>NW_024070194.1:38757729-39140261 GCF_014754425.2 Oryx dammah | reverse complement strand
TTAACTAATGAACATGGGTATTTCCCTGAGTCCTCTGAGCCGCTCCTGCAGATTACTCATGTCAGGGGAGGCTGTTGTCGGCACCTCCGATCTATAGCCATTTGGTCAGAAGGACAACTTGGCCTTGAGACTAACATCTGGAGAGAGAGAGAGAGAGAGTGTGTGGTGAGGATGGGTTTCCTGTGGGGCTGAGCTTACCCTGGAGACCTGACACTATCTCCAGATCAACAGTATCGGACTGGCTGAGTGAGTGAAGTCGCTCAGTCGTGTCCATGGAATTTTCCAGGCAAGAGTACTGGAGTGGGTTGCCATTTCCTTCTCCAGGGGATCTTCCCGACCAGGGGATCGAACCCACGTCTCCCACATTGCAGGCAGACACTTTACTGTCTGAGCCACCAGTAGGTTGTGGGATACTCAGCTGTTGTGGAGGGAAGCCTTCACACACACCTTTGATGACCAGAAACATCAGAAGTGAAGTGTTGTGGGTGTTTTGTGTGAAGAATAAAGGAGCCTCACAGGAAAGAAAGACATGTAGGAAGAGCCAAATTTTCCCTCCATGGGAAGGAAAAAGCTGCTGGGCAACTTGACCTTGGCTTCCTGATGCTAATTTCATAAAATATCCTTTCACCCAAGCTTACTGAAGAAGAGAATTCACCATGAGGAAGAAACTGGTGTTGAACTGCAGAAAATCAAAGAAAACAAGCTCCATCTCAGTGCTCTCTTGTGAGGTTCACAGAAGGCTCCAGGGCCTGGGATGGCTTCACGCCCAAGTCTAGGCAACTTACTCTATGGACACTAACATGGATCCTTTCTCCTGTCTTTTTGCCTCTGTGTACATGTCATTTTCTTCCCCAAGACTTCTCCATCCACCCTCCTGCACATGAACAATCCCCACCCGAATCCCATTTTCCCCAACAATGTCAGCCTGGACATCACACTCTCATGCTCTCTTCTCTGGGCCCTTCAGCCCACGTGAGGGCTTCTGCTGACCAGCTATAGGACCCGGTTCCTGCGAGTGTGGTCTGGGGGCTTGTTACAGCCCCATCCCAGACTGTCTGAGTCAGAATCCACATTCCAACCAGAACCTCTGGGGATCTCTGTGCACAGCAAGGGTTGAGAGGCAGTGGTTTTGAACCCTGGACCCCTTTCTCACAGTATCTGTGGTTGTCACCCACCAAGGCCTGTTTGCCTCTCCCTGGCATGCTCAGAGCTGTGGTTGCCTCCCTGGTGGCATCTCACTTCCCCTTGGACAGCGAGTTCTACTCAGGAAGGAACCTATTTGCCCTTGGTGCCTTTGCAGTACGTGCCTGATGCCTGGCTGAGCGTGCTGTGCAGTAGATGAATGAATGAATGAATGAGTGAAAAGCACCAGGGAAACACCCTATCCCACTACTGCTGGAGCTGTGACCCTCTGTGAGGGTGAGCATGACATCACAGGCAAAACAAGAAGCAGCTAAAGCAAAACCCACCAGATGGACAGACGACCACAGGAGCTAGAGAAACGCAGCAGTCCGCTAGGTCCTCAGTCAAAGGAAGGGACTGACAGTCTTAGACCAGCAAGCACGCAGGTCCTTGGCAGTTTCCCAACCACATAAGAGTTATGCCTCAAAATACTTCCCAAATTAGATTCCTGATGCTCACCTCCAGGCAACTTCTTTTCATTTCATCAAAGTACTAATGCTAGGGGTACCCTTTCAGTAAGAGAAAGCTTTCTCTTCCCTGCTTGAGGAATTCAGAGGCTATTTATACTTAATGCCTTGGACCATTCAAATAGAAGCAAGGTTTATTTGATCAAGTAGTTCACAGTGATGTTACAAGAGACAACAGGATAATCAGTAAAGATGCAGTCCCTTAACAGAAATCAATGTTTGTACCATTGGCTTGTTAATGAATGCTTCATCTCAAAGGCAAAATCAGGAGAAGAAAGGCCAAAGTTCTGGTTGGAAAATACACACTTGGGAGCACCAGGATGAATGAAATAAGAAAGTAAATAAAGGTATCTTCTTGGGCTATGCATGTGTGCATGCTCAGTTGCTAAGTCATGTCCAACTCTTTTGCAACCCCATGGACTGTAGCCCACTAGGTTCCTCTGTCCATGGGACTTCTCAGGCCAGAATACTGGTGTGGGTCGCCATTTCCTTCTCCAGAGGATCTTCCTAACCCAGGAATCAAACCTGTGTCTCCTGTATTGGCAGGTGGATTATTTACCACTGAGCCACCTGGGAAGCCCACCTTCTTGGGCTGTAGCTAAACCAAAACATTGTTTTCAAAAAAAGAGCAATTATTGTGTGGTTGAAACAACATGGGGGATGTGGTCTGAAACTTAAAACTATTACTGATTAAGGATGATCCTATTTTTTTTAACATCTTAGAAATGTTAACTGTGAAAAAAATCTATTATGATCTAGTTTTAAACTGGAAATTGAATCCACAGTTTGCTAAACAAATTCCCGATCCACTGTCTGGATAGCTAACAGTTGAGAATCTTCTGAGAGCTGCTCAGAAGTCCCCTCTCTTTGCCTCTGAAATCTATGAGGAGATCTCACAATCTACTCTTTCCATCTTTGTTTGGACCTCTCAGTATCATGATAGCTCTTAAGGGCATGGCCACATCACATCTGCTCATGGGTGTTTGGTTAAATGAAATCATAGTCTTCTAAAAAGCAAATACTAAAAGCTTGCCATTGAAATCAGACCTTTTTGGTTTAGAGATGAGTTTTCATCCCTAGTTACACGCTGAGCCTCTGACACTAAGGGTGCACACGGTGTGGAGAGCTGGGGTGGTGCTGCAGTGGAGGCGGGGACCTGCATGTGGTCACCACAGAAAAGCTTTAAAGTTTATTTTTGCAGCTTTCTAGAGTTAGAGTCCTATGGTGCCATCATGAAAGAGGAAATTCTATTCTTTCCATTACATTTTTAAAAAAAATGTAAAAGTACTAAGCCGCAGCTCTATTTTTAAAGTAAATATGGACAGCAGTCAGACAAGTGTACGTTGAGATGGATTGCAACTAGGAATGATCACCAGGGGGAAATTTTTGTAAAGAGACGTGCCATAAACACATGCCCTTTTGTTCAGTGAGAGACTCAGATGTCGGAAGCTAACACAGTTTTAGAGCTTTTTCTTTGCTCAAAATCCTATCAGAAATTTGGCAAGAAACACTAGCAAGGAATTCAATCCTGTTTTTCTCAAGATTCACATATGCCATCAATTTGGGCCTGAAGTCATGCTCACCCCTGGGTTGTCCCTTCAAAGTAGCATTTTATTAAAAGGGCACAGTTGTACACATTTGCATATGTGCTCAGACACTGAGTCCTGCCCAACTCTTTGCAACACTATGGACTGTAGCCCACAAGGTTCCTCTGTCCTTGGGATTTTTCAGGCAAGAATGCTGGAGTGTGTTGCCATTTCCTCTTCCAGGGGATCTTCCTGACCCAGGGACTGAACACAGGTCTCCTGCATCTACAGGCAGATCCTTTTCCACTGAGCCACCCGAGAAGCAGATACACGCACACGTTAGACCAAAAAGGCAACCATGGAGAATCATCTTCCATCTCTGGGGAGAAGAGAGCCTACCAATGAGGGGCTCTGGTGGTAGAATTATGACTTCTTTTCAGAAGTGTTGGACTGAGAAATAAAGATCTATTAGGAAAGAAATCAGTTAGTCTTATTAGGCATTACTTTGTGTGGTATTTGTCCTCACCAGCATTTTAGTCTGTTTGTAAACAGGATAATGTGGAGTAGCATTTTTTGCCAAAGGATGCAGTCTGAAAGTGATAAAACACATTTTTTCTTTGCTAAGCTGAGACAAACACCCTATTTCACTTTTTTTTTTTTTTTTTTACGAGGCCAGTATGAGTGTCATCTATTGATTGTGGCTTAAGGCAGAAGTTTGAAAGTTCTAGCCTGTTCATGAACTGATGAGAGGGCAAAACAAGACAACTCGAAATGTCTCTGTCCAGTCAACTTCCTCAGTTATCCAGAGACTTAAGTCTATGCTCATAAAGTGATTACTTGGTGCATGAGCGTAGGTGTTTGCAAGTAAACCTTCAAGATTGTGCCATTAGGAGGCAAAGTCTCACCACTGAAAGAACACAGGGTTCCGAGTTGGAGCCCACTTTCTTCATTCCTGGGTCACCTACTTGGGAGAGGCCAAACCAAGGAGCACTGTGAAGGGTTGACCAGCATCTTCTTTGTGCCTGTGGGATGTGATTACACCATTTCCCACCAGGAAGCAGAGCATAACCATTCTACAGCCCCAGTCCTTAAAAATCACAAAAAGACTTTCTAGTCTGAGTGACTAAACTGATAACTCCATTCAATCAATAGATATTGACTACAGTACATACAGCATATATACTCAGATAATATATGAGAGAAATGCTTTTATTTGCAAAACTTCAAGCTCCCAACCCAGGCTCAGCTATGTGGCCATGGTTAACATTGTCACAAGCTTACAGTGGAATTGGTTTTGGAAGTTCTTACAGTATAATCAGGAATTTACAACCATTCTGCAAACCCTTAGCCATGTGACCTTGTGTGACTGGTAAGGAGATGGCAGTATAGTGTCTTGGATGCTATGTAATTCTCTTTAATTCCCATCAACATACAGAGGTGACATATCATAATTCATTTATTTAGTGGGTAAAAGAGAGCAAGAATAAGAAAAAAGTAAAAACAAAAACACATTAATTAAAAAATGAGTTTATTTTTATATATACACTAGTTTATTTGTATATATAAAATATATCATTAATATATTAATTGCTTAAGAAAAAGACAAATCTATATATGCATAAGAATGAAGACCATCATTGTGAAGAATGTCAATACTGTATTATAAGTTGCTTCCTTTTTAATCAAAAGTGTATAGTAAAATATTTGAATCATTAAAATGTTATTGAAGTGGCATTGGAAAAGAATGTTGGATTTTAAGCATTGACTGAAATCTCAGAAACAAGATACAAATGGCTCAAATTGCAAAAAGTCTTTAAATGTAATTATTATAGAAATGTTCATATTTTCATTAACCAATAACTTGAAAAAGTTATTTAGCTTGATAAAGCTTCTTATATCTTTCTTGAGAAATGATTTGCTCAACAAGTCCAGAAGATAACACTGTAGTTTTTTAGAAAGTCAGGAAAATTCAACATGAATTCAAAGAAAAAAAAATGGAAGAAGCTATTGAATGTCTTTAGGTAGCAATACTTAAAACTAGTTGTGAGTTCTTCAGACAAACGTTCTTGAAGATCATGGATTTTCTGCACAAGATTAGAATTGGACAATGCAATCCACTCTGAGCACCGAAATGGTCTCCTCTTGGGCACACCCGTGATCTGGGATTATTTTCTCAGAATAACAGGAAAGGGAGGAGAGTTGAGCCGAAAAGCCCATCTGGTTCTAATTCAACACTCCCAGTAGACTCTTATGCACCAGATCCAAAGAACGAAAGCCAAATTAAAATGGTACTAATTTGAGGGAATCAGTGGAATGGACCCCACTTCCTGTCGTAACAAATGTCCTGTGAACATCCTGTGGTGAAGGGTCTGGCTAGGGTGCCAGTCTGAAGGAGGAGAGACTGTCCTTTGAATGTTCCAGTTTGCCTGAGAATTAAAGCACATCACTGATGACATCTTGTCAAACTTAGATCTAAGCTGGAGTAAAAATCCTTGCTGGAGGCAGTCATGGGTCTGCCATGTTCCTGGCCAGGTGCTCTCCCATCCAGGCCTGAGAACCCACAAGGCTACCCCTGTGCCAGAGCCGTGTCCTTGCTTTGCTGGGGTTTGGGGTAAACAAGACTAACCCATAAACATATCAGAAGGTTAAGATTTCTGGTTACGAAGGCTTTCCTCCCTCCACTCAGCTGCTGAGGCAGCACTCCACAGGGCCACCTGGTGAGGGAAGAGATGCAGTTCTACAGGACAGCTTCTAAGCTTTTGAGCCTGACATAATCTGCTCAGTGTCTTGGCAGATGTACGGGATTTCAAGAGACACATTTTCCCACCTGACATGTAGAGTGTGCCTATGTATTTATGTGTCATGAGGATTATGTACACTTATTCTCTACTGAATCTTCATGGATTTATACAGAAACAGACAGGACAGTCAAGATTTAAGAAAGTTAAGCAAGAACGCTAAGAGTCGGGCACGACTGAGCGACTTCACTTTCACTTTTCACTTTCATGCATTGGAGAAGGAAATGGCAACCCACTCCAGTGTTCTTGCCTGGAGAATCCCAGGGACAGAGAAGCCTAATGGGCTGCTGTCTATGGGGTCGCACAGAGTCGGACACGACTGAAGCGACTTAGCAGCAGCAGCAAGCAAGAAAGGAAGCTTGAAATATTGGGGGGTGAGGGGGAGACAAAACTTGGGTTACGTTAGCACAAAAGAGTACTGAATTTCTTTAGTTTCTGCCATTTAAAGGGCAAAGTAAAGGTACTTGACCTGGAGTTCTTCGGTGAACTGTGGAGTAAATTATGCTTTATCATCGGCAAATGAATGTTTAGACTATATGTTTGAAGAGCATAAACATATATGGGAGAGCAAAGACAACCATGAACAGAGCCAACTACAGACTGTCCCTCTGGGCGTCAGTTCATTTGATTCCACTTCCTACACAACCATATTGGGAAGTCTCAGTTCTGACATGGGCCATTGTTAATGAAGTTGAAATGCTACCATCCAGGACACAGGATCCCAAACAGAACTACATCCACAAGGCCCTAACACAGCAAGGGGCAATTAAAGCCCAACTTCCCCATTACTGTTTGAGTTTTACTGTCACTTAAGTTACTATTCTAATATTATTCTGATTGTAAGAAGAAGTGATTTACTACAGAAGAATGTGAAAAGAAAGAAAATGGTACAAAAATGAAAAAACATATGCATAATTTTTTTACTAGAACTACTGTTTATGTTTAGATATAGTTCTTTCAATTTTTATATGTATTTCTAAAAATATATAGATATATACATGGAAATATTTTTTTAAAAATTCTATCCGTATGAAATCACAGTTTGGTTTTTTACTTTGTTTTTACTTAATGGTATATTGCCAATTTCCCTGTTAATTTGGTTTAAAACAATGGCTATATAATACACAATTGTTTGATCACTATTGCACTCTGAATTCCTCAGTAAACCCACTGTTTTAAAAAATATACACTGTTTAATTTTTGTCACTATAAATTATCCTACAATGAATATCTCTTTAAATACGGATGTGGGTATAAAAATATATATAGGTGTAGATAGATAGATATGGGTATAGCTAAAGATATAGAAGTAGATATGTAGATATATAATCCATGGTAAACATCAGAAAGAAAACTTGGTAGAAATGAACTACAGAAAGTTGTAACAGTTTGGTATTTGAATGACATGCACATGTGCATTGAGAGTTTGATTAGAAATGATGGCTAGTATAAGAGAAATAGTTGCAAGAGCACTCAGAGAAAATACAATCCTCTGCGTGACTTTGCTGAGACCCTGCTCTGGAGTTATTTGACTCCATTTGTTGCCGAGACAGGAACATTAACACAAGGATAGCTTCCTGAACAAATGCTTTTTGACAATAAAGTGAAATATCGGTGATCAAGTTTCGGAAATTAACCCAGGGATTAGAAGTATTTCCACATGCATTTAAAAAGTCATTAAGAATGCAAAAATATCAATACAATGAGTTCACTTTTCCTTCTTAGTCAACATAATGAGTTGGTGCCACTTTTGTGTTTATAAAATATAATATAGACATATTCCAATTTCCTTCCAAAAAATTGTACACAAATTCCCCAGTGTATAAAATCTTATTTTTATTGTTAAATGACACTATAATTTTACATTGTCCTGTTTTTAATTTGTACAAATGAAAATTTCTTGCTTTCCCTTCTGAGTTATTCTTAAATTTGCACGAAAGATTGAATGGTTCTGAATTAAGATAGACTCTGTTCCCACTTCAAATTTTATAATGTAGGATGCTTTGTGTACATTTAGCATAAAACATGAGTAAACTACAGAATTCTATCTTCTGTGTGTACAAAAATGTTTTTATAACACAAGGAATGTCATCTGAAGTAGCATCCTTAGTATAAAAATGTGTTATAAAGATTTCTGGCATTTACATAATATTTGCATGAGATAGTGCTAAATACCATATTTCATTTTTTTCTTTCTAAAATTCATATAACAAATAATCCCATTTCCCAAAAAGCTGCATATTTCTTTCACCTGTAAAGCAGTACTCATCTTTTAAAGAATAGAACTTTTAGTTGCTAGAACCATAAAATTACTCTTACTTTAATAAAAGTTTAAAAAATATAAGAAAAACCATTCCTTTTTCTTTTTTAAATTATAAAAATATGATAAGACATCTATAGGAGACTTGGAAAATACAGAACAGAGTTACCTATAGTTCCACTATATATTTCAATTACTTTTTAAGTAGATAAATTAAAAATTTTAGTTGGAGCTTCAATATCAAACTGTCAAAAATTAATAGAATGAATATACACAGACATAGAAAGACATAGTAGACCTGAAAAGCACTATGAACCCATTCAACATAATTAGGACTTATGCAGTTTTCACACAACAGTAGGATACAAATGCTATTCAAGTTCCCATAGACTGTAAACTAGAAGAGGAACATATCCAGGGACATAAGACCAGGTGCAAAAATTTTATGGTCTAAAAGTATTGAAATCGTACAGAGTCTGTTCTTTGATCACTGTGGAATTATGTTAGAGATCAATATCCAAAGATATTTGAAAATAACCCACATATAGAAAAACAATCCCTTGCACTCCAAAATAGACAGTGCAGAGAGATTTTCTAATTTTCTTTTTTTAAAAATCAGATACATATTTAAAAGCAATCCATCAACCCCAATGGGTTTTTTTCTTTTTTGGAAAGCTCTCTTATGATTATGTAAGACAATGTTCTCTATGTCTATAATAAATGGCAGTCGTGGAGTTTTGGCAGCAGGCACTTCACTGTCCACGTGAAATGGATGGCGGGTCCCCACGTAGATTAGCTCGAGTTTCACTGCAGAGAATGAGCACAGAACTCCTCCTGTGGGCCCGTCCTGCATAAATATTGTAAAGCTAAGTGTGGGAGTGAGACTAGACAAGGGTTTGAAATGCACGGCTTCAGGAAAGGGGTCTTCAGAGAGAAGGGTCGTGGGGACTGTGATCTCATCAAGATTCCCTCATTGTAAACCCAGCTCTGCTGATGTCTCAGGACAGTTGTTTTCACTGTAGGACCTGGAGATGGCTTGGTTTTAGATGTCAGAGTATAGAATAATTTGCCATAGATCTGGGGCAAACCCTCCTTAAACAAGAGAACAGTGTACCTACAGAGACACGCACAGGCGCACAGTTCACTTGCAATGATTCTGAGGGTTTTTACAGAATGGGGTTAACTGTACTCAGCCAATGATGCCAACATGTGCCTCTAACCACAGGGCGTGGGGCGAGCTCACGTCCCAGCCTGACCCCCTCTCCTTGGAGGAGCACGGTCCACCCGCCCTACTCTGTCCACTCCACCGGGGACCATCTGCACACAGGGAGTGCGGCTCCAGGGAGATCACACTCAAGTGTACACATGTATACACACTCACATACACACACACACAGGCACACACTCAAATGTACACATGTATGCACACACACACAGAGGCACACCCAGAGAGTCCAAGGCAAGGCCTTTTATTCCACCTACTTCCAGGTCAATAAGGACACAGTTCTTTTTTACCACCCCATTTGGCTTTCTTATGAAAATATTTTTTAATGGAAAAGTCAAGATGTATCCTTTTTTTAAGTCTGCTTTTTCAGAAGTCCAGCTCCTTCCCACGGACTTTAATCCGTGGGTCCTTCAGAAATGAACAGAACAGCATCCGTACCTCTTGCCAGCAGGTCCTGGAGGCCCGCGTCTAGGCAGCGCAACAGCGTTCTCTCCTCAGAGACGGAGAAGTCTCTGTGCCTCTGGCATCTGTGTGGGAAGAAGAGCAGTGAAAGGCACCCATACACCCTCCAGCAGGCTTTTCCCATCAGGTTTCCAAAGTACTGGAGCGTCAGCTTCAGCACCAGTCCCTCCAGTGAATATTCAGGACTGATTTCCTTCAAGATGGACTGGTTTGATCTCCTTGAAGTCCGAGGGACCCTCAAGAGTTTTCTCCAGTTCCATAGTTCAAAAGCATCAATTCTTCAGCGCTCAACCTTCTTTATGAACCAACTCTCACATTAGTACATGACTACTACAAAACCCATAGCTTTGACTATATGGATGATTGGACAATCGTTGGCAAAGTGTTGAGATAAGTGAGAAGCTTTAAAAAATCCAAAATGAAATAAAATCCAGAATGAGGGAGAATGGGTAGGGGGACATATTTAAAGCACCAGGGTCTATAAACAGAGTGTCCACTACATTTACTTTAGCCACAGGGTAACATGGACCTAAGAGAATGTTTTAGGAAACAGTCTGTTTTTTAGAAGAACAAAATCAGACTTATTTTTATTGGTGCTACGTTTGTGGCAAGACAACTTTGGGAAAGATGTGCGAGGTGACAAACAGAAAGACAAAGTACTCATGTTCTAGGTTTCCAGTCTTCTCCCTAGAGAACACTGTCCACGTTGGACAAGGTCAGCTGTTAGGTTGAGGGATTCAGGGCATATGTTTCTTATTTGTGAGCAGCATGGTGTCCTGATGACCAGCTGCCAATGGTAACACCCTCTAGGTTCGAAGGGAAGCCCTGTGAATGGCAGGCATGGTCTCAGGCTGACTGCTGTCCTGACTTTCCAGGAGAAGTTGTAATGTTGGTCCCTGATACATCGCTACAGCAGTTTATTAGGGCACATATAACTATTTATTGGAGTTCATAAAAAAAAAGTAGGTTTTGCTAAAAATACACACCAAGCTCCCATTGGTTTCTGACAACAATGCCAAAAACACAAGTAATCTCCCAAGAATATGGTTTTTAGGTTTGGTTTTGATGCTCAGTTAAGAGCCCGTGAGTGTGGGGCATGGCTGCTGATTCCACTCCAGCAAGGGTATCAGAATGCTTTCCAGCTGAAAATCACCACCAGACCGAGGTGGGGACTGGGGGCAGGAACAGAGGAGAAGGTGGTTCTGTTATAGTAAAGTGGATGTCTTAATCTGAGGGGCTCCAGGCTGAATACTGCCTCACGCAAGAGTTCTGGGTTTGGTGAGCGGGACAGGTAGCCATGGTGACTAGGGTGGTGATGACCAGACAGTAGTAACCAAGTGTTCTCTAGAGGTACGTGTTTCAGGGAGAAGGGAGCGGCTATGCTCTAGCAGCTGGTGAAAGGAGAGATGTCCACTTGATGTGGCAAATGTGGAAACTTGGTGAATTTGGGAAGAACTGATTCAGGGTGAGTGACAGGAGCCTCCAGAGGATGGGAAAGGATACAGACTTCTGCCTCAGCTCCCAACCGAAATAAATTAAACAGCTGTAAAGGGATTTTATTAAGCACAAAGGGAAAAAAAAAAAAACCTAAAAAAAAATCTTGGGTTATTAAACCCAAGATTAAAAGGATAATGTAACTTAAGGTGGTATCTTTTAAAGAAGAAATAAATGAACTCATATATACAAAGAATAGATTGATGGTCACAACACTGGAGAAAGATGAAGGGGCTGCTGAGTGGGATGCTCTAGCGAGATTCCAGGACGGGGGCTGCGGTCCACGAGCAGAGGCCCTGGCACAGAGCAAGCAGGTACAGAAGCTCTGAGAACTTAGGGACCGAAACATCACAGGACCAGGTATAATCAGGGAACAATCACAGGCCCCGGGGCAAAAGGAGAGAGTGAGTAAATGGAGGGAATGGGTGTGGACAAAATTTCAAGGAGGTTTTCTTAGAAGGGAGTGGAGGAAAGGGGAGGGGCCTGGGTTGTTGGCTTTGGTTTCATTTGAAAAACACCAAGTTGTGGTTCCCGGCTGTGAGAAGGATCTGCTGGTGGCTGAGGCTGGCATTTCAGGGGAGAAGAGTCCCTGGGCCCATGGATGCTTGAGAGAACAGGGTTGGGGGGTAAGGTCTCCGGGAGGGCGCCCTGTGAGCCCTGTCCCAGGAGAGCCGGGGGGGTGGGGGGCAGGGTGGAAGATGAGCTTGATTTAGAGTCAGAGGAGGGAAGACGCAGGTAGGCAGCAAGAGGATGCCATCAGTTCTTTCATTATCACACTTCATTTTACAGGACCCTGAGACTCATCACGGAAGTGACAGAGCCTTCCTGAAGTCAACAGCAGTGGGGGGAAGAGCAGCAGAGAAAGGGCAGGGCCGGTCTGACCTCGATGGCCTCACTCCTGGGGACTCTCCGGTCACTTCTCTCCTGGACACAGCTTCCCCTCCCCGAGGATCTCGGGGTCCCTGGGAAGATAGTTATGACTGCTTTATGAGAGCACAGGCAGAGAACCCGCAGGACAGGGCTGAGTCTTCCTGTTCTCTCTATCTCCCGAGCCAGGGCGGCCATGAAAGGAAACCAGCTCTATTCTTAGTAGAATGAGATTTCTAACAGAGGTCCAGATCCTTGACGTCCCTTGGAAATGTTGCTGCTTCTCTGTACACCTGTCACAGTTCTCTGGTCAAAACTTGGCAACAGGATGTGACAAAACCCAGGACACATATCACAACACATTTGGCGGTATCTGCACAGCAGACCCCGCGTGGCCATGACTTCCTTAGAAATAATGGCACAGACACTAAGATGTGTGACTAATTTTACAGATGAGGCATATCCAGGAAAAAAAAAAAGTCATAAAATATTTCAGCTTCTGAAAAAGCCTTGGCCCTCATAAAGCTATTTCCAGGGAGGGCAAGGCAGGTTCATGCTCCCTGAGACATTCCTAAATAAGGAATACTCTAAACGGGATTTCTGCAGAACTGGGGTGAATGAGGTGAGTCTGAAATGGAGGCTGAGAACTCCAAGAGACAGATGATCACAGCTCATCATTTTTGAGCCTTTGGGGTAAGATAACAGACAGCAATTCCTAAGAACCATGTTTCCAGCTAGTGTGCATTCCAAATGGAAGAAGAAACCTATTCTATCTTTCTCCAATAATAACAATAAGTGAGTGAGATTAATGGACATGAAAGCCCTCTAGAATCATCTAGAACAGAAAGACCTGAGTCTAGGAAGTTCAAGTCCTAGGCACATAGCATAAGAGAGAGAAAGGCTGGCGTCACCCTGGTTCTGCTCTGCCCTTGTGTCTCTGCTTCCTGATAATCAGTGATGGAAACACAATGTCACCACTGAGCTCAGTGGCTTTTAAAAATATGTTTCTTTATTTCTGTTGGCATGCTGGGTCTTTGTGGCTGCCCATGGGCTTTTTCTAATTGCAGCGAGCGAAGGCTACTCTCTAACTGCAGTGTGTGGGCTTTGCATTATGGTGGCTTCTCTTGTTGTGGAGCACAGGCTGTAGGGCTCACCGGCTTCAGTAGTTTCGGCACAGGGGCTTAGTAGTTGTGGCTGAGTAGGGCACGGATGCAATAGTTGTGGTGCACGAGCTTAGTTGCTCCAAGGCATGTGGGATCTTCCCAGATCAGGGATTGAACCTGTGTCCCCTGCATTGGCAGGAGGACTCTTTTACCACTGGACCACCAGGGAAATCCCTCAGTAGCTTTTGCAATCTAAGAAACAGGCTGCTTTAAATTGTTCTGTAAAGACAAGCTCATTTCAAGTGACATCTCTGACTTCCGTCTCTCTCCACAGCCACACCTATTTGACATGCCTTCTGACTTCTAATTCATGCACTTAACCAGAGACTAGTCAAGTCACTGTCATACCTTACTACTATTCTAGCTTCAGGAGGAAAAAAAAAAAAAAGTTTTCATTAAAAACTTGGACTTTATTTTAGCTACAGGTCCCAGCCTGCTCTCTTCAGCAAAACTTGAAACATTAAAATCTGGTTTCTGGGCAAAGTCAAACATTTCCTCGCCAAGGACACTTGGTTAACAGCCCCCCGTGAGGTCATGTGTCACTTTGCTGAGTCCCCTCTTCCCTGCAGGCAGTTTCCTGATGTTTTTCCCAGCACACCCCGAGAGCCTGCAGTCTTGCCTTGTGCAGAGCCCGACATGATATGGTTCAGAAGCGGACAGAGAGCTGGAGCTGCCTGCTCCACCTGCTCAGCCTCCTGAATGAGATGAGCAGGCAGATTAAATCAAGCCATGCTGGAAGATCACCTTGGGATCAAAAAAAAAAGATTGTTTATGAACTCATTCTATTTTCACTGCCTAAAGAAAACTTAGAGATTTCTTTAGTCAGACTCTCCTAGCACCTGTGGCAAATTACAGACAAGATAATTAATCTGTTCCTTGCTGTCAGTGGCCTTCCCCCTCAGTTCAGTTCAGTTGCTCAGTCGTGTCTGACTCTGCAACCCCGTGGACTGCAGCACACCAGGACTCCCTGTCCATCACCAACTCCCGGAGCTTGCTAAAACTCGTGTCTATCAAGTCGGTGATGCCATCCAATCATCTCATCCTCTGTCATCCCCTTCTCCTCCTGCCTTCAGTCTTTCCCAGCATCAGGGTCTTTTCCAATGAGTCAGTTCTTTGCATCAGGTGGCCTTCCCTCTAGAGGGCATCAGAGACATGACACCTCCAAACACGGGAGAAGTTCTCAGGGTCATGTGAGCAGCCTCTTGGAGCATCGCCTACTCTGGACACCCCCACCTGAGGGTCCCAGGGGCTGTATCCAATCCCACCTCCCCGCCATCCCCAGGTCTCACATCCACCCATTTCACAGGTACCGTCGGTGAACCCGCTGCCAAATCGCTATAGCTAATGTCACACACACATCCCAGGCCTGTGTGGTCACACCCATCGTTTCATCTTTACAACACTTTCCTGATTGCTGTGTCCCTCGGAGGCCCCTGAAGATAATTCACTAGACCGTCTGAGGTCCACCAGATGGAGAGGCCCAGAGCTGCTGGAGCCTGCGTCTCACTGTCAGGCTTTCAGGACAGTGCACCCCTGATGCTCGTGTTCACTCCATGCTTGAGGATACCAACAGGGAAGGAAGGCAAAGAATTCCAGACGAACAGCTCGTGCACAAAGCTACTGGGCTCACAGATGAGTCTTTACAGTGCTGCTTCTTCATGAAATGTGGTCCTGTCAGTTTGGTAGATAAAAGACCAGAGTCATGAGACAGCGTGCTTTGTCCTGATGGCAGAGATCACTCCGTGCTGTGGAATGAACCCTGACACAGAGAGGCTTGACAATCTGGGATGAACCCCAAAGTGGAGAGGCTTGATAGTCCAGGCTTCTCTCCTGCCCACCTCAGCTGGATAGTACCATGACTTGAGAAACAAATCTGATGGACACTCCCACGTCCTGCGGCTCCACCTCCTGGACCACAAGTCCCCGAAAGCAGGGTGGCCTGGCTGGCTAAGAAAATGCATGACCAGACCAAAGCCACCCTTCTGGACTGCAGGCTATAGTTGACTTCATTCCCAGCACATTGGCCAGAGATGGCCACCTCTCCCCACTGAGAGGCAAGTGTTCTGAGAAGTACCAGGAAGCACCTGGGCAGCCAGAGGCAGTGAAAAGACATTCAAGGACATCACAGTTCAATGGAGGAGATGCAAGACAACAAGTGTTAAAGCAAAGAAAGGAGCCTCCTTCCCGGGAACTCGTGGGTGGACTGATTTGTGATTCCTAGGAACCAAGGAAAGGTTATGTCATGGGGTTGAGTACTGGTGCTTAACCAGGGCTCTTAGGTCAAAGGAAACCACCTGAGGAACACTTCTTTATGTCTTTGCTGTTGGCTGTTCAGGGGCGGGGAGGAGGGGAAGGAGACAAGAAACACGGGAAGGGGCTGTGAGGTAGTCCTCTGAGCCGGCAGTCCTGGGAACCCTGCTTTCTAGTAGGAGGAGAGCACATTTCAAATTCCAGCCTCTCCCTGGGACATCCATTTACCTCCCTTTCTCCCTTGCTCTGTGAATTCTTTACTGATGCAGATGAGACAGTTCATAAAAATGCATCATGGACCCATTTAAACTATATGATTAACTGCTAATATGTGATATTAACTTGGAGGATTTTATGGAGATTAGCATGTATAATTATATCTAATGGTATATGATAATTACCTGTTTGGTTGCATTTTAAAGTATGATGACTTGAGAACATTCATCAATCCATATATGGCTCCAAGACGGATAAAAATTGCAACTCATCTTAATTGTTTTTAAAGTAATCAAACTGACATCTTTGTAGCCTAAAGGAGACTGATTTCATGAAGACCATGTTAATAATATGGGCTTCCCTGGTGGCTCAGACAGTAAAGAATCTGCTCATAATGCAGGAACCTGGGTTCAATCCCTAGGTTGGGAAGATCCCCTGGAGAGGGGCATGGCTATCCACTCCAGCATTCTTGCCTGGAGAATTCCATGGACACAGGAGCCTGGTGGCAGTCCATGGGTCGCAAAGAGTCAGATGCGACTGAGAGACTACCACAGTCATGTTAATAAAACAGTGATTGGAAGACTAATTGAAAACCCTTCCTTTTTTTTTTTTTTTTTAAATGGGACATGCTGATCAATATTTTTCAAGTGGTCAGTGAAGTGTGAAAGGAATGTTTCTACATTTCAGATTCAACATGCAAAAATTCCGCCAGTCCCAATTTGTGTAGGCTATTGGTGTACAGAGGTCTCCCTGAGGAAGATCTTGGAATGGGGCAGGTAGATGTTTGCCTAGAAATTATCTTCTTCATGGGGCAGAGAGTGGAGGCTTCTCATGTCAGGACAGAAATGCTCACAGCTTCCCTGGTGCCCTCGCCTCCCTCTGCTTTCCCTTGGACTCTTCCCGGCCCTCCAGATGCCCTTCTGTCTCCTCCTGCTCAGAGAAACGGATCCAGTTAGACATGCGATTCTCCTGTCACGTGACAAAAGCTCTATTTTTGCCGTTCTACCACTATTTTATGCCGCTCTACCCAGGCATAGTGCTAGCTTATCTTTAGGTTCACCTTGGGTCTATTTTCTTTTCTTAAATATTTATTTGTTTGGCTGTGCTGGGTCTTAGTTGCAACATGTGGAATCTAGTTCCCTGATCAGGGATCAAACCCGGTCCCCTTGTATTGGGATAGGAGTCTTAGCCATTAGGTCATCAGGGAAGTCCCCATTGGGCCTATTTTTACATCCCCTTACTCTTGTGTTTTTGCTGTGTCTTCCAAGTGACTCACCTGGATATGAATCCTAAGTGATATACACGGTGACTTGCAGCTCACCGTACAGTTCAAATCCCCTTCAGCTCTGAGTTAGGCAGAACTACATGTCGGACCATGCAAAGTGGGCAAGACCAAACTTTGTGATGTATTATACATAGCATCCTAAGTCCCGGGTACCCTAGCCCCTGCGCACTTTTCCTGCGCTATTCTAACAGAGAGGATGAGAAGATAGAAGTCAGGAGCCACCCGGCCCTTTGCCATGAGGACTCAGGCTGAAAGCCAGAGGAAGCGTGGGCTCCTGAAGGTCAACCCTATCTCTGCACTCGTTTGGGAGATATGGCCTCTTGGATGTGGAGCTGGCAAGTAGCGGGCAGGCCAGGTAGGGCGTGCAGGACAGACACACAGCTGGTGTGCAGAGCACCCACAACAGGAAACACACTTCCTGTATCCTTCATCGGGTCTCTTGAATTCTGGTGACTTCATGTATATTTCATATCAGCTAACAGGAAAGCTCAAACAGAAAATGCTCAATGTTTTTAGAGTGTTCCCTCATCTTATTCTGAAGCTGTCAATAAAATTGTGATTTCAGTGTCTTTATAAAAACGCCACTTTTTTTTTTGTATCATAAGTCAGGCCTCAAGGAAATACATCATTTCCCATTCACATGAACACTGCTTTACTAAAATGAAGTGAAATATAATAGTATGAAGGCAACTCTGTTGAAAAAAAAGTCCATGCTCAACTTTCTAATTATTAACATGATTACTTTTTTCTGATGCAATTTAAATATACTAATAAATTATTAAATTTAACTTCAGTTGACTAAAATGCTTAATTAAAAGTGTATGTAGATTTTATGTACGTAATCGAAGTTTCAAGTTGAAGATTAATTTTCTAGTTAAGTGAAAGTGTTAGTCACTTGGTTGTGTCTGACTCTTTGCAGTCCCATGGACTGTAGCCCACCAGGCTTCTCTGTCCACGGGATTCTCCAGGCAAGAATACTGGAGTGGGTAGCCATTCCCTTCTTCAAGAGGTCGTCCTAACCTAGGGATTATTGAACCGGGGTCTTTTGTGTTGGAAGGCAGATTCTTTACCATCTGAGCCACCAGGGAAGCCCAGTTTTTCAGTTGGCCCCATCTGAAAATGAAGACACTTTATTTTTTATAGTCACTGAATATTCATGAACCAAGAATCTGGGTGGCAATCTCCAAAAGCGAGATACAAATCAAAGACAAATGGGGTATAACTGCTCTGTTGTGAGCCCTCAGGAAAACATGTAGGCTCCTCATGAAACAAAAGGGAAAAGGAGATGTAATCTCAAGTCAAAGGCAGGACCATTTAATACTAGAGATGTATTCAATGGATACAGAAGATACCTGTCATGTATTAAACTGAGGATGCTGCCAGGAATCTACAGATAAACCAGGCTATGATGCCTGTCCTCAGGCAGGTTGCAGTCCAGTGAGGAAACTGGATAAGAGTTTCGTGCTCTGAAGCCATGGTGTCACCGTGAGAAGATCACAGAGCTGTGGGTCCAATATGTCTCCCAGCTGGGAGGGAGGGCCCCATGGAGTGAGGACAGCTCTTGATCAGGCCAAGAATTAGGGGCGCCTTTTACAGTTTTGCTGAAGAAGGGGCAGGCTGCCTGACACACAGACAGTCGGGTTGAGCGGAATGGAGATCAGACTGGCAACATGACGAACAAAGTGCAGAACTGGGTAGTCCATACAAAGCACCAAAGAGAACAAAGACACGAGTGTTCATGTCACAGGTAACAAGAAGACAAGGTGAGAGGTGAGGATGCTGCCTTGTCATTGAGATTCTTAGATTTTTACTTTAAAAAAGTGAGAGATTTTTACCTTATTCATAGTTGGTAAATTAGGTAAGTGAAGACAGATGGGGTTCCTAACTAATCCTACTATAAAATATGAATAATATTGGGAATACTGCTGAAAGTGAAAGCTGCTCAGTCATGTTCGACTCTTTGTGACCCCACGGACTATACAGTCCATGGAAATCTCCAGGCCAGTGTACTGGAGTGGGTAGTCTTTTCATTCTCCAGGGGCTCTTCCCAACCCAAGGATCGAACCCAGGTCTCCTGCATTGCAGGTGGATTCTTTACCAACTGAGCTATCAGGGATATTAGGTATTTAAAACTTCTTTTAAAGTTAATTTAAAAATATAGCAAGTCAGGAAGATGCAAGAGGTCAGACAGCTGAGTGTGAACAGCATTTTAGGATGAGAAGCCCACATCGGCACCACCCTGAGGTCACACCAAGTCCAGTGAGTCTGAGGTCAGGTCCCCACAGGGCTGGTGACCACATTTTACCCCACACCCTGAAGAGGAGAACCTACAAAGACAACCATTTGCCTAAAATTAGGGTGCTTGGAATAAGAGCTATGTGATGGTAAATTTCCCCAGAGCCCAGAAGGTGTGAGGAACTTGGAGAGTGTTCTGAAAGGAAGAAAAGCAATGTCTCCTGAGAAGCGAGAGCCCTCGAAGGCTCTCGTGTTTTCATAAATGTACCTTGTGCAGGAGAATGCAAACCATCCAGACAGTGAGCTAGCAGGCTTCATGTCTGCAGGCGGGACACGTGGGAGTCTTCACCTGCTTTTTTTTTTTTTTATCCATCTTCTGACCTGCTGTTAATAGTGCAGCTTCTCATCTTCAAGATCTTGTTCCTGCCAGGGCTGAGTTCACTTATGATTTATCTCCACTATTTCATTTCAGTCCCACCCACTTCAAAGTCTGCTACTGATCTACAAGTCCTTTAAAAATGGATCATTTCTTTGCTTTCAATCAGCTCCTCAGAAGCTGTCCCAGCATATGATTCTAAGCCATGTTTCAGATGGTCTCCATAGAATGTCTCCTCTGCCATATTTTGTTAAAAGATTGAGCTCCTCCTTCTCAGATAATAACCACATAATCTGCCTCTCTTGAGGGTCTGCTTCTTAGGAAAAGTCCCAGCAGCAGTGGCTCAGCACCTGGGAAGCTCTAAAATCATCCCAGATTGATTGCCTTCACTTAATTCTTCCTGCCCACTCTGCTTGGAAGATAGAGATACGAGCCCGTTGACTCGGGTGCAGTCTGAGCCAACCAGCGTACTCAGAACATATGCTATTGCCTTAATTTTTTAAAATTTATTTCATTGAAATATAGTTGATTTACAATATTATGCTTATTTCCTCTGTACAGCAAAGTAATTCAGTTATATATATACATATATATATATTCTTCTTCATATTTTTCCATTGTAGTTTATCATAGGATATCGAATACAGTTCCCTGTGTTCTACCATAGGACTTGCTGTGTATCTGCATCTTCTAATCCCAAACTCCCAATCCATCCCTCCTCCTTGGCAACCACAAGTCTGTTTCCTATGTCTGTGAGTCTCTTTCTGTTTCACATGTTTGTGGCATATGTAGATTCCACATGCAAGTGATATACTAAGCTGTTTTAGCCCTGTCTGACTCTTTGTGATCCCATGGACAGTAGCCCACCAGGCTCCTCTGTCCATGGGATTCTCCAGGAAAGAACACTGGAGTGGGTTGTCCTTTCCTTTTCCAGGGGATCTTTCCAATCCAGGGATTGAATCCGTGTCCCTCAAGTCTCCTGTGGTGGCAAGCAGATTTGTTACCACTGTGCCACCTGGAAAGCCCCCATGCAAAAGTGACATCACATGGTATTTGTCGGTCTCTTTCTGACTTCCTTCATTTAGCATGACAGTCTCTAGGCCCATCCATTGTTTTTGCAAATGGCATTATTTCACTCTTTTTTATAAAAGATGTTTCAAAATTGTAGAGTTGGAATCACAGGCAGTAGAGGTAAGTGATCCTAAAGAAGACTGAAAGAAAAACAGGAGTTCTAGAAGGAAAAGAAGACATTAATGGGCTTTGAAAAGTTTCCCAGATATGCCTCAGATAAGGAAAATAATGAGTTGTAAGAAATAAACAGAAATAAATATGAGAAGACATTAAAGCATCCTAAACCTATTGATCAAAAGGATTCTAGATGATACTAGAATAACATCTTTAGATAATATCTGAGAAATATCCACCGTCATTCAAAATCATATTCAAAATGTGAATAGGTGGTTATTTGGAAAATATACCCCAGCCTCACACTCCATATGAAAGAATTCTTGTGGAAATACTGACACCAAATAGCAAATGCATTATAATGGTAAGCTCTGGGTGGGCAATAAACAGATATTCTACAAATGGAAACAAAAATGAAAGTTAGAATTACAATCTAGGAAAATGTTAACTTTAGAATTAAAAGCACAAAGAAATAAAGAGGGACTTTCTGTTTTTCATATGTACCAAACCATACAAACCTAAGCAAATAAAGCAAAAATTAAACTGTTAATATTATAATTTGAGTGAGATGTTTTAAACTGCTTCTTTGAGATTTGGACAGATTTAAAAGACAAAAATAATTCCATGAAATAACTAAACAATAGTAAAATAAGTATGTATGGTTTAATTGGTATATATGAAATCTCATATTTCTTGAAAAGATTTTTTTTAATGCCCATGTTCATGGAACATTTATAAAATAAATTACTTTCTTAGCTCAAAAGAATGCCTAAGTACATTAAAAAAAAAACTTTATTGAGTTCATTCTGTGAACATGAACTAATAAGATCAGAAATAATTAATATAAAGGGACCAATAATCAGAACGCCTGGGGGATTAAGGAGAACATTCTTAGATAGATAACTCTTGGACAAAGAAAAAATCAAAAGGAAAATTAGAAGGATGTAAAAAGTTATGAAGAGGAACTATCTTCACAGCTAAACCTGTGGGACAGAATGAAAGTGGTTTTCAGAATAAGAAAAAAATTGACATGAAATATCATAATTATTTACAAAGAAAGTTAAAGAATAGAATTGTGCTCATCCTATGCGTATATAAAGTAATTTAAATCCAAAACAAAGAGGAAATAAAAATTCCTTACAAAAGCTAAAACTGGGAAAAATTTTAAAGGTAGCAGAAATTTTAAAATTCAAATCTGAGTCAGTTTATTTATATGAATGCTTCATGAGCTTGTTTAAAGCAAAAAGAGAAGGCAAAAAATGCACCAAATTAGGAGAGAGAAACAAGAAATAACTATAACTATAGAGGTAGAAGTGATTAAAGCAGTCATAAAAATATATGTATATATGAAACTTTCTGACAAGACATTTGAAAATTTAGAGGAAATGGATGACTTCCCAGCAAAATATATATTGCCAAAATTCACCCAAAAAGAAAGGGGAAACTTAAATACATCAGTTACCATAAGAAAGTTTAGAAAAAGACACTTAAAGATCTACCATTGAAAAAGACACCAAGGACAGATGGAGTCCCAGCTGAGTTTTATGTAACATGAATTTATATAACCTTCAAGAGAGAGGCTTCTCAAAGTTAAATTATCCCAGGCCTCAGAACAGAGATGAAAGGCCTCCCAATTCACTTCCCAAAGGCACCATAACTCTTTCAAAATTCTGATAAAGATAGAACAATATAGGAAAATCATAAATGGGTCTGATTTATGAAGACAGAAAAAAAAAACTTACTGAAGTGTTAGAAATGTATTCCTGCATTGTTTTCCTAATTTGTGAACATTTTTTTAGATGAGCATCTAACCTGTCTCACGACAACAAACAAGACGAATAGACGATATATGCCATGATGTTAGATGGTGGTAAGTGAAAATGGAGGAGAATTAAAGACAGGATGTAGACAGAGAGGTCTATTTAGATTTGTCAGAGAAGGAAACTCGCCAGTTGCTGGTCAAGACCAGACCAGGTGTATGTGGCCGAGAAGATGGGTGGGCAGCCTGACTCAGAGGGTGAAGCCGGGTTAAAGCCTCAGGCGAAACATAGAGACATGGGTCTGGATAAAAACAACCCCTGGGGAGGGTATGAAGACGATGTGGTCAGAGAGGTAACTGGGCATCAGAGGCAATGATGAGTATGTCTTTTAAGAAGCTCCTGGAAGGACTTCCCTGGCTGGAAACGGCAGTTTTGTAGTCTTGAGCTACCCCTGGTAACCTAAAGCTGTGATGTTGGGGGGATTTCCAAGACGGTTTAAACAGGTAAGAGGGAATCTAAGATGAGAGTTGTCTTAGTGGAGCCCTGGAGGTCAGAGGCCTGCTCAGAGGGAGATGTTAAACGGAGAAAGGCAGTTTAGACAACTCAGGGGAGCTTTACTCTAAGGAAGGGAGAAAGTGAGGCAATACTGAGACAGGAAAATAGAGATTTTTATCTGTTTATGATCAGATAACAGCATGTTTACATACAGATAGGGAAGATTAATTAATGAGAAGAAAGAGGAAGCATTCCTGGAGGGGAGGCGGCTTGGCTGATCTTGACGGGAGGACATGGAGATGCTTGTAGGTGGTCCGCGTGAGAGGTGGACACTCTCCTCGGATGGCATCCTGCTCCTGAGAGAGACCCAAAGGGATATGATCCACCAGGGTGAGAATGGAGGAAGAGGCTGGGAGTTTGAGGTGGGGGAGGGAGAGAGTGAGAGGACTCTGGGAATCCAGGATGCTGGTGGTCTGTGTGCGTGCGCTCAGCTGTGTCCCACTCTGCAACTCCATGGACTATAGCCCACCAGGCTCCTCTGTCCATCGGATTTCCCAGGCAAGAACAGTGGAGTGGGTTGCCGTTTCCTTCTCCAGGGGAGCTTCCCCACCCAGGGACTGAACCCACATCTGCATTGGCAGACAGATTCTTTACCACTGAGCCACCTGGAAAGGTAAGGGAGAATTCATCTCAGGTGCATTTATTATTCTTCAGCCACATTCAGCCGGGCAAGTGTGGGCATGAAGCCGGCACAAAGATGAATCACTGCTAGGTCATGTGGGTTCCATCATGCAGACATAAAAGAGAAAATTTATATAGTGTGAAAACTTGTTAAATAACATTTCTCTTTAACCATTCCTCTTTGACTTTGTTTAAAAAAAGAAAAGTATACGTGATCTGTTTAAGTACAATAATAACTATTTACACAAGACAGTTGGAATTATTATTTTAAAGGGTAAAATGCAGAATCTATTTTAATTAAAGTTAGACATTAGAGATGTATCCTTACTATTACAATTATAATTAAATATTGTCTTCAAGGATCTAGTCACCGTAATTAAAGAGTTTAATAAGTCATGTGGCATTTTCAAAGATAAAAATACCTCCTTTTTTATGAGATGATTCTGTAACTAGAAAATCCAAAAAGCTCTTTGGATTTAGTAGAAGAATTCAGTAAGGTGAATGAATATAAGGTCAAATAAAAAAACCATTAGGGTTTTTTTAGTTTAATAATGAGAACTTAGAGGAAATCAGAAAACTAACTGTTCACAAGCAGCATGATCTACTACCAGACAGCGTGAGAGCCCAGAGAGGACCATCCCTGCTCAGAAACACAGGGAAACCTGGATGCTGAGGGTGCAGCTGGACCTCAGAAAGCTCCATCCACTGGTCCACCCTCAGCTCAGGGGAATTCTGGAGGAATTCAGAGCTACTGGTCAGAAGGGGCCAGAACAACACCTGGACCAATACAGCCCAGCTCCTGGCGCTGAGGGTAACTCAGCCTCCCATCTCAACAGCTCAGCAGAAGGGGCACGCCAGGTCTCAGTCCAACTCTCCACACCTAACAGCAAGCATTCATTTAAAAGTAATGGGGAAAAGGCAAGGAAAAAAGACACACGCCATCTTCATGAGACAACAGGGCCAGCAGAATCAGACTCCAGTGGCCCCACTGTTCTCTCTCCCAGACAGTATCTTTAAATAACAGTGACTCGTGAGTTACAGGCTCTGGTGGAAAAGACAGACCATGGACGTGAAGGGGTGGTGGATTTCAGCAGAGATGGAAATTATAGGAAAGGGTCAAATACCATGCTGACCCAAAAAATGCGAGTTGCAGGATACCACAGGTGAAGAGCCCACTTAACAGACTTGTCGGTGGACTCAGCGCCACCAAGGAAAAGATCCCTGGACCTGAAGCAACATGGCAATGGACATTAGCTGAACTGAATACCCAGATGCAGAGCATAACAGTGGAAATCCAGTTGGTGTCATTTAATAAGTGTTCTTCAACAATCCACCTGCAAGGTTGTCCATGTCCATCAGTGTCTCGCTGGACACTCCTTGCCTTTCCACCTATGCCCAAGCGTAGCTGCAGAAAACAAGAACTGATGCCCTTTAGCAGGAACACTTGAAGGATCAGCTTTAACCTAAAACAGCTAGAAGTCACTCAATATAGTCTGCCTACTTGTATCTGCCAAGGCAGGCAAAAATGCATACAATGTCCTGCCCCCGCCTAAAGCAAGGACATTTACACGAGTATATTAAGTTTTATTCTCATCACTCACATTCTCACCACACGCAGATCACACTTTCCTCACCAGCATGCAGACCCGGTCCAGCTCCAGCCTTAGGCGAGGTAAGCCTCCGTTTTGTTGACTGTAAGAAGGAAATGACAATAAATATAAGACAGTGTAAGTAAAGAACCTAAACAATGCTCAGGACCGCATAGGCTCCTGATAAATGGACGCTCTTGCTCTAGCTTGGACTGAAGTTATTTTTACTGTGTGTTCTCAAATGATAAAGGTGCCCCAGCATCAGATTGTTCCCAAGTTACAGAGCCTCTTTCCTTGGAAAGTAAGATGAACACCCACCTGCCTGACCTGGTGCAGGTGAGTCCTTCCACCAGCAGGAAGTCACAATAGGTCCTGTGAGGTTGGCTGTCAGCCCTCTGGTCCCTGAATTTTCCTACTGAATACGCGCGACCTTCTAAAAGCCTCTTCTGTACTTATTCCCATAAGAGAGCTTGTAAGAGGAAGTGGAAATTTCCAAATATATTTTTCTTAAGTAAATCATGCTAGCACTTACAGATAAATTGGGGGAAAGTACATACCAGTCCACTTAATTATAGTGATGATACTATCCCATTAAGCTTCTGTGAAGACAGAATACATAAAAATTTTAATAACATCACCTAATATGAAAGTTCCGATCTGATTCCCTCTTGTTCTTTGTCCTTGTTGTACATTAAATATACAATATTGTGTTTAAAAATGATCAGGGGCAAATGGCAGCGTGTTAGTGATTGGACATATCAGAATGAGTCATGTAAATATAAAGTCATAATTAATTTCAACCACAGAAGAGCAGATTAATCACTTGTGCAAACTTAAAATCACATGTAATTTGTCAATGTTTATGTCAGGAAAGCTCTAGAGTAGCTTCAGATCCACACACCTGCATTAAAATTACTTAATGATATTTCAAATGATATTAATCAAATATGATGAATAGAAAAGAGAATAGAGTTGGGGCCCATATGGCAGTTTTCATAGCTGAGATGGCTCCAAGCACTTGCAAATGAACGACCAAGGTGAACAGTGGCTGGTAAACATTGTGAGGTCACAGGGCTGCTGTAGCCCACAGTCACCCTTGCATCCCAGAGCTCATCTTCCTACTTCAATGCAGCCTGTTAATATCAGCATCTTTAACAGGCATGGAAGAAGCAGAAGAAGTCTTATAAATATATCATTATGAAAAGGAGCTATGATGGGGCAAAAAAACTCAGACTGGTCCATCTAACCAGCATGGAACCCTTGCTCCATCTCTCCAGAGTGATGGGGAATGTGTGACCTCCCCAAGCTCTTACTCTTTCTTGTTCATCACATCCAAATCAGTTGGTTTCTCATGGCATTGCCATTTCTTTATTTAGAATGGGGTCCCCAACTTCCAGGATCTAATGCCTGATGATCTGAGGTGGAGCTGATGTAATAATAATAGAAATAAAGTGCACAATAAATGTAAGACACTTGAATCAGCTAGAAACCATGCATCTGCTCCCATCTGTGGAAAAATTGTCTTCCACGAAAAGGTTGGGGACCGCTGATTGAGAAAACAATTTTAGAATTTTAATTGCCATTGAGCACAAGCAAATAATTTTAGTGGAATTTGCTATAGTATAGCTCCCATACTGAAAAGTGGACAAGTTAGTCATAAAAATGTGCACAACTGACGTACACAAAGTGAAAAATTCTCCCGAAGCAAATGTATCCGTGTCACCCCCATTCAGATCAGGAAATAAAACACCACCGTCAGCCCCAGGTCCCTGCCCTCCCCCAAAGGCTTCTGCTATCTGGACTTTAACACGTGAGATGAGTCTCTGCATTTCAAAATTGTTAGGAAGCTTTCCCAGTGGTTTGAATAAATCACAATCCTTTTATCCCTCCTAAATGTGTTGGTTGGCCCTTGGAGTTGGCATGAAGAGTTCCAACGTAAAGATTCTTGGATGTATCTCTGGGTGAACGTGTGTCCTCATTTTGGTCGAATACATTCTTAGGAGCAGAATTGCTGGTGACACCCTCTGTTTATGTCCTGTTTCAGAGTGCAACCACAGAGCAGTTTCACCCATGGGTATTTCCTTCCACCAGCAGTGGCTGAGAGTCCAAGCAGGTCTGCCTGCTGGCCAATCTGCATTTCAGCCACTTCAGTTGGCTGGTGCCTAGTGGGATCTCGTTGGCTCTAAGTTGCATTTCTTTGTGATTAATGAGGTGGACACTTTTTCATATATTTATTGACTGTTTGTAGAACCTCTTTTGTGAAGTGGCTGTTCAGTTCTCTGGAGTGTATTTCCATGAGATTGTCTGTCTTTTTTATTGATTTGTAGAACTTCTTTATATATTCTGGACATAAATCCTTGGTGCCATTTGAATTGCAAATATCTTCCCCTAGTCTGTGGCTTGCTCTTTCATTCTGCTAATGGCATCTTTTGATGAAAGATCTTAATCATATGAGGGCCAGTTTACAAATTTTCCCTCTTTATTCAGATCTTCTTTTTAAGACACCTTACTCACTCCCAAGGGCGTGAAGATATCCTCACATTTTCTTTTAGAGTTTTTGTTTTGTTTTGTTTTCCTTTCACATTTGTATCTTTAACCCATCTGGAATTCATTTTTGTGAATGATATGAAATAGGGTCAAAATAATTTTTATTTCAGGAAAACAACGGTGAATAAACCACAGTGACTGACTTTAGAGACCTTGTTGTCTAATGAGGGAAGTGGACAATTGGGCAATTACTTACAATATAGTAGGTATTTCTAAATAATACTGTAATGAGAAAAGGAAATGTTTGTCTTCAAACTGAATTTTGAGATTGTGCACATGGGCCTGAGGAATACAACTTCTTTGGTCTGGCTGGTAACAAGCGGCAGGTTTCCTGGCTTAAGCGCTGTGGACATTTTAGAGAAAAGAGAGCAATGTCATTCAGCACAGCCATTAATGCAGCAGTCCTGCCTTTTCCGGTGGGTGAATCCAGGCATGGATGTCCTGGGACAGTAGAAGGAGGTGTTTCAGTAGAGATGGTGCCGGAGCAACATGGCATTGCAAATGCTTCCTATTTCCTTAACAAAGCAAGAATCATTATGTCTTCCACAGGGTTATCAAATCCATCCAGGCTCAGAATCAATCAAATTTGATATTTTGAAACTTTTCTAAAAGGTGCCCACATGCCAAATTTAAAACATTTAAACTACGGAATAGCTTTACGAGAAAACATCTTTGCCATCATTGTGTAGTTTCTGAATTTTTTAGCAGTGAGTTATTTCTCCTGACCATCTGATGATTTAGTCCACCTTTTTTCACAATGTTTTCATCATAGGGTTGAAAAAAAAGTACATGTCTTTTCAGTCCAATTAATAATTATACTCCTTGGAGGAGGGACATAGACCACTCATTTTTGCGTTCTTCCATTCTTAGACCCTATAATAGACGATGGATGAATATTTGTGCCTTAATTATTATTTGAAAACACCGAACTCATTTCTGCCTACCAGGCTCTCAAATGTAGCATATCGTGTAACTGATACCCAGCTAAGGCTGGTCCACAGACGAGCTGTGATCACTCTGCTTGGTGTCCAAACTCGTTCTCTGGAAAACCTCCTTGTAAGTGGCCCTAAAGGAACGTGTGTAGTTACGTGCCATGTGCCATCATCAATATATGACACTCACAAGCCAATGGTGTGATATGTCACGCAAAAGAAGAAAGGTTTAATTGTGGGGAAATACCTGAACATGACAGTATCCTTGCCTGGAAGGAAAAGAGAGGGCAGAGCAGGCAGTTTCGTTAAGGCCAAAATGAAAATGTGTTAGAGTCTCAAAAGCCTCGCAATTTTTTCCTTCACTTTTGAACATAATATGGGCTAATGTGTTGAAGAAAGTATCAGGTGATTAGTGTTCTCATGAAATGGAAGTGGAGAGGCGTTCATCGTCATAGAGTGTGTGTGTGTGTTTCTGTGTGCCTGTGTGTATACAGATGTCTGTGTTACTGTTTGTGCACACGTGTGTGCTTGTTTCTGTCTGTGCATGTGTGTCTATTTGTTGCTGCGCTGTCTCTCGTGTCTGTTTCTGTGTTGCCGTGTTTGTGTGTCTGTCTGTCTGTCTATATGTGTCTGTGTGTCTCTGTCTGTGGGTCTTAGTTCAGTGCAAATCTTTTTATTTTGTTAAGGCACAAATACTTCTTCACTTTTACTTTCACAATATCTGCACATTCTAACTGGTGTCTAATTTCATTGTTGAAAGGGAAACTGTTGTACTACTATCTGATACTTGGTGTTAGTTACACTCATTCTTGGAATTATTTAAAATTCCACTGAAGGAACAAACTTAAACTGAGATTTTTTTTTTGAGGAACTGAAGCACACAGAATTGAGATCTGAAATCTGCTAGTTTGTGCAGATATACCCCAAGACAGGAAGTGAGGGTTTGGGTTGCCTTAGTGGAGGGGAAATGACTCACATCACGCTGGTATGTATTTAGTGTCTTAAATTAGTTTCCTGTTGGTTTAAAGCCTAATATTGATATCGTTATATGAAACTTATTATATTAAACTGCAATTCGCCTGTTCCCTTTTTCTACCTATCATTCAGCCACCGCACTTTAAATACCTGTTAAGACATACTTAGTACATAAATTAAAGTCTTGTAAAATCTGAGCTGACTTCATAGAACATGCTCATATGGAAAATGTTGCACCATCAGCTAAGTAAGAACAAAGGTCTCAAAACCACTGGGTTTGGAGACAAAGCACAAAGAACTTTGGGATGACATTGCAAATGAGCCCATTTGACCCTCCTATAAAATGGATATATATTTACACTAAAAGGTATTTCAGAAGTAAAATCATTTTTACTTATTATTTATTTCTTTACTTATTGTCATATACTTATACAACATATGTCAAAATCATAAGGCAACTTAATACTGCCTAAAAATAAATCTCAGAGTGAAAGCTATAGTTAAGTATTCTTACTGGAAACTGAGGGAAAAAACTGAAAGATTCCACATATGTATATACACAGAGAGAGAACATTTAAAAATTCTTGACTGATTTGCACTAGAAGTCCATGAAATCTTCCTGACATTTCTCCTGAGGTCCCTTCACAAGAAAGCATCTGAGAAACAAAGATGAAGAAAATAACAGGCCCTGCCTATCTGGCTGCTCTGCTGCTGGGTGTGGTGGTTTCAACGACCCAAAGTTGACCACAGGAAAGTACCCTGCGGATGGCAGGTGTGGGCCAGCATTTGATGTGCAAGTGGGCTCTGGCTTTCAGGCACCTTCGTGATAGTAGTTGCTTTACAAAATGCAGTGGCCAGCAATTTTCACCTGAGAGTGAACAATTGCAAACCTAATTTAAGAAGCAAAATTATCCCTTGGAAAATTGGAAAACATTATTTCTGGGTGTATCTGTGAGGGTGTTTTGGGGAGAGATTAGCATTTGAATCCGTAGACTTACGGAAAGAAGAGGACACTCCTCAATGTGCTAGGTTTGACCCAAACACGGAGCAATAAGGCAGAGGATGGCCAGCTTGCTGTCTGCTGGGACTGGACATCCATCTTCTCCTGCTCCAGACAGCAAGGTCCAGTTTTCCAGGCCATGGGCCTCAGGCTGGAAGTTACACCACCACCATCCCGGTCTGTAGACCTTCCGACTTGGACTGAATTACATTCCTGGGTTTCCTGGGTCTCCAGCTTACAGTTGGTGGATAGTGGGACTTCTAAAATGGTGTGAGCTGGCTCCCATGATAAATCTCCTCTTATGTCTCTCTACCCTACTGGTTCTGTTTCTCTAGGGAACCCTGATCATACATTCAGACTGTTGGCAGAATTGCTTTCTTTCCTGGTTTCTAACTCCCGATCAGGTAGAGGCTGCCCCCAAGTCCTAGAAGGGCAGCCCCTGGTCCCCAGCAGTGTGGTAGCACTCTTCTCCAAGGTGGTCTCACTCTGGTCCAAGACCGAGTCCTGAAGAACAAGGCAGCCCACCATCTTGGCCACACACAGTAACCTAATCAAGAAAGTGGCATTCGTCATCTGCGCCATTCTCTCCAGGTTACAGACACGTCACAGGTCCCACCCACACACAGACAAGGGGACAGAACTCCACACTGCATGACCCACTGGAGTCACCTAACAGTTTGTTACTCAGTGTTCAAGAACAATGGATAAACTACAGGGGGTTGTGAGCACCACACTGCCGAGCTGCAGTTGAATTCTGCCTTTAGATCATTTTGAAGTCAAAGCACCAAAATACATGTTTTAAGTTTTCCATTCAGATGCTATAGTATTTGTTTTCTGAATCATAATCCAACTGCCTCCTTATTGGATTACTATCATCTCATTAAAACCCACAAGTTCAGCAACACTTCCCTTTGTACTTCTTTCCCTCATGAAGAAAGCTGCTCCCAAAATAACAATAAACACAGGGAGCTCACTGAAGTGGTGGTAGCATTTTGGGTTACTAATTTGTTTCCTCTTATTACACATAGGAAGAGTTTTATTTCTGTGATGGATGGCTTTAGAGAAGGCGTCTCCATCGTGGAAACAAACTCACCTTTGATGATCTTCACTCAGTGGCACATGGCTGTAGATTTATCTTTGATCAGAACTTTATGATCCAAGGCTTCCCTGATGGCTCAGACAGTAAAGAATCTGCCTGCAATGCAGAAGACCTGGGTTTGATCCTGGATTGCGAAGATCCACTGGAGAACGAAATGGCTACCCACTCCAGCATTCTTGCCTAGAGAATTCCATGCACGGAGGAGCCTGGTGGGCTAGAGTCCATGGGGTCACAAAGAGTTGGACACCACTGAGCAGTCGACTACTCACTTTATGATCCAAAGCAATAAATCCACACTTGTGTTCCTCAAGGTAAGAGTGGTACATCTTGGATAAAGGGGTTTAGAGATGGGGAATGGGAAGTGTATCCAAATGAAAAAGAATTGTGAAATGCTGAGTTTTAGGAAAACCCCAACAAAACATGATTCTGTTACACTACATACCTGTTAGAAGGGCCAAAATCTGGTCCCCACCTCTTTGCTGGCATCAGCTGGTAGCAGTTCCCAACTCTGGAGCCCCCAAATCCTGTCCTGGGTGCTCCTCTCCATGTTCACGTTGAGCCTTGGGGAAATCCCCTCGTGGTCTCTCTTCTGCCACAAACGTTTATTCAGAGAAGCCCAATTCTTTCCAAGGGTTCACTTGGTTAGGTGAGGTTCACCTGGGATAATCCTCTGTCTTAAAATCAAGGTGCATAGAACCTAATCCAATCACGGGAGAGCTAGCCCATCATTTTCACAATCCTGGTGATTCTATGAGGCTTGGATCAGCAGGGAGGAGGCTTGGGGCATCTTAGAATTCTGCCTACCACAGTAGTCCAGGAAATATGGTCTTCATTCCGGGTGGCTTAAAGGGACTCAGAGTGTTTTGAAGAGCCAGCAGCCTCTGCCAGAGAGATTACTCCTGTGCCTGGCTTCATTCATCATTAGGGTTTGAAAGGAACAGTGGCTGTCTCTGCTGCCCTCAGTGAAACATTTGATTAAAACAGAGAAGAGGCCAAGAAACACTGTCTTCCACTAATCACTGAGTTGTCTTTCCCAGAACTAGTGAGGGTTCGGATGGTTCTTTGACAGGCCCACAACTGTGCAGCCATCTTATCATTTGAAATATTCTCTTCTGAACATAATGCTCCTGAGACATGTCACTCCCCCTGTTCCCTCACACTGGGTTTTAACTTAAGAGAGCATCTTCTAAACCTTACCAGCTGTTCTTTAGAGGAAACTTAGGGTTCTAATGCATGTTAGAGAAGGAAATGGCTTGATCCTTTCTGAGAGAACAGTCATGTTTCCCACAGAACATTTTTAACTGTATTTTTCCAAAGATGGCCACAGCAAAATCTCCTGTCCTCCCGTGTCTTGTGACTTCAACTCCCCTCCCATTCAGAGGTGAAGCCTATTTCTCCAGCATTGAGTCTAGAGGGACCTGAGTCTCTGAGTCGATATAGTTGCTTTGAAAGCAGAAAAGGCCTGTGCCTTTGGGGACCTGCCTTCTGGGATCCTGGTCACACATGTGATGTCCCACTATAAGAGGCTACCATGTTGTGAGGAAGCCCAACTGTTCACTGGGAGGCTCTGAGGCTGCAGGGGGACAGATTGCCAGCCTGCACCCTGCCCCTCCTGCCTGTGGTCCAGCACCCACTGCCCTGGGGCTGCAAATATGTGAGGACACAGGCCAGACAAGCCCTTCCCAGACTGCTGCAGTCCCCTCCATTATGGAGGGGGTGGGGTGTTACCAAGAGGAGCTAATCAGAACATTCCACCTGTCAGAACTGACAAACTGATTTCTCTAGACATAACATAGAGAAGCTTGTCTGCTGTAAGGATTTTCAGGACAAAATACAGAATGCATTTGCTATTTTAGTCAAAGACACACTGGGGATCTGAACATGGTCTGCAGACTCCCACAGCTCAAAAGAAGACACAAAAAATCTAACCATCATTTCACATTCACATTTAACAGTATCAGATCTGAGTCACAACGGGAGGCAAGATCACTGCTGCAATGTTATGTAAATGTATAAATGGACATTTGGGTATATGAGAATTTGTGATTTTGAGTTCTAAGTATAAAAACTTGTAAAAGGCAGGATAATGATCATCTAAAATTTTAATAAGTAATAAATACAATTATAGTAGATCAGGAATTTTTGAGACAAACTTATATTCATTTATTTTTTCTAGTTTATTAGTCCTCCAGGAGTTTTGGAGTCAAAAGCAATTCACATTTGCAGAGTAATGTGCTTAGCCTCTTATTCCTTGATAAATGTTATCATTTAGACATTTTTAATAAGGTGAAATTGTTGCTATTAATACTTTCCAAATGATAATCAGAGACAATGGAGTTTTCCTAAGTATCGATAACTTAAACTAACTTAAGCGTTAATGTGAACAAACCAAAGCGCCCTTGCAGGTGTGCATAGACTTTCTTAGGAAAGTCTGATGAGCTTGGAATTCCAGTCTTAGATAAGAATGTCAGAGGGTCCTCTCCACGCAGTGAATGGGATTTTGTCTAAAATGAGTTATTAACAAGATGAAAGATATTGTTCTTAACGTCTATTTTTAGCAGCCTTTGTCTGAAAAGACCTTAAGCATATGACTCACGACAAAGTTTAATCCCTTTTCAAATATCGCAAGCGCCAGCTTCATGCATTTTAAACCTGGGGCACTTGGAGCCTGGAGCCTCTCTGCCAGGAAGTGGAGCCTCAGCTGGATCCCGCGAGTACTTCTTTTACAAAGTTCCCATACTAATGCAAATATTTACTTCCTTTTGATTCATCACCACTAAGGTTATGGGAAATAGAGTTCAGCAGCCACATTAAATGCAGATGGAAGAAAGAGGGTGGGAGAAAGGAGTGAACTGAAGTCTTTTTCTGCAAGAAAGGACATCCTGGCTACCATTCCAGGCAGTGCTGGATGGTAATTTGATACCATTTTTCACATTAATCCTTTGCTTCTGTAACTCTGCCAGAATAGAAGTAAATACTCCAATCCTTGCAGCTGTACTTCTCAATAATTTTTGTTCCTATCTCAACATAGGGAAAAATCATTCTCTTAGGTTAATTGAGTGACTAAAAAAAAAAAAAAAAAAGATTGATTAAATAAAGTTTCTGAAATCGAGTGTTTTTAAAACATTTTTTGTTATTTCAAATGTATGAAGATATAAAAACAGTCAATAATTTTGTGGGGAAATTCCCTTATGGAGCATTATATTGATGTATGTAATATAAATGACTGTAATCTGTTTAATTATTAATTAATATAAATGAAGCCTTTAAAGTACTGGAAACATGATTTGAAATTCCTGGGTATATATTCAAAAAACAAAAACACTAATTCATAAAGACACATGCAGTTCAATGTTCATAGCAGCACCGTTCAACTGTTTACAATTGATTCCTTCAGGTTGGTCCACAAGGAGTATGAATCAGAAATCACCTGCCCATCTGTTTGTTATATTTAGTTTTATGGTGCTTCCTTGGGTGCACCTACCCCTGGGCAGAGCCTGTACATCCTCCAGTTTCCTCCAGAACCCAGCAATTCTTACCATCTTGTACATGACCAGGATCGTTGTTTTATATTATTGCTATTGATATTTCCATTTACAATCCCAGATGAAATGTGATATTTCTTACTTTCTCAACTGATGGACATTGTGATGACAGAATTCTAGATTCCAGTGATGAACCCCCAGAACTTTGATGTAAGGTTCCACCAACTTCACTGTTGCTGTTAAGAAACCAGCCCCCAGTGCCAGTATGTTGTTCTTTCCAAGTAATGCAAATTTATCCTCCCTCTCTCTGGAGGCTTTAAATATGCCCTTTATCCTCTGCATGCTAAAAATTCAGAAAGCTGTATCTACATGTCAATTCTTTTTCATGGTCTCGTCAGCACAATTTAGTCTAGAGGCCCTCCTTTCTTCAGTTCCAGCAAATTCTACTCTATTTTGTTAGCTCAGCACTTCCTGGATTCTCTCCTTTTTTGGAGTAGATTCCTCCTGACTCCTTGATTGACCTTTTACTTATTTATTTTTAATTAAATAAATTTATTTATTTTAATTGGAGGTTAATTACTTTACAATATTGTATTGGTTTTGCCATACATCAACATGAATCTGCCACAGGTATACACGTGTTCCTCATCCTGAACCCCCCTCCCCCCTCCCTCCCCGCACCATCTGTCTGGCACCAGCCCCAAGCATCCAGTATCATGCATTTGATTGACCTTTTAGTTTCATTTCCTTTTTCTTTATCTCTTTGTCCAAAATCTGACAAATTTCTTTGTCTAGTTCTTTAATCTCTTCAATGGAATTTTATTTTCCTATTTCTGAAGTACATTCTACTGAAAATTCCAAAAATGTGAACAAAAATGGTTTCTGGCTCATTGATGTCTTCAGTCTCACCCATAAAACAAGAAAAGAAGCTAAACAAACTGAAAATCAACCACTCTTCTTAAATCCATCAGAGAGCTGAGTCACAGGACAAACCACTGGTCCCCCCAAAATGAATGTCCAGAAGATAGTTAGGGAGAATCACTCTCAGATCCCCATGAGCAGAAACTTCTTCAAGAACTAGTAACACTATCACTTTTAAATTAAAAGAAAAAAAAAATTCAAGAATTATTTTGGGATTTTTAAATCCCTTCTAATCATAGTCTTTCCTTATTTCTTAGAACCATTATCTTGTTGAATCTTTCTAAAGATATTATTAATAGGAGATGATTTTTAAAATCTTTTCTGTGTCCTTGTTTTTTTATGTGACATATACAATTGGTAACAGTATTTATTCATCCAGAAAATTTTTGAGTGACACTCCAGGTGTTCCTCTGGTGACCCTTGGTTGTCTGCCTATGTTTGGGAGTTGAAGGACTAGTTCATGACAGAATGAAGGCTGCTCAGAGTTTCTTCTGTAGCCTTTGACATCTATCTCTACCAAGTCCCCCCTCACGTGGACAGATTGACTGTGATGCCTGCTCACCTGGGAAAGCTGTGGTGGCTGGAGGGTTCAGCATAGAATGGCCACTTGGGAAGTGGGCAGTACATCTGGGGCCAATCGTCTCCATCCCTAAGAGAAGGAGAAAGGCTTGACCCTAGGGTGTCAACATCAGCAACTGAAGCCCTCACCCTTCCCAGGTTCAGTGAGGATGCATCTCATTTGGCCCCAAAGAAAGTGCCACCCTGGAAGGCAGTGTGCGTGTGTGTGTAAGTGTGTGTATGTGTGTGTCTGCAGTGACTTGCAGAGCTCTTCCACTGACAGTTTTGCAATTCCTGACATTGGTCTCTGCCCCACTTCCCACTCTCAGTTCCCACACATTTAAGCAACAACAGGAGGGTCTCAGGGACCCTTCAGAGGGAGCACCTTGCCCCTCCCCTCATGCTGTTTCCCTGGTGTTAGCTCTGCTTTTCTTTATGCATGGGTCTCAATACTTTCCACATTCTACATGTTTATCAATATTATTGATTGGCTGTTGGCTCACCTTTTCTCCTCTCAGACATTTTATGAATATTCTTTGGGCTTCTTTATTATTACTCTAAAGGGTTTTCAGCCCTGGGTGTTCTTTGGAAGGAATGATGCTAAAGCTGAAACTCCAGTACTTTGACCACCTCACGCGAAGAATTGACTCATTGGAAAACACTCTGATGCTGGGAGGGATTGGGGGCAGGAGGAAAAGGGGATGACAGAGGATGAGATGGCTGGATGGCATCATCGACTCGATGGATGTGAGTCTGAGTGAACTCCGGGAGTTGGTGAAGGACAGGGAGGCCTAGCGTGCTGTAATTCATGGGGTCGCAAAGAGTCAGACACGTCTGAGCAACTGAACTGAACTGAACTGAAAGGGTTTTCAGGAAGGAGAGGGAATAATTCCATGTCCCCTTCCTGCTAACTGGAACACAGAGAAAGTCATGCAGACCCCGCACAGCATTCTGTGTTCAGTCTCTTTCAGGACTCTTAATGACAGCATAATATTTCATTAAGAACCTGCCCATCATTTATTTGTTTTCTGATTTTTTATATGTACTCACTTCTCACTTTTTATACTTAGAAAACATGCTACAATGGATATGATCTCTTCATGTAGCTTTCGACTTTGTTTCAGTTGTTTTCTTTGGATCAATTCCCAGAAATAGGATTACTGAGTCAAAGGAGATATTTATTTTTATGACTCAAGGTTTTCCAGAAGAATGATGCCAATTTACAATGACACCAACAGTACATGAAAATAATAGTTGCACCTTTTTCACCTCTAGTCACTAAAACTCTTTTAAATATTTGCTTTCCTGTGACTTCTATATGTTTTAAAATTTGTGATTAGTTAAGTCTCTATTACTTTTGCCTGGCTCATTAGCAAAACAAATGGCTTTTAAAAAGTAATCCCTTTGATTTCTTTTTTTAGTGAAAGCACAGACTTTATTCAGATTCTTTTGATTTTAATGTGCTAAGTCACAGTAGCCCACCAAGCTATACTGTCCATGGCATAATCCTGGTAAGAATACTGGAGTGGGTTGCCATGCCCTCCACTAGGGGATCTTTCCAACCCAGAGGTTGACAGGCAGATTCTTTACCACTAGTGCCACCTGGGAAGCCCCTTAATGTGCTAACTTTTAGCCAATAAATTCAATAAAATTAAGTCCTGCACTTTACTCAATAATTTCTTCTTTCTCTACCTCTAAAAAAATCCAATGAAAGTCCCTCAGAAAGATCTGCTATCCATCCACTTTAGGGTTCCATTTTCAATAGAAATATATTACTTTTTCAGGTAGTAATAAGCTTTCCTCTTGTCTGTGTAATTACAAAACAACAGATACAAAAGATGAACAAGCCAATTGGCTTTAAAAGCTAATAAATTTCTTTAAAAAAATTTTATGGTATCGACAAACATTATTTGAGACCAAGAAATAATTGGTTAAACAAAGTGATTCTTCTGCCATTATGTGTGAATACTAGATATTGTTTTCAAGACAACGTAAGATAAATTCTATCATCTATTACCGAGATTTCACTTAATACCAGATAAGGAACAACAAACTAGAAAAGCCATTTGAGACTAAAGCAATCATGTTAGAAGGATGCTTAGAAAGGTCAGGAAGAGAAAAAAAAATTTCAAATCATATTTTATAGATAACAAAAACAAAACCCTGGCTTTTAAGTAATAATCAACTGAGTCATCCAAAAGCTTAAAATCTGTTCAAATCCCACTTAGAGAAAATTATTTTTAACATATTTAAGAAAATTACTTTTATTTTATAATTCTTGAAGTGAAAAAGTAGTCAACATGAAAATTATTTGTATGGAACATATATAACATGGATATAAATGAGAAACTTCTTAAGAAGTAAATTCTATTTAAAAATGTCATTTTATAGAGTTAAAATTTTGGGAATCTTTTGACTATTTGCCACCAGATGAGTATATTGGGCGGAGAAGGCAATGGCACCCCACTCCTGTACTCTTGCCTGGAGAATCCCAGGGACAGGGGAGCCTGATGGGCTGTTGCCTACGGGGCCGCACAGAGTCGGACACGACTGAAGCGACTTAGCAGCAGCAGCAGCAGCAGCAGCAGCAGCAGAGTGTATCGGGACTCAATGCTGAGTGGGATTCTTTTTTTTAGTTTAGTTTATCTATTTATTTACTTTTGCTTGCACTGGATCTTTGATGCCGTGCAAAGGCTTTCTCTAGTTGCAGTGAACAGGGGCCGCTCTCCAGTGATGGTGTGCGTGCTTCTCATTGCAGGGGCTTCTCTTGTGGAGCACCAGCTTTAGGCGCACAGACCTCAGTAGTTGTGGTGCACAGGTTTAGTTGCCCTGCAGCAGGTGGGATCTTTCTGCACCAGGGATCAAACCTATGTCCCCTACATTGACAAGCAGATTCTTATCCACTGGACCACTGAGGAAGTTCTTATTCTTTTTTATTGAAATATAGTTGATTTATAATTTTCTGTTAGTATAGCAAAGTGATTGGGTTATACATATATATATATCTATTCTTTTCCATGTTCTTTTCCATGATAGTTTATCACAGGATACTAGTTTTTGTCTTTTTTTTTTTAGATTTGACAATGTATATTTAGTCTATATACTGACTGTAATTCTACCCAGATGTGTCTGATGATAAATTTGGATGGAATAGTTAGTAAATAATATATTGTAAATTAATAAATGCTAAATTTGTCCTCAGAGGAATAGGTACTTTTTGTACAAGATGATAGAAAATGTAAATAAAAAGAGTGTCAAGAGCTGTTATGGGCTGAATGTCTGTGTCTGCCCAAAATCCAGATGTTGAAATCCCAGGACCCAGAATGGTGTCAGGAGGCAGTGATTTGGGGAGGTGATGAGTTCATGAGGGTGGAGCCCTTGCTATGGGATTGGCATTCTTACAAGAAGAGACACCGGAGAGCTTGCGTCCACCTCTGCCTGGGGAACCAGGCAGCAGGTCCTCACCAGACACCAGGTTTGTAGGTGCCTTGACCTTGGACCACTAGCCTCAAGAACTAAGAGAAATACGTTCTTATTGTCTAAGCCCCCGAGTCCACAATATTCTGCTATAGCAACCCATATTAAAACAAAAGCTGAGAGGTAAACATTGACTCAGACAAATAGGAAACTGTCCAGAGAGTGTATTAGCATCTTCAGATCCCTGCTTTGCCAGGCGTCTTAGTGCATTTTATTTCCAAAAGCCAGATTTTAAAAAGAAAGACTACATTATAATTCATTTAATTGGAAAATGCTAGCCACATGATTTCAGCTTATAGTAGAGGAATGATATGTGAAAATAATTCAGTGTGCACCCTGTCCAAGAAATACACATTTTTTGTTGGTCAACATCTTTAAAATTTCTGCTTTTCCACAAATATGCTGGTCACTATGTCCCCAAGCACATCGACACTAATATAAAGATCATATCCATCATCTATGAAAATTATACAAATGAAAAGTAAGTTCCATCTGTGGGTGAAATTAAAATTCTTGTCATTGTAAGGATGTTGAAACAGAATACTTACACGCTGATGAAAATAGAAACAAGAGGACAAAATTAGACCTCATGCTGATGTGTTTACCCATAACCTACATCAAATAGAAGTGAAGAAAAATTCTGTGATGAAACCCCAACTTAGCAAAGGCTTTCATAAGATCAGGGGGAGATACCAAGAGAGTCAAATTCCATCACCAGGGTTCAAGGTGCGCGCTGGCGTGTAGATCATGTCAGGGGGTCGCAGAGTCCAGGATGGTCCCCAAGGCTGCCTGCACCTCCCCTGATGACGACAGCTGCCCTCAAGAGTTAGGAACAATAACAGACATGCTTCCCTTATTTTATGGAAAAAGGGTGAGAAAGGAAAGGAAAGCACTCTCTATCGTGCTCAAAAAGAAACACAGCTGCATCCTCTTCTGACATCACTGGAGACCAACAGTTGGTTAAACAAAGCCTTCTGGTCTATATCTGATTTCCAAGACAGTCTTATGAGGCAGGGGCAGTCACTGACCCATTTTTCAGATGAGGAAAATGAGAGCCGAATCATTTAAGAGATTTGTTCAAAGATGCGATTTGTCCTGACAAATGATAGAGATGATTCAAAACACAGCAAGATTGTCCAAGCCAATGTTCTTAACTATTAAGCTGCATTGCTGCCCCAACGTGTTTGACAGCATCTGCGTTAGGCAGTCAACTGCTGTTAACAACTAAATAATTGATAAAAGTGAATGAAGATCAGTCATGAATGAATATTCTTTAAACTCTCCAAAGACAAAAGAGATTTCATGCCAGAGGAGACACGGCCTTCCTTCACATGTTTTTTGAGCAGTGCTTAAAGAGAGCTTCCTGGATGCAGTCCTTGTCCAGAGCAGATGCTAAGATTCTAACAGTGTGGTTTTCTCTCTTTCATCAAACATAGGTACTGTACATTTAAGAATTATGTGAAAATCTGCAATTATTCTTCTGGCTCGACATCTCCTCTGCCCCCAGACAGAGCAGTGAAACCCTGCCAGAATACAGAATTTTAAAGAAAAATAAGACATTGTCTCTTCCTGCCAGAACTTTGTTGTCCAGCTCACAGCTGTTCTTAGCGAAGCAGTTTCTCAACCCCGAGGACACACCAACTGATGAGAACAGTCTTGCATCACATGTGTCCCCAGCGTGTCCCCAGTGAGGGAAATTGTCATCATGTAGAAGCCACAAATTGAAATCTCATAAAACAATCAACCTGGGTGCTGTGTCAGCCTCTCTCCTGAATCACGGCCACGTCCACATATTTCAAAATCCTAACAGTTTCCCCCAACTAGAAAAAAAAAAACAAAATCTCAAGGTATTATTCAATGCTATCTTTGAAGTTTATGAAAATGAACTTATATTTTACTGCTTATTTTCTCACTGGTGAAGTCCTAAATCACCCATTGTCTGAAAATTATCCAAATGAACAGGTTCTGAAAGGAAATTTTCCTGGTAAGCCAGCTCTGCTCCTTTAACAATTGAATGAATAAAGACATTCACTAAGACCTTGATGAGTCAACCCTTTCGCAGACAATGTATAACTGAAGTATTTCTAAATGCTCCCTCATATCCGGTCAGCTGCATCCCCATCCACTTCTGCCAGAAGTCTGCTAGGGCAGCAGATCCTTAGCGACCTCCGTTTCTTTTCTCTGAGATCCACATGTTCCTCATAGCACCCAGGAGTGTTTCTGATGCCATTCTCATGTATTCAAACCAACTTTAAGAATTTTTTCCTCTAAAAGAAAATAGCCATGCATTCCTGTTTCATCTATTAACAGCAAGGGTAGGGTGTGATAAAAGCATATTTACTGGTGAAAATGGATGAACATTCTTTACTTGAAAGTACTAACTGCTGCATACTCTAATGTCTCCAGTTCATATTTGGGGCCTGGTTTATACTAAGATAGAGGGGGCAGAGAGCTGCTGTGTGGACCTAGTTGTGCCTCTATGTGGGTGTCTAAGAAACTGGACTTTGTGAGCCAGAAAATCCACCTTCAGATTTATTCTAACGCTGGCTCTCTGATTATATTCTCTTTTTGGAACTCATTGTGGGGATAAGGAGAAAGGAAGGCATCTCTGCGTATGTATCCACACATTAACTGTAGGCTAAGAAGGCATCTCATCTTCCTACAACATTTGATAGTTTTTCACTTGTTCGATTCCTGCCCCAACTCTGACATCTTGTGTAAATCCATGTGCCAGTCAGAGAGGAGTCCAGACTGCCCTTTGTGTAATATATTGAATAGGTTGGTCCCAATCTGAAACACATGTCACAGTCACTATCCCCTTAGCACTAATATTCTTACGCTTCCTCTGCCTTTTTTAATAAATATTCTGAAGACTATTAACTTACGTCTTGCTCTCCAAACTAAAAACAGGTATTTCACAATACACACAAAATCAGGTAATTGATTCCAAACGGAACTCAAAGGTTAGAGTTGCAATTTCCTCTAAAGGAAACACCCACGTTTGGAATCTTTAGTAGCTGTCTTTACATTATTAATAGCCCTACTTATATCTGACAGACAAGTAATAATGTGGCCATCTATCTCCAAGACAGCAGAGCTGAATATATTTCTAACTTTATAAATGAATTTTAAAAGCCCTACAGACACATTGCATTAAAGTAAAGAATGGAAATTTGGTAAATGGAGTCTTTGGGTTTTATTGATGAATAAATCTTTACTTTTCTACAACAGCTAATAAGGATCTTGAAGGTTAAATAAATAAAATAAACATTCCCTGTGTATTGAGGCAGTGCTCTTTGGGCCAGCGTGGAGTGGAATGTTTTTAGTATGATGGCCCTTAACACATCCTCAAAGCTGGGCAAAGGCATCCCATAACGTTCTGTAGGAAGAGCAGCAGTCCTGGGAGAGTCCTGGTCTTCCACAATTGAAACCCAAGATGGATTCTCCATGATCCAACAGAGATCCTTCTTGCTGCTAGGGATGTCCAAGGCAAGCAGAATAATATACTTCAGAATCTCATCTCAACCAGATCAAGTTCAATAGCATACCTCTGGTGGTTTAGTGAGCTAGAATAAACAGTTTTGATGAAAAACAATTATTTCCTAATACGGTACAGAAATTATCCTTTTTAAAGAAGGAATTCTTTTTCTCCCAAGAAACAGCTTTTATTATTATTTTTTTTACCCTAAGTTGAGAGCATCCAAGTATTTGGGGGCATTTGCATGGAGAACATTCCCAAGATTTGCTCAACAGATGAATAAATAAATAATAAGCGATGGCTCAACGCTTAAGAGAATCTGTGAATTTTAGTAAAAACATGTGGTCCTACTAAGGATGTTTAGCTTAGCAGTGTCCTGAAAAGTACTTATTTTTTGGCAAGTGTCAGTTACCTGGTGAGATTTATCAAAACTTTTGAAGTATATGTGTGAGGCAAGAAGTAGATAGAAATTAACCCTGGTAGAATTTCTGGCATTGAAACCAACTTAGAAAAGACTGCCCTGTCTGGCACACCCACTTCCACAAGCACGGAGATCTGTAATAAATCAATGAACTACCCAGTGAACATAAGCAGTAGACACATTCCCAAGAGCCAAGCCCTCAACTTGCTGGAAACTACTCCTCAAGACATGACTGCCTTCTGGTAAGACAACTTCTGACAAAGCAATTGATGATGGATATTCTGACCTCAGGAAAGTTATGATACATCAGAAGGATGAATATTAACCTCAGTTCCTCTGAAGTCATTCATTCACTCACCATTTCTGTCATAACATGTGCTAAGTCCCTGGGGTTCTGGAACCTTGAGACACAAGGATGGAGAAAATCCCGGCCCTGCTATCTGAAGCTCAGTTTTTTGTTTGTTTGTTTTGTTTTTGGTGCATGGCATATGGGATCTTAGTTCCCTGGCCAGGGATTGAATCCATGCTCCCTGCAATCTTAACCACTGGACTTCCAGGGAAGTTCCTGAGGCTCAGCCTTATGAAACACACACATCAAAATATTGATTCATCAATTTTCTTTCCCTCTTCAACATCTTTATAGATTAACAGGAATACAGAAGATTTTTCCTGACATCTGTACATCACTCTGTTTAGTCAATAAACAATGAACAGCTTGTAGGTACTAAACACACTGGCTTTACCAATGTGAATGCTTGAGCAATAAGAAATATGCACCCTGACCACCAAGAAATCATCTAGTTAGGACTAAAAAAAAAAAAAAAGTATGTCTTATGGAAAAAAAAAATGGAGGAAAGACAGAAGCAAATTAGTGATAAATCAATTCTACTATGAAGCAATAAACTGAACAGGAAAGCTGACTGTTGGTAAAAGATTTGGGCAACCAGTCAAACTGGGCAAAATGTTAACTCACGTCCACTGGAGGCACTGCAGTAGGCTAGGAATCTCAATTGCAGTCAAGAATGCAAAGTAAAATTCCTTCCTCGGCCAATATTTTCCTCGCCTGCTATTTCTGAGCCCCACATGTGTCTGGAAATGTACTGAGTCACGTTCCAGGTCTTAAAAAATGATTGGAAAGGGACTGGGCTCAGCCACCTAGTACTGCCCTGTGAACCAAGTGCTATGGACACTGCTTGAAAGATTAAGAAAGTGATCCTCAGACAGGGCACATCCCTTGTTCAAAATCCCTCAGGGAATAGATGGGTGAACTCGAGTTAAACCCCAGCCTGTGTGTCAGACTTTCTGAAGCATCCTGTTGTCTACCCTTCTTGCTATGCTGACTATACTCCAGACACATGGAGAAATAAACTATAAAATGAAATAAGTCCCCAGGTCAAAAGGTGGGAATAAGGAAACATCAAGAAAGAGACTGCAGAGTAGGCCGTGGCACGTTGCTGCGTGTCATGGCAGGAAGTCACACCCGAACGTGGTAGCCCACGGTGCCCAGCCCTGCCATGCTCTGTGGCCCCGCCATGCCCTGCAGCACAGGTCGTCAGGATGACTCAGAGCCTGGGGACAGGCTGGCACAGATCTCCAGGTGGGGTTACTAAAAAGACAGGGATCCCTGGAAGTCACTATTGTTAAGAAGGATTTCTTGGTAGTTGCTTATTTTCCTCCTTGTCTGTGAAAGGTGCAGAGAATTTGGGTAAGAAATGAGCAAAGAAGTAAATTCAAAGCAAAAGGCACAAATGACTCAGGGATCAGAGGACATGAGAGGAAAGTGAGAGACACAGCAAAATCTCTCTCTTCCTGTTGAGGGTTGAGCAATGGCCGGGTCATCTCTACCAACTTCTCACTATAAGAAGATACCATAAAAAAAAAAAAAAAAAGTTTATTCTTCCATTTTTCAACCACTTAGGAAACTCTTGTTAGCATCCTGCATCTTTGATTATTTAATTCTATGTAATATATTCGAATGGTATTTTAAAATTACATCAAATAGCAACCCCATACTATTTATTTAAAGTCCATTTTCAAAATTCCTTTGAAGGTAATTACAGGAAATTATCAGCCTTTGTATCTCGCTGGCTGACACATCATATAAATCATCCAATGTGTCACTTCTGATCAAGCCCACGTAATCAAGTTACATGACAGGAACCGACGGTCATAAATAGACATGATAACCTAATTTGGAATGCTCAGACAAATGCAATTCCCTTTAAACTTTAGTTCAAAAACCCTGGTGAAACTCCACAGAGGACTGGCATATCAATGTAGCTTTGAAGAATGTTTGTAGCATTTTCTTCTTTCAAACCTGGACTCTATCTCAGTTTCATACTTCAGATGTAAGCTCATAAAAATGTGTAACATAAAATATTTATAGCAAACGTTAAAAAGAAAGAAATGATGTGATTATCTGACTCAATCGATTTTTACCTGGTTGACTCAGTAATGAGTCTTTTTGAGGTGTAGGGTATAAACATGAGTCTCTTCTCTTGGCAGAAAGTAAAAGCTTGCCAATGACTCTATATTGAGAAAAACCAGAGGCATTTAATGGAGAGAAGAAAGATACACTCAGGGACTTCCCTGGTGGTCCAGTGGTTAAGAATCTGCCTTCCAATGCGGGTTCTATCTCTCGTCTGGAACTAAGCTCCACATACTGCAACTAAAAGAAAGCCTGCATACCGCTAGTAAAAGCAGGCACAGGCATAAAAAAAAAAAGAAAGATACATTCAAAATTATGCCTGTGACTATGCCAAAGCCTTTGATTGTGTGGATCACAATAAATGGTGGAAAATTCTGAAAGAGATGGGAATACCAGACCACCTAACCTGCCTCTTGAGAAATCTGTATGCAGGTCAGGAAGCAACAGTTAGAACTGGACATGGAACAACAGACTGGTTCCAAATAGGAAAAGGAGTACGTCAAGGCTGTATATTGTCACCCTGCTTATTTAACTTCTATGCAGAGTACATCATGAGAAACGCTGGGCTGGAAGAAACACAAGCTGGAATGAAGATTGTCAGGTGAAATATCAATAACCTCAGATATGCAGATGACACCACCCTTATGGCAGAAAGTGAAGAGGAACTAAAAAGCCTCTTGCTGAAAGTGAAAGAGGAGAGTGAAAAAGTTGGCTTAAAGCTCAACATTCAGAAAATGAAGATCATGGCACCTGGTCCCATCACTTCATGGGAAATAGATGGGGAAACAGTGTCAGACTTTATTTTTTTGGGCTCCAAAATCACTGCAGATTGTGACTACAGCCATGAAATTAAAAGACGCTTACTCCTTGGAAGAAAAGTTATGACCAACCCAGATAGCATATTCAAAAGCAGAGACATTACTTTGCTGACTAAGATCAGTCTAGTCAAGGCTATGGTTTTTCCTGTGGTCATGTATGGACGTGAGAGTTGGACTGTGACGAAGGCTGAGTGCCAAAGAACTGATGCTTTTGAACTGTGGTGTTGGAGAAGACTCTTGAGAGTCCCTTGAACTGCAAGGAGATCCAACCAGTCCATTCTAAAGGAGATCAGCCCTGGGATTTCTTTGGAAGGAATGATGCTAAAGCTGAAACTCCAGTACTTTGGCCACCTCATGCGAAGAGTTGACTCATTGGAAAAGACTCTGATGCTGGGAGGGATTGGGGGCAGGAGGAGAAGGGGACGACAGAGGATGAGATGGCTGCATGACATCACTGCCTCGATGGACATGAGTTTGAGTGAACTCCGGGAGTTGGTGATGGACAGGGAGGCCTGGCGTGCTGCGACTCATGGGGTCGCAAAGTGTCAGACACGACTGAGCGACTGAACTGAACTGAACTGAAGCATATTTACCAAACTTTGACTTTCACAAGCAAAATGAATACCACAAGAAGCAAGCAGCTGAATCTCTTGGACCACCTAGCATCTTGTTAGGAGAACTTGACATGCTGAAGGCAGGATGGGAGTGGGAGGTTGGCACCTTCAAGGTACATGTTAGAAACTGTAAATGTGATAAAGATGGGAGCCTTGGGCAAGGCTTGGGCCAGCCCAGCTCTTCTCATTTAGGTTGCACTGGGCAGATCACTCAAGGAAGCTAGATGTCATAGCAGAGCCCAGAATGACTCAGGTGTGTGGGTCCCTGCTCCTATCTTTCACTTGTGTGCAACCGACCCAGCAGAATGATGCAATCGCGTGCCTGTCCTATTTCTGCTCTCACTTGCTTGTGGTCCCCTCTGTTTCATCTCTGCATATGAAAGTGGTGAGGTTTCATACCCAGTGAAGGACACACCCATTCTACAGGCTAATTTATCTGGATATACACACAAGAATGCACTGTGATACCATACTGTGTTGTGGTAGAAGAAATGTTACAATCATATTTTTAAGAACATCACATCTTTTTGTGTGTGAATCTGACACCAAAAGACTTCCTTCCATTTTTCCTTCTACACAACTTAAAAAACAAAATATAGCTCAGCTCAGTGGGTTTCCCAAGTGGTCAAGAATCCACATGCAATGCAGGAGATGCAGGAGAAGCAGGTTCGATCCCTGGGTCAGGAAGATCCCTGGAGGAGGGCACAGCAACCCACTCCAGTATTCTTGCCTGGAGAATCCCATGGACAGAGGAGCCTGGCAGATATGGTCCATGGGATTGCAAAGAGTCAGACACGACAAGCCACTGAGCATGCTCACATGCAGCTCAGCTCAGTACCTCCCAAGAATAATTCAGAAGGAGGATGAGGTGAGGCATTTAGGTAGAATGTTTTTTACCCACAAGACTTCCTATGTTCCTCCCAATTAGTGCAATTTTTATCCTAAAAAGGGAGATTATGAGTGATGATAATGCTCTTCTTAGGAGTACTGGCAGGAGGTTTTCTTCCAATAGTTCATTTAATCCAAATAATCCCTTCCCCTAACACACACAGAAAGAATGAGATTAGTTATTTCTAAAATTTACCCCCAAGTTATTTTCTTACAAGTCTGATATAGGATAATTTAGCTTTGAAAAAAATCCAATAAAATTTATCTGTTAAAGGATCACAAAACTGACAATCTAATGAATTATATTCATGTGCCTGGTGAAATCTTCCATTAAAAAAAAGGGGAGGGGAAGCAGATAGCCATTATGTGGACTAGACAAGAAGTAACCAGGAAACAAAACTATTGTGATATTCGAATAACTGTGCCAGAGAGTAAGATAATAAATCTAGCTGACCTTAATCCTCCTGAAAGTAAAAAGGGTGTTCTGTTGTAAAGCAGATGTAGTGAATGTCTATTCATGGCCTGGAGGAAATACCTGTCAAGAACACCCATTTCCTGTCATCATTTAATGCCACTTTGGACTTGTAGTAAATGCAACAAGACAAGAAAAATTAAATGTAAATAAAAGAAAGGAGATATTATAAGTATATTTCAATGTCCATCTTTCCAACATCTCTTCCATAAGACATTTGACCCACTTACACCCCCACTGCTCAGGCTGCATATGGCACACGACAATGAATGATGGAGAGGGGATTCAGCATTCTCGCTTCCGAGTCCGCATTTTTAATCGTCTGCAGAGCTGCTGCTTCCTTACTGATATTGTGACAATCTGTCTACAGAAATGAAGAGAGTAAAAAAGAAAACTATTACAACTTCTGTCATTTCTTGATTCTAACATGTAATCATTTGGGCTATTTAAAATCACTTTAGTTATAGCAATTTACCTAAAAAATAAAACACTGAAATAATTTTATACTTTTTTCTAGGAGGCAGTAAGACAATTTTTATTCATACAATTACATACTGCCTCCTTTGGTAAGATTTAATCTTGCCTGGAGAATCCCATGGAGGGAGGAGCCGGGTAGGCTACAGTCCATGGGGTCGCAAAGAGTTGGACACGACTGAGCGACTTCACTTTCACTTTCACTTTTCATCTGTATTTAAGCTTAGTGATCTTCATTTCCTAGTTTAGATTTTCTTCTGAATGATGTTTGGCCATTATGTGTGTCTTCATGTAGATTCATTGGTTTTGATGACCTGCCCCCATAATTTTTAGGTTTGACGCTATAATTTCAAGGATTGTAGAGAAGATTGAAGTTTTTCTGTACTTTCAGTTTGGTCAAAACTGTGGTTTTATTTATTTTTTTCATAACTGACTTGCATAGAGTCAATGAACTTCTTCTTGGAAGACATATGGAAACTTTAGACAAGTATTTAGTAACTAGTGATAATCTCTCACACATGATGCATGAATCTGTTACAACAACCTCTCTAAATTTAAAAATTGTATGATCTGTTGTAAACATTTAAAAATTAGTACCACATTAAAATGGTACATGGAAGCACTGTCTGTACACACAATGTGTTTTTGTCTCAATACTCGGTCAAGTGTAATCACTTCTCAGGCAACTGGCAATTCCTGACCCAAATTTAAATTTCAGCTGCATCCAGTGCTATTGATGCAAATAGCCCATGTGATAGCCAAATGGACTGATGTTGTCTAAGCCCAGAGGAGAGCAACCTGCCAGCAAGGACAGTACTCTCTCCTCCATTGACAGCTGTAGAGACTGCACTGTGGTTGACATGGACTGTAAACCAGAGATGCTAAACCATGATGAAATCATGCACTTGAAAACAGTAGAAATGGTGATGAGAGAGTTCAGTAACAAGATCTCTCAGCTGCAAAACAGATACAGAAAAATCAATATTTTTCCTGTATGTTGGCAATAAAAAGTCATTTTGCTTTTCTTTTGTGGCCTTTGGGAAATGTGTTGGAAATGATTAGACTGTTATAATTTTATGATATTACAATGATAGCCTCAAGATCACAAAAAATACCTTGCAATAAAATTGTCACAACTTTCTGAAGTGATAAAATAAAGACCATGCTCCAAAGACCCTACCTACTGCCAGGAATCATGATATGCCTGGTGGCTCAGAGGTTAAAGCATCTGCCTGCAATGCAGGAGACTTGGGTTCAATCCCTGGGTCAGGAAGATTCCTTGGAGAAGAAAATGACAACCCACTCCAGTATTCTTGCCTGGATAATCTCATGGACAGAGGAGCCTGGTGGGCTACAGTCCATGGAGTTGCAAAGAGTTGGACATGACTGAGTGACTTCACTTCACTTCAGAACCCATATAGTAGATACTCCATTTATGAGAAAAATGCAAAAACTGAGGCTTAAAAGTTAATACATTAAAAAAATAGATGCAGAGAAGGCCTTTGACAAAATTAAACATCCATTTATGGTAAAAACTCTCCAGAAAGCAGGAATATAAGGAACATACCTCAACATAATAAAAGCTATATATGACAAACCCACAGCAAACATTATCCTCAATGGTGAAAAATTGAAAGCATTTCCCCTAAAGTCAGGAACAAGACAAGGGTGCCCACTTTCACCACTACTATTCAACATAGTTCTGGAAGTTTTAGCCACAGCAATCAGAGCAGAAAAAGAAATAAAAGGAATCCAAATTGGAAAAGAAGAAGTAAAACTCTCACTGTTTGCAGATGACATGATCCTCTACATAGAAAACCCTAAAGACTCTACCAGAGAATTACTAGAGCTAATTAATGAATATAGTAAAGTTTCAGGATATAAAATCTACACACAGAAATCCCTTGCATTCCTATACATTAATAATGAGAAAGTAGAAAAAGAAATTAAGGAAACAATTCCATTCACCATTGCAATGAAAAGAATAAAATACTTAGGAATATATCTACCTAAAGAAACTAAAGACCTATATACAGAAAACTATAAAACACTGATGAAAGAAATCAAAGAGGACACTAATAGATGGAGAAATATACCATGCTCATGGATCGGAAGAATCAATATAGTGAAAATGAGTATACTACCCAAAGCAATTTACAAATTCAATGCAATCCCTATCAAGCTTCCAGCGATATTTTTCACAGAACTAGAACACATAATTTCAAGATTTGTATGGAAATACAAAAAACCACGAATAGCCAAAGCAATCTTGAGAAAGAAGAATAGAACTGGAGGAATCAACTTGCCTGACTTCAGACTCTACTACAAAGCCACAGTCATCCAGACAGTATGGTATTGGCACAAAGACAGAAATATAGATCAATGGAACAAAATAGAAAGCCCAGAGATAAACCCACACACCTATGGACACCTTATCTTTGACAAAGGAGGCAAGAATATACAATGGAGTAAAGACAATCTCTTTAACAAGTGGTGCTGGGAAAACTGGTCAACCACTTGTAAAAGAATGAAACTAGATCACTTTCTAACACCGCACACAAAGATAAACTCAAAATGGATTAAAGATCTAAATGTAAGACCAGAAACTATAACACTCCTAGAGGAGAACATAGGCAAAACACTCTCCGACATAAACCACAGCAGGATCCTCTATGATCCACCTCCCAGAATTCTGGAAATAAAAGCAAAAATAAAAAAATGGGACCTAATTAAACTTAAAAGCTTCTGCACAACAAAGGAAAATATAAGCAAAGTGAAAAGACAGCCTTCCGAATGGGAGAAAATAATAGCAAATGAAGCAACTGACAAACAACTAATCTCAAAAATATACAAGCAACTTATGCAGCTCAATTCCAGAAAAATAAATGACCCAATCAAAAAATGGGCCAAAGAACTAAATAGACATTTCTCCAAAGAAGACATACGGATGGCTAACAAACACGTGAAAAGATGCTCAACATCACTCATTATTAGAGAAATGCAAATCAAAACCACAATGAGGTACCACTTCACACCAGTCAGAATGTCTTCGATCCAAAAATCTGCAAGCAATAAATGCTGGAGAGGATGTGGAGAAAAGGGAACCCTCCTACACTGTTGGTGGGAATGCAAACTAGTACAGCCACTATGGAGAACAGTGTGGACATTCCTTAAAAAACTGGAAATAGAACTGCCTTATGACCCAGCAATCCCACTGCTGGGCATACACACTGAGGAAACCAGAACTGAAAGAGACACATGTACCCCAATGTTCATCGCAGCACTGTTTATAATAGCCAGAACATGGAAACAACCTAGATGTCCATCAGCAGATGAATGGATAAGAAATCAATGGTACATATACACAATGGAGTATTACTCAGCCGTTAAAAAGAAATACATTTGAATCAGTTCTGATGAGATGGATGAAACTGGAGCCGATTATACAGAGTGAAGTAAGCCAGAAAGAAAAACACCAATACAGTATGCTAACACATATATATGGAATTTAGAAAGATGGCAATGATGACCTTGTATGCAGGACAGCAAAAAAGACACAGATGTGTATAGCGGACTTTTGGACTCAGAGGGAGAGGGAGAGGGTGAGATGATTTGGGAGAATGGCATTGAAACATGTATAATATCATGTAAGAATCGAATCGCCAGTCTATGTCCGATGCAGGATATGGCATGCTTGGGGCTGGTACACCGGGATGACCCAGAGAGATGTTGTGGGGAGGGGGGTGGGAGGGGGGTTCATGTTTGGGAACGCATGTACACCCGTGGTGGATTCATATCAATGTATGGCAAAACCAATACAGAATTGTAAAGTAAAATAAAAAATAAATTAATTAATTAAAAAAAAGAGATTTAAATTAAAAAAAATCATATTAAGAGGAAAAACTGAGATATTTTGTATGTTGCCATATTCACTGGGTCTTGAACCTCAAATCTACATCTCTCTAATTCTTAAGTTCCAACAAATTCCCCATAATTATGTAGTTTCAAGAAAAGTATTTTATCTCAGAGAAATTGCCCAGAGTAATTTGTTTTCAAAAGTTAACAAAGGGCTCTATTACTTGCTGGAATTTTTTTTTTTTTATCATTTGATTGGACACTTTAACCATGATAAGAATAAAAGTAAAAATATATGGAATTTTATTTCAGTATTTTTCAAATATTCAAATGAAAAAGATTTGAACCATTAGAACTTTCTGACATTGTAAGCCAGAATCAAAATCTCTGAGGAACTTTCACATTTTTCTGTCTGCAGCCTTAAAAAAGGATCCAAGTTGGTCCACCCATCTCGGATCTCTGTGGCAACATGTAACCAAGACACCAAGCAACATCATATGGCAGAAATCCAGAGAAAATGAAGTCTTCAACTCAAGAAAATGCATACTTTTGAGACAGAAAACCAACAAGTTGATGAGCAAAAAAATCCTCTTAAATTGGAGAGGTTCTAGGGACTGTCTGCCCTTCTCTCTGTCTTTAGTACGGCTTCATCCTTCTCACCTGAAGGAGGCTTCCTTTACTCCACTCACTTCATCTGCACAGATGATCTTACCGGGTCCAGCCTAGAGAGCTTCTGAATGTCTGTCCATCACTTTGATGATAAAACTCTCTCACGGGATGCAACAGCCAAGTCACTCAGCCTCCTTCCACAGCCCACCGCCTGGCTTCCCCTCTCATCTCTCTTCCCTTCTCCAGTCTGGGGACGTATCTGCTGTGTCAAGTCTCTGGGCTTTGCAGATGTTTTTTCTTCACCCAGAATATTCCTGTTTCTCCCTGGAGGCTGAGGATGTTCTTTATCTCATTCTTTATGGCAGTTGAAATGTCTTGATTCTTTCCAAGACTCTTTTGAAATTATGTTCTTTCCAGCTCATCGTACCTTAAACTTGCTTACAAGCTGCACTGCTGTGTATTATAATGATTTTTAAAGGCTTACTTCCTTTCCTAGGATGTGTACTTATTGGAAGCAGGAACTGTGTCTTATCTGTATTTATATCTTAGCATCTAACTCAGTACCTGGTACATAAGAGATAATTCACGAATGTTTATTTAAAGAATGAGTGAGTGAATAACAGAAGCAGAGACCCCTCGCTTCTGGTTTTTCCCCAAAGCCTGTCTTCCTTTCATCCAGAGTAAGGGGATTTAGGGGAGATAAAGCCTTCCTCACCTGGAGACTCAGTGTGCCAGCCTACTTTGACTGGACCTGCGGGGGCATCATCTCCAACTTCAAACCAACCAGCCGTCTGATACGCTGCCCCTTCCCCTTCGCACACACTGAAACCACTTAGAAGAGGTGTCCCCCTGGCCCCCGCGGATTCAGGAGCAGAATTCCATGCCCAGACTCCACCCTCCTCGACATGGCTATGAAGTGGAGAGACTTCTTTTGTGAGACACTGTGTGTGAGGCTTCCTCATTGTTGCAAGGAGTCCATTTCCCACTGGACATGGGAGGGGGCTCTGTAACACTCTTGACAAGTTTGTATTGAACTTACAGTGATGTTCCCCACCTCACAAAGTGGCCTCCTTATTGCTGGAAACTCTGAATACCATAAAACGTTCATTTATGGTAAAATTACGCTTCCTTATCATTTCCACCCATTGGTTCCACCCCGCTGTCTAGAGCTGCATGAACGATTTTCAATGTAGGAAGAACCCCTTCTTCTTCCTAAGAGGTTCCACTCTCCTAGACACTATGATCCTGGTCCTTTGGGCTGCTTCTCCCGTGGCAGTTTCCCAGAGCACTTTTACATGATTCACCAGGAATATTTTTCAAGATATGCAGTTTGGTAATAGCTATCATTAACGGCTGCTTTCTGGAAATAATATAAATGTGGCTTGAGTTGGGCACAGGAATGGATAGTACCCTGAACATATATAACCCCTTTACATTTTTTCATTCATTCAAGAAGTTATGGTGTGCTGATTAAGTGCTTGGCATTCCTCTGGATACTAGCAATGAATAAGACCATCTTTGCCTTCTCAAAGCTCACAGTCACACAGAGAGCAATTTTCCTCCCAAAGCACCAGAACTGGCAGTTTTGTCTCTGGTCTGGAAGTTCAATGGGGCAGTTTTCCCTTTGTCATATGCTTTTCCTTCACAAATGGAACAAATTGTGTAAAAACAAATTCATGTCCTGGTTTTCCATAAAGCCTGACTGTTGTTCCAGCCTGTCTCAGGACTTCAGGCAGTAGAGACACAACTGGGCTTGTCCAGAAGAAGAAGCAGGCATTCCAAGGTCAGGACCCAGAGTCCCAGAGCCAAGATGCTTCCTCTGCGTAGCCAACTGCAAGGGCGCGGGGCACTTCCTCTCAGCTCCTCTCCCGCCCTGCTCCATCCTCCTCTCTCAGCATGTACTGTCTTTATAATGAATCATTATAATTATTCATTATAACTTCATTATAATTCCCACAAGAGCTTGCTTCTCTTCTGCTTACTAACCCTTCCCTTTTCTCTACCAGATGTTTAAAATATTTCAGATTTTCTTAAAGCAAAATTGTCTTAATTGTTCTCTCTCTGTTATATTAGATCTATAATAGATACATAGATATGCGGATATATAGACAGATGAATCCAGCCATACAGGGAGATCTATATATTTTTTCATCAGTAGAGATGTGTGTGCTCAGTTGTGTCCAACTCTTGTCTGTAGCCTGCCAGGCTCCTTTGTCCATGGGATTCTCCAGGCAAGAATATTGGAGTGAGTTGCCATTCCTTTCTCCAGGGGATCTTCCTGACCCAGGGGTCATACCTGCATCTTCTACACTGCAGGCAGATTCTTTACCACTGACCCACCGGTGGAAGCCCCTCGGCAGAGATACACCTGTATAGATATTGGATATCTATCCATTACATACCCATTAAAAAGAGAGACCTATATCTAAGGATATTTTGTAGATAAATATTATCTGTGATATACCTGTCTATATTTATCTATATCTGTCTCTACCTAGAGAGAGAGAGAAAGGAGTTGATGCATTTAATCATAAGATTCCTAAAAGAGCCATAGACTGACAGGTTTAGATGGGATTAAAAAGTAGAGGAATGGCCGTGCCACTTCTAAAAGATCTAGAAAGTCTTGGTTGAGAACAGAGCATGATGAGAAACACGATAACAATAGAAGAAAAGGGAAGTGCAGTGCAGATAAGCAAAGCAACCTCAGGACATTTGAGGCTCCAACAAGGAGTAAAAGGATGAGATGAGGCAGGTGAGGAAAGGGAAACAATTAGAGAAAGATGATTAGGGAAGAAAAGGAGGCTATTTGGGGATAGAAAACAGATGGTTTTGAAACAGAAAGTAGGAAATCGTGGAAGTAAAAATAGAAGTTCATGGGAACCTGATGACTGGGGCCAAGATTGTGCAGCAGAGGGAACGAGGAAGCTTGGACCACGAGACCACCTCGGGCTGAGCAGAAAGGAGATGGTCGATCTGCAGAGGGAGGTGGGAGGAAGCCCAGGCGTGTCATGGACCTGGAGAGCACCTGCCACAGACAGGAAGTGCCCAAGTGGTCCAGCCATACCAGAGTCAGGAGGAGGACTGGATCTCCAAATCCGTGAAGAGTTTTGCTTAGGGCTTGGCCGCAGGGTGAGTCTGGGAAGTTCACACGAAAGGTGGTGGGAGCAGGAGAAAGAAGCAGATTCATCCACGCTCTGTTCTTCTCCAGTCACCTATGCAGAGTGTCCACTGCCAGCCAGTGGTCAGCGGCCATCCTCCCAGCCCTCTCACTTCCATATATCTCCCCACTCTCCACCCCCATAGGGTGGAAGGACGCCTCCTTTCCTGGCACAGAATCACACACTGCTGAATGTGGTGAAGTGCTATGCATTTATCCTGTCCCACCAATTAGTTAGGAGTGCCAATGACATACTGCATTCTTCATGAACATGGCTCAATGTCTAGCATGTGACCAAACCCCAGTGCACAAAAAAATATTCGTCAAATCATCTGAATTGTCTGGTTCCAGGTGTTCTGTGACTTATAAACATTGGTGAGTCTCAGGCTGACATGTGTGCATGCAGTTTTCATTTCCACTTATTTTTATATCATCATTAAACCTAATGAAGGAAGTGACATTGTTAAAGGCCATGATAATAGGAAGAAGACAAGGGACCAGAGCCCTCCAAGGAATATTTCAAAAACAACGATTTCTGTATATCAAGTTCATGCATTTTGTTGCTGTTGTTTAGTCGCTAAGTCGTGCCCAACTCTTTTGAAACCTCATGGAGTGTAGCCCACCAGGCTCCTCTTTCCCAGGCTAGTATACCGGCCTGGGTTGCCATTTCCTTCTCTATGGGATCTTCCTAACTCAGGGAATGAAAATGAACCCATGTCTCCTGCATTGGCAAGTGGATTCTTTACCACTGAGCCACCAGGGAAGCCTTCATGCATTTTACTGCATAAAATTTAAAGCTACAAGTAAGACTTCACCTGTGCTATCATCTTAGATGAAGATCATGCTTGTCGTCAGCCTTGGACTCTGCTCAGAAGGCAAAGTTCAAGAAACACAGAAATGAGGGCTTTGTGGTAACAGAGATCAGGAGACAAACCCCAGCTACACCCCTCCCTGCATGAGGACAGGGTAATTACTAATTCCCTCGAATACTAATTACAAACTTGGTCTCAGTGTTTGTCAGGTTGAAAAAGGGCTAAATAGCATCGAACTTGTGACATTATTGCAACTTACTTAACCAGTTTTCTGATAACCATGTAAGAGATCTGTTAAAAAATGAATAATGAAACTTTGAATTCCTAGCAAATGCTTAAAATTAACTGTACATTATTCTTAAAACACCATTTTTCTCATTTTATTTCTTTGTATTTTATTTTTTAAGCAAGAATCCATGGCAAATGTTCCCACAGTACCTAGCATATATAAAATGCTTAAAAAGTATATTATGGCAATCTCTTCTTCTCTAGGTACTGGAGAAAACTGGATTATTTCTGAAGGCATATTTGAAATCTGTATTTCCTTCAGGGATATCTGGCCAATAAGACACTTCTAATTTTATTGTAATTTCTTCTTGAAGCCAATGACTTTTTCTGTCCTTTCTTTTCTTCATGACATGGTGCTAATAGAATGACAAAGAAACATGAGAAAAGAATTCTTAGCTTTGAAAAACATAAACCCTAAATCCACTAACTTACACAAATCTCTACTTCTTACTTCATTAATGATTCAACAAATAAGCCAAAGGCTAGCAAATTAATTGGGAGAAGTAAACCAACAAATATGAAAGCTAAAGAAATTTAAGAAATTCAAAAAATTTTGCATTGCTTTGTTGTTTAAAAAGTTTTCAAGCAATCAAATATTCAGTGATGATAACGTGCAAAGCTGGCTCACTGTAACCAACTGGAGAGCCTTAGTTGTCCTAGGAGAATTTCCTTTTTTGACCATAGTATCTCACAATTGCAGTTAGATACGGCAAAATGTCAGCCTGGCCCACATCTATGAAAGCTCTTGAGATGATCAGTGCAGTGTCCAAGAAAAAGCTGAAAGAGAGTGAAAGATGACCGTTACACATGCCCACACTAGCTGGAGTACCCATGTTTATCTAAGCTGGTGGCTTCCAAGGTACCAATGATACCAAATACACCAAGAGCTATGAAGAACTGAGAGGGCACCAGGCAAGTCAGTGACCTCAGACTCCCCCGGCCAGAGCTGAGCTCCCCTCAGCCCTCGACCACAAACCTCCTGGACACCAGACACCTCTCGACGCTCAGCCCTGAGAATTCCCCATGACAGAGCGAGGAGGGTACCTTCAGTGTGCCAGGAGCACACACTTAGCATGACACAGCCCGTCCTGCTCCCACTCTCCTGTCAAGGCTCTGTGCTTATCTCTTGGCCCTCTGCCTGGAAAACGTTGTGAATTCCCATAAAGATGTATCAGCACCAGATATCAGCATTTGCTGCTCCAAAGGCGTCTGCAATCTGTCAGCTGTCATTCCATGCCACTTTTTCATCTGGACCTCAATGGCAAATGACTGTGACAGCTTCGAAAACCAAGAGCCAGTGTCGGTGACAAAACCTGTGCCAGCCATAGCTCATTCTACTTTGACTCACATACATGGATGGGCACCACCTTGGTTTGCTTGCCCCATCGCTGCTGTTGATAGTAATAATAACAGCAATATTCCTGCAAATAGCAGTAATGATGACGTCCTTGTCACTACTGTTCCTTAACATCTTTTGCCCTGTCTGTCCTGGCTTTGATTCCCATCTCACAGAGGCCATCAAACATGCTCAGAAAAGTCCAGGAGGGATTTGGAGAGACATGCTTGTCTAGACCATAGAAGGTCCTTCTACACGCTCCCTTCTCAGCCAGGCCGTTGATCCACTGATGAGAAGGTTGATTCTAAAAGGTCCATTATCATTGTACTCTCCCACATGTAGACTAACGGTAAATAATAAAGGTGTTTAAAAAGTAGTTGAGGAGGCACGTTAATTTTGGCAAATAATTGTTCTGAACCCAAGCCCATGTGACCCAAGGTCTGGGATGGGAAAGCTCAAGTGAAAGATGCACAGAGAATAGAGCTAAATGATGAAGCAGAGTAATTGGGCTGCATCCCTCAGGGTGGACCACTGATGTCTAAAAGAGCCTGGCTTTCATCTCTGAGTGCTGAGAGCTGGGGGGGAGGGGCCATTTGTCAAGTTCTGTACATTTTTCTCTGTTTTCTAAATTTCTTATAATAAATAAGCCCTGGGAAATTATTTTGGAAATATTTTTTAAACTAAAGATAGGTGAAGAGGCTCCATCTAAACTAAAGCTTTAATGGGAACATAAAATCTGATATGAAAACTAGAATAATTGATCCATAACTATTTACTTTCACCATTTTCTAGAAAGAGCATAAAATATCTATTCAAAAATGAATAATGAAGCTTCTAATTCATAGCCAAGTGTTTAGAATTAACTAAATACTACTCTTAAAAATAAAAACAAAATCAACTTTCTAGTCTTAGGTTTTTGTCTGTATTTTTAAAACAAGGTTTCTGGGGTTCTTTTTTCTATTATCTACTTAAGTGGAAATAAAATGTTGCTAACCATGATGAAAATACAACCACATTAGATCTTAAAGACAGAAGTCGCATCACACAACTTCCTTAATGAGGAAATTAGGTTACAGGGGACCAGAGACTGCCTGATTTTCAAGACAGAACCCTGGTTCACTCCATAGCCCCTGATCTAAGTCACATGACCATTCTGGCTCCATAGAGTGGGGCTTCTTTCTATGTATGCAGTGTGCTGATGACTGACTTTTTGTGACCTCATAAACTGTAGCCCACCAGGCTCCTCTGTCCATGGGGATTCTCCAAGCAAAAATATTTGAGTAAGTTGCCATGCCCTCTTCCAGGGGATCTTCCCAACCCAGGGATCAAACCCAGGTCTCCCAAATTATAGGTGGATTCTTTACCTACTGAGCCACCAGGGAAGCCCTTCTATGCAGTTGTCATCAATGAAGATCCTAAAGGCTTTGAAACGAGACAGGATTAGCCCTTCATTCAATGCCTCATGAAACACCAGGAATGATGGGCAGGTGGACACACACAGCCGCAAATGCACACCCACAACACACATAAAGGTGAGGCACTTCATGTGCCGAGAAGTCATTATTAAGACGACATGCACAGCAGGAGCCTCTATGACCCACCTCCCAGAATACTGGAAATAAAAGCAAAAATAAAAAAATGGGACCTAATTAAACTTAAAAGCTTTTGCACACAAAGGAAACTATAAGCAAGGTGAAAAGACAGCCTTCAGAGTGGGAGAAAATAATAGCAAATGAAGCAACTGACAAAGAATTAATCTCAAAAATATACAAGCAACTCCTGCAGCTCAATTACAGAAAAATAAAAGACCCAATCAAAAAATGGGCCAAAGAACTAAATAGACATTTCTCCAAAGAAGACATACGGATGGCTAACAAACACGTGAAAAGATGCTCAACATCACTCATTATCAGAGAAATGCAAATCAAAACCACAATGAGGTACCATTTCACGCCAGTCAGAATGGCTGCAATCCAAAAGTCTACAAGCAATAAATGCTGGAGAGGGTGTGGAGAAAAGGGAATCCACTTACGCTGTTGGTGGGAATGCAAACTAGTACAGCCACTATGGAGAACAGTGTGGACATTCCTTAAAAAACTGGAAATAGAACTGCCTTATGACGCAGCAATCCCACTGCTGGGCATACACACTGAGGAAACCAGAATTGAAAAAGACACATGTACCCCAGTGTTCATTGCAGCACTGTTTATAATAGCCAGGACATGGAAGCAACCTAGATGTCCATGAGCAGATAAATGGATAAGAAAGCTGTGGTACATATTCACAATGGAGTATTACTCAGCCATTAAAAAAAAATACATTTGAATCAGTTCTAATGAGGTGGATGAAACTGGAGCCTATTATAGAGAGTGAAGTAAGCCAGAAAGAAAAACACCAATACAGTATACTAACACATATATATGGAATTTAGAAAGATGGTAACAATAACCCTGTATGTGGGACAGTGAAAGAGACACAGATGTATAGAACAGTCTTTTGGCCTCTGTGGGAGAGGGCAAGGGTGGGATGATTTGGGAGAATGGCATTGAAACGTATATTATCATATGTGAAATGGATCACCAGTCATATGTTTCACATATTATCATATGTGAAATGGAGCACCCTGTATCAATGCATGATACAGGGTGCTCAGGGCTGGTGCACTGGGATGACCCAGAGGGATGGGATGGGGAGGGAGGTGGGAGGGAGTTTCAGGATAGGGAACACAGGTGCACCCGTGGTGGATTCAAATCAACATATGGCAAAACCAATACAATATTGTAATTAGCCTCCAATAAATAAATAAATTAATTAATTAAAAAAAAAGACTACATGTTATTTGGAAAGTGGAAATAAATGCAGATTTTCCAGACATGTAATTCTAACTACAGGGAACTCCAACCTTGAAGATGCAGGGAGCATGGAGATGTCCCTTGAAAGATAGGATGCTTTCCTAAAGCAGATAAAAGGCTCCCCCAGGACCACTCCTGAGACTGACTCTGCCACCCCCTGCCCAGTCAGATGAATACACATCCATCCTGGTGGTCTGTCTGGGGGAGAAACCAGACAAAGCCTGGTTCCATCCACAGAGTCGTGTCCTCCTGGACAGGTCATCTGTCTAAACTCCTGGACAGGTCATCTGTCTAAACTTAAATTTCCGAAGAACGAGGGCAATATTATGTATCTTACTGTTTTATTGTAAAAATGATACATGAGGGACAAAAACAACTTTTTATGGTCTGAAGTGTTAGTCACTCAGTTGTGTCCTATTCTTTGTGATCTCTTGAACTGTAACCCACTAGGCTCATCTGTCCATGGGATTCTCCAGGCAAGAATACTGGAATGAGTTGCATTTCCTATTGTAGAGGATCTTCCAGACCCAGGGATCAAACCCAGTAGATTCTCTACTGTCTGAGCCACCAGGGAAGCCCAGGGGCTGAATATGTCCCCTAAAATTCCTATGTGGATGCTCTAACCCCCCCATTACCTCAAATGTGATAATGTTTGGAGAAGGGGTGAAAGTTGCTCAGTCGTTTCCGACTCTTGTGACCCCATGGACAGTAATCCACCAGGCTCCTATGTCCATGGGATTCTCCAGGCAAGCATACTGGGGTGAGTTGCCATGCCCTTCTCCAGGGGATTTTCTGGATCCAAGGATCGAACCCACATCACCAGCATTGCGGGGACTCTTTGCTGTCTGAGCCACCAGGGAAGCCCCTTTAAAACTACAATTAAGTTAAAATGAGGTCATGTGGGTGGGGCTGTGATCCTATATGACTGGTGCCCTTATATGAAGAGATCAGGACACAGAAACACACAGGAAGATAACCACGTGAAGACACAGGAAAAGGTGGTGTCTACACATCCAGGAGAGGGGCCTCAGGAGGAGCCAGCCCTGCCCATGCTGAGATCTCAGACCCTGCCCTCCAGAACTTTGAGAAATAAACGTCTGTTGCTGGAGCCCCAGTCTGTGGTGTGCATTACATTAGCCCAAGCAGGATAACTATCACATAGCCTGAAACAAACTAAGTGCTCAGCATTTACAGATATCACCTTCATACTTACCGTGACTACCTCTACAGCAGTACACAAGGGCATTGGCCCTGAAATAGATGTTGAACGAGCAGAGAAGACTCCTGCCACTTGCACCATAACTTATCCACTTCCTGTTTATTCCATGACTTCGAAGGGCGTTACATTTGAAGTTTCCTGTTTTTACAGAAATTTGATTATTATTATTATCTACAGAGGTATTTTTCTTCAACTTTATTTTTCTCTTTTATCGAGGGAGGAAGTGAACTTGAACAAGGAAGACAAGTATCAATCACAAATTATGCAAGAATCTGAGCCAACAGATAAGCCAATCATTTACATCATAAAAGCATAAACTCAGCACATGAGCTGTTGAGGACTAACTCAGAGCTATCAGGCTCACTGTCCCAAGACCTGAGTAAATCATTTCCCCATGGTGAACTTTGGCTCCCTCACTTCTAAATCCCTTCAGTCACTGACTCATGACTCAGTGTTTAGAACCCCACTTAAAACAGCAAAATTACAATATCAACCAGTATTTCTGATCCCCCAGTGGTGAGGATACCCAGTGATGCAAGGCTGCATCCACTGTTTGGAGAGGAAACTCAGAGACCCGATTGAGTTAACCACAAAGATTGGCTGTCGGCCAGTCTTCTAGCTTATGGTGCTCAAGTAAAGTGTGTTAATTCATGATCAATTTCCAAAATGAAGAGAATACGTCTCTATAGTTGTTCTGAGACCTTTGTCGAGGTTTATCATAGGACTTCACTCACTATCAGAGTTTCATACAGAAAGATGACTTCTCACTTAGAAAGTGTTCTTCTTAAACAACCGACTCTCCCAGTTAAACAGATACAAAATGCATGGAAATGTATACTGGTGTACGTGTATAAATACATACATCTCTGCACATAAACACATGTACAGGTCTATGCACACAGCTGGTATGTAATATACAAAGACTGGTATGTCACAGCTAGCCATCAGCAGCAGCATGAGATACATTGCATATAAATAAATATATTAAAATAGCATATGATAAATATACATATGAATGAATCTGGGTTAAAATCCAGACTCCCCTACATAATATGTATATGCAAATAGACAATTTTCTTACATTTATACTTATCTGTAAGAAGATAATCAATACTGCCAAAATCTCAAAGTTTTGTAAAAAAAATAATTCTATTTGTACAACCATTGTGTTTTTCTTAATAAGCCTATAAAAGCTATTAATACTAGAAAGTAAGGAATCCATTCTCTTCCTCTTTGTTCTACAAAACTGGCTCACAATCAAATATCTCAGAAACATTTTTTTTTTTCTTTCTATTTCTCCAACACCTTCCTCATCCCCACCTCTACCTCCCTTTTGGCAATAGAGTGGTTTTATATACTGTCAGCATCTAATACGATAGCCACTAGTCAGGTGCGGCTACTTAAACTTTAATTCATTAAAATTAAATAAAATGTTGAAATTCAGTTTCTCATTCATGCTGTGTGGCTCATGGCTGCCATGTGGGAAAGTGCAGACACAAGACATTTTCACGGGTGTGGACAGCTCTGCCTCACAGCTCTCTTCTAGGTTGTTCTGGATCTGGGGTAAGAATGACTGAATATTAAATAAGTATTTTACCGTGCATGAAAAACTGAATTACTCCCTAAACTATGAGACATGCTTCTTAGATTCCGGCTGGTGTCACTTTGGTAGTTGTAACTGCAAATCTGTGTCTGAGTCTTATTAATACTAAAACACTTCAAATTCAGTTCAGGTCAACCCTGAGATGTACATTCCAGGACGTACACTCCTGTGTGGAGTCTATGAATGGAAGTGCAGAACCCAGGACATGTGAGGCGCTACTACTCCACCAGCCACGAGGTACCACATTCATTCCTGAGCAGCACAGTCTGTCCTGGAGCCTGCTCTGAAACATGTCCAGGGAAAACAGGACAAGGAGGGGATGGGAACAGGCCACCAGGGATGGCTAGAGGAAATCCAAACTTTTGATCTAAGAAAGAGAAGATTTAGAGGGACATAACCTGTGCCTTCAGAGAACAAATGGGTTATCAAGGCCACTATGAGACAGGGTTGATCTGCAGCCACAAACTGGGGGTCATGGCTCAGGTTGTAAAAAAGAGATTTTCTGACCAATACAAGAAAGTACTTTCTGTCATGGGTAGAGTTATCAGAAATTGAAATAAAACTCCTCTGGAAGGCCCAGGTTCTTGTGAAGAACACTTTGGTTGGGATGGACGGTCAGCTGTTAGGCAAGAGCTATAAGAGATCTGAGCCTCAGATTCATTCGTGTGAAGACTAAGAACTCCAGTACCACTTCCAGGCCCCCGGGAGTATATATCCTCTGGGAAAACACTCACTATGTCTAAACACTAAACCTCTCCACATTGCTGAAACCTTATGTTTTCTCCAATGCATCCCAAAACCTAAAAGAATAAGTAACTATCTTTCTAACACACAAAGTCGCCAAGGGCCTAGGCTTGTCCCAAGAGCACAGCCAGGACTCAGGAAGGAATTATCCTTGAAGGGCCATCATCTCAGGGAAATTCGTATTAGTGACAGTAGTTCCTTCTTTGTGCTCAGTCATATCTGACTCTTCTCGGCCCCATAGACTGTAGCCCGCCAGGCTCCTGTGTCCATGGGATTCTCTAGACAAGATTACTGTAGTGGGTTACCATTTCCTCCATCAGGAATCTTCCCGACCCAGGAGTCGAACCCGGGTATCCTGCATTGGCAGGAAGATTCTTTACCACTAGCACCACCTGGGAAGCCCAGTTCCTTCTTTAATCACCCTAAATAAATGGAGAGGGAGAAAAGGGGAGGGAAACAAAATAACATATACAGCCTGAGAAAATGGAAAATAAACACAGAAAGTAGCACTAAAATCAGACAGGTTTTTAAGGCAGAAAATCCGATCAAGCACCTTCTTGCTGAAGGCACTTGGGTTACTTCTCATTTGCCTCAGAGTAACGTTCAGACATTTTTACCCACCTCCCGCTACCCAGCCCTTCATGACCTGGCCCAGTTGCCTCTCTGGCCCCCTCTCTCCTTGTCCATGAAGCACTGTTTCAGTTTCTGCACTGTTTCAGTTTCTGCTCTATGGGCCTAGACCCATCTGGTCTCCTGACCTGGAGCACATCAGTGCCTCTGCCAGGAACTCACTTCCTGGCTTGCTCTCACCCACAGCAGCCACATGCTTTAGGTTGGAGCTTAAGCTGTTCTTACCCAAAGAAATAGTTTGCAATTTCCCCACCCACTGGAAGACAGGGCTCAGAGCCTGGTGAATGGATGGTGACAGCACTGGATAGTCTGTAGATGAGGCTGGACAGGATGAAAGCTTATGTGTCAAAGCCCCAAACCAAAACACCCCCAGGAGCTGTCCAGTGTGTTACTAGAATGGCAACCGGGGGTACAACTCGCTATGGAAACCCAGCTACTTACACATGCAACCACCTGGTTGGATCTCAAGTACATCTTTAAAAAGAAAGGAGCTGGACAAAAATATTCATACTGCAGGATTCTGTTTATATGAAATTTGAATGCAGGAGAAACTAAGGTGATAAAATCAGATTTTAAGGGGGTGTGATGGAGGTGTTTGGAAGGGATGCAGGAGAAAGCTTTCTGGGAAAATGAAACTTTCATCTTATTTCAGACTTTGAATTATGCAATTGTCAAAACTCATCTAATAAGACACTTAGAAAGAAATTAATATTGATTTTTACAGTATTCGTGTTTCTCTATGCTTCCCCACCCACCCCATCCTTATGAAGCATTTGCTCTCCATGGTGGCTTCTGGAATCTTCTGTAGCTGTGGCTTTTGTGAGTGGCTCTTCCTGGCAATGTGTCCTCCAAAGCTGAGTGTCCTCTCTATTGGCTTCTGGTGCAGCTCCCAAGCTGACCACGCCCATTGGGGCTCAAAACAGATCTTTTTGTGGATTGAATGTTCATGCTCCCCCATCAAATTCATGTGTTCAAAGCTAACCCTAAAGTGATGGTGTCAGGAGGTGAGGTCTTTGGGAGGTGACGAAGCTACGAGGGTGGAGCCCCCATGATGGGATTAGTGGCCTTATAAAGGAGACCCCACAGAGCCCCCTCTCCTCTTCCTCCAGGTGAGGATGCAGTGAGAATATGCTGGCTTTTATTCCTCCCATAATTACAAAGTCCAGTGTCCCCAGTAATTCCACAGTAGCCCCAGGTCTGGCCTTGAATGACCCCTAGGGTCCATCCATCAACTCATCCAGGAATGAGAGACTGAGGACCAGAAAACAGATTGCTTGCTCATGGTCACCGGATAAAGTGGCCTCTTAGAAGCCATGTGATGGCAGGGAAGCCTCTTGCTCTGGTTCTCCCACTGTTTGTCTGCAGGATGGTTTGAGATGAGCATTTGGCTATGAGGTATACATGACACACACACGCCAGGCCCTGAAGACCCACTGGTTCCCTTTCATGGCTGTTTCATCCTTGCTGTCAGTGAGAGTCTCAGGAAGAAAGGAAGAAAAGCTAACAGATACCTGTCTGTCAAGGCCAGAACACTCCTGTAGTAAGAAATAGTTTAGAATGGTTTTAGCATAATTCCTACAGCTAACATTTTTATGTTCCTACTCTATGCCACTTAATGTTCTAAATACTTTACGTATATTAATGCACATAAGTCTCACAGAAATACTCTAAGGCAGGTACTCTCACTACCTCCTTTGTGCACCTGAAGAAACTGAAGCCCAGAGAAGTAAAGTAACTAGTCTAAGGTCACACAGTAGGAGCTGTGCTGAATTCAAATTCAGATAGTCAGGAGCCTAAAGTCCTCAACACATGTTCGTGCTATCTTGAGACAAACCACTTAATTTATTTCAAGTTGCTTTTATCTTTTTTAAAAAAGTCATGGCATGACTGCATCAAAATTGCTTCTGGTGCTTTATAAATTATTATTCAGTGGTAGTAGGTATCAACTTTCCTTGTGAAGCATTTGTAGTTCTTTGTCATTGATGAAGCTCTCCTGATTATAAATACTGTTAATGGGTCCAGTGAAGGAGGGGAATTCGACCTCCCCAGGACACAAAGGTTCTGTGGACCCTCCATTTTTTTACGTGTCTTTTGTGATGGGAACAAACGAGTCTGGGGGCTGCAGTGATATGATTATCACAAGAAAGGTCATCGAGGTAGTCAGAGGTAAAACAAAAGCAAATTAAATCGTCTATCTGAGGGTGAAATCTGAACCACTGGATCACCAGGGAAATACTCACCTGTGATTTTAGAAAGTGGGACATTTTGCTGTGTCATTTCTGATCTTTTTTCAGCCACATGCATCTGTGATCTATTCAGGTTGGTTTGCACACCTGTGTTCCTGTGACTTCTGAGTCTCTTGCTTGGTCATGGTGGAGGATGGGCTTGTCTGGGAGAAAACCTGTTTTAGATATGATGAACAGTTGCAAACCTTGATGACTGCATTTCAAAATGCAACACATAAAAGAAATCCAAAAGGAGTGTCTTTTCAACCAAGTTTCTATTTCCAGCTCTACACAAAGCTACGGATGTTTGGTAGAATTTTAAATATCATGAAGAGAACGCTAAGGAGCTAGGTGGCATGTCCCACAAAAGAAGATGTGCTGAAAGGCCACACATGGGCTTCAAGAACTTGGGCATCGTGATGACAAATCTCTGCAGGGATGGGAAGTACCCCTCCTTGTCACTCTACTGTTCTTTAAAGAGCAAGGCACACAATGGGAATGAGTGTGTGTGCTGCTCTTTCCACTGAAGCACTTCATCAGGACATGGAAAATAAAGTCATTCAAAACTCCCCTTGCCCTACAGTAACTACACACACACACACACACACACACACACACACACACACACAGTAAACATAGGGAGAATCTCTAGAGAGAATGTGGGAAAAGAAATTCACATCTCTGGAATTTCTCAACAGTCTGTTCTGTACTGTGAGGTTTCTACTAAGACCTTATGAATTCCAAAGACGAAATTAGAATACCCTCCTGTACTGCTTTCTGTACAGAAAAAAAGCTAAAAATACATCTGTGGATGTTTTATATAATCCTTCCAATCTTGTTTAGTCTTTTGACAGTTTGATAAAGGGAACATGGAATACTTGATCATTTAACTTCCTGCTGGTCAATAAAGCACATGAGAGAGATGGGAACATGGCTGTCAGGGGGTCTGGTCACTCCTAACGTCCACATGGGACCCCAGGAGGAGGGCTTTCATCACGTGATCAGGACACAGCTTCACGGCTTGTTTAGAGGGTCACTGGTTGCCCTGGAGATGTGATAAGTCCTTAGTGGAGGATAGATCTGATAGAGTGCCTGATGAACTATGGACTAAGGTTCGTGACATTGTACAGGAGACAGGGATCAAGACCATCCCCATGGAAAAGAAATGCAAAAAAGCTAAATGGCTGTCTGGGGAGGCCTTACAAATAGCTGTGAAAAGAAGAGAAATGAAAAGCAAAGGAGAAAAGGAAAGATATAAGCATCTGAATGCAGAGTTCCAAAGAATAGCAAGAAGAGGTAAGAAAGCCTTCTTCAGCTATCAATGCAAAGAAATCGAGGAAAACAACAGAATGGGAAAGACTAGAGATCTCTTCAAGAAAATTAGAGATACCAAGGGAATATTTCATGCAAAGATGAGCTCAATAAAGGACAGAAATGGTCTGGACCTAATAGAAGCAGAAGATATTAAGAAGAGGTGGCAAGAATACACAGAAGAATTGTACAAAAAAGATCTTCACGACCAAGAAAATCACGATGGTAAGATCACTCACCTAGAACCAGACATCCTGGAATGTGAAGTCAAGTGGGCCTTAGAAAGCATCACTATGAACAAAGCTAGTGGAGGTGATGGAATTCCAGTTGAGCTATTTCAAATCCTGAAAGATGATGCTATGAAAGTGCTGCACTCAATATGCCAGCAAATGTGGAAAACTCAGCAGTGGCCACAGGACTGGAAAAGGTCAGTTTTCATTCCTATCCCAAAGAAAGGCAATGCCAAAGACTGCTCAAACTACCGCACAATTGCACTCATCTCATACACTAGTAAAGTAATGCTCAAAATTCTCCAAGCCAGGCTTCAGCAATATGTGAACTGTGAACCTCCAGATGTTCAAGCTGGTTTTAGAAAAGGCAGAAGAACCAGAGATCAAATTGCCAACATCTGCTGGATCAGGGAAAAAGCAAGAGAGTTCCAGAAAGACATCTATTTCTGCTTTATTGACTATGCCAAAGCCTTTGACTGTGTGGATCACAAAAACCTGTGGAAAATTCTGAAAGAGATGGAAATACCAGACCACCTGACCTGCCTCTTGAGAAACCTCTATGCAGGTCAGGAAGCTACAGTTAGAACTGGACATGGAACAACAGACTGGTTCCAAATAGGAAAAGGAGTACGTCAAGGCCGTATATTGTCACCCTGCTTATTTAACTTATATGCAGAGTACATCATGAGAAACGCTGGGCTGGAAGAAGCACAAGCTGGAATCAAGATTGCCGGGAGAAATATCAATAACCTCAGATATGCGGATGACACCACCCTTATGGCAGAAAGTGAAGAGGAACTAAAAAGCCTCTTGCTGAAAGTGAAAGAGGAGAGTGAAAAAGTTGGCTTAAAGCTCAACATTCAGAAAACAAAGATCATGGCATCTGGTCCCATCACTTCATGGGAAATAGATGGGGAAACAGTGGAAACAGTGTCAGACTTTATTTTGGGGGGCTCCAAAATCAGTGCAGATGGTGACTACAGCCATGAAATTAAAAGATGCTTACTCCTTGGAAGAAACGTTATGACCAACCTAGATAGCATATTCAAAAGCAGACATTACTTTGCCAACAAAGGTCTGTCTAGTCAAGGCTATGGTTTTTCTAGTGGTCATGTATGGATGTGAGAGTTGGACTGTGAAGAAAGCTGACTGCCAAAGAATTGATGCTTTTGAACTGTGGTGTTGGAGAAGACTCTTGAGAGTCCCTTGAACTGCAAGGAGATCCAACCAGTCCATTCTACAGATCAGCCCTGGGTGTTCTTTGGAAGGAATGATGCTAAAGCTGAAACTCCAGTACTTTGGCCACTTCATGAGAAGAGTTGACTCACTGGAAAAGACTCTGATGCTGGGAGGGATTGGGGGCAGGAGGAAAAGGGGGCGACAGAGGATGAGATGGCATCACTGACTCGATGGACGTGAGTCTGAGTGAACTCCGTGAGTTGGTGATGGACAGGGAGGCCTGGTGTGCTGTGATTCATGGGGTCGCAAAGAGTTGGACACGACTAAGTGACTGAACTGAACTGAAAGCCCATGTCAACACTTAAGAGATTCATTACCTTGGCCTTTGAAAGACATGAAAGTTTGGATCAGAACTGAGGAGGGCAGATGAAAGGGGCACCCGGGCTGCCTGCAGCGACATCAGTGCCCAAGACCCCTCGGAGCTCCCTAGGGACACTGCCGAGCTCTGGAAAACAATGTATTCTCCAAGGAGGGCCTTCTTCCTGGGGATGTTTTCCTGTCCAAAAGAGCACTTCCACTACTTACTCTCCACTTAGTAGTATTCAATTTGTATCTGTGATTTTATTCGTCTTTCCGATTTGTATTGAAATATAGTTGATTTACAATGTCATGTTAGTTTCAAGTGTAAATCAAAGTGGTTCAGTTACACGTGTGTTTTTTTTCTTTTCCCTTATAGGTTATTATAAGATATTGAATATATTAATAGTTTCCTGTGCTATACTGTAGGTCCCTGTTGGTTATCTATTTTACATATAGTAGTGTGTATTTAATCCCAAACTCCCAATTTATCCCTCCCTCTCCTCTTTGGTAACTGTAAGTTTGTTTTCTATGTCTGAAATTCCATTTCTGTTTTGTAAGTTAGGCCATTTGTATCATTTTTTTTTCCAGATTCCAGATGTGAGTGATATCATATGATGCTTGCCTCTCTCTGACTTATTCACTTAGTATGATTTTGAATTGCTCCAGTCTCTAAATATATATTATATCACAAGTTTTTATTCACAAATTCTTCACTTTAATACAAACATTGAGATAGGCCTCCATGGAATTAATGAGACATTTTTAGTCACTGGAGAGAAAAACTCAATGGATGCTTTCCCACGTTCACTACTTAGGACCTTGGGTGAGGTCCAGGGATTGAAATTTGAAACTTGGAAGTTGAAAGGGGGAATTCTGTATGGCAATTTCTTTTTGAAAATGTATACAAACTCCCAAGTTTCAAATCCTGGCCATGTGCTTTCTTTGTCCAATGACAGACACAGTCCAGAATCCTTATTCAAATATCTGCCTTTAGAATTGATACCCACACCTTTGAAACATGGCTAGAGGCAACTGTCAGTGGAAGTTAAAGATGTGCCAAGAAATGAAGGGATGAGGTAGTCATCACACTAAAAATAATAAAAGCAGTTAGAGTCAGGGAAGACTGAAATGCCCATCTGTGCCCAATGCCAGCAACGGTCAGCAGTCTGGGGAAGTGATGGAAAGCTGGTGGCTGGACTGGAAACTCAGGTGAAAGCTGACCTCAGCAAGATCGGGAAAAGCCCTCTGTGGGGGCTTTCATGTACCCAGACAGGAATGGCAGGTGGCAAGTGTTGCCTACAGGACAGTGAGGAACAAAAACAGACAATGGTCAATGAAAGCAGTTAGTTCAAAAAACTGAGAAAGATGAGCTGAGTGTTTAGAGAACTGGTCTCTTAGATTTGGTGGTTATAAGTGGGCTCGTGTTCTGTAAGTAAGTGGTTTTATTAGAAATGGACAGCTCAATCTGTTTCTAGAAGTTTTGCATCTGTAGGAAGACTGGGAGGTACCTAGGCATTGATCTCTCAAGGACCATGGCTGTGTATATGAGCATACACTTGTATTTTCACATTTTTAATAGCTCTGAAAACAGAATGCATCTTACAATGGATGGCAGTTTTCAGTGTTTATTGGCAGCATGTTTTCATTCTCTGTGGCTCATAACATAATGGTACATTTTATTATCAATATTGCTTAGACTCCATAAAATATGGGTATACGATGAGTGACTCAGCTAAGGAGAGGGAGCTATGAGTGGATAAAAGATGTAGGAGAAAGAAACAGAGGAGATGACTCTGAACAGCTGTGTCATTAGGTAAATATTTGCTGAGTGCATGAGTTATGCACACTGATGGGGTGGTGAGGGTGAAGTTTAATTATATTCTGTGTCCAAGGCTGGAAGGACAGATGCAAGATGCGTGGGGTGTGGAGACAAGGACTAGCTGATCAAAACCCTGGGTGGAGTGGCCACCAAGCTTGGAGATGCCATGGAAGACAAGCATCTTGTTAGGAAGGGGCCTTCCAGGGGAGATCAACCCAGTATGGCATGTGCTTAATTGGTGTCAAGAAGTGAGACAGAGGTTAAGGGCGTGGGTGTCCTGAACAACCCATCAACCCTGATGCGGGTGTTGAGAGGGCAATCCATGGGTGGAACAGGGCAGGAACCCTCTGGAGGAAAACCCAGTCAGGCTCAGAGTCCTGGGGGGTCCCAGAGCAGGTTTCCTGAAGCCAGGAGAGCCCCAGCCTCACTTCCCCCTGGAGGCTGGGCTGTCACCACAGAAGACACCGGTTTGATCCCTGGATCGAGAAGATTCCCTGGAGGAGGGCATGGCAATCTACTCCAGTATTTTTGCTTGGAGAATCCCATGGACAGAGGAGCCTAGAGGGCTATAGTCCATGAGGTTGAAAGAATTGGACATGACTGAAGTGATTTAGCATGCACGCACACAAATATTTAAAAATTTTAAGGACAAGGAGTCACTTTTTACTAATCCAGAAGGAAAGATTGCCCCTCTAGATGATAATGTGATCAAAGAATTCACAGTCTGCAGTCTGCCTTCCAATTTCAGCCAGATCCCCGGAGGACAAAGAAGATAGATAAAAATAACTGATGGTGGGTGGAGGCAGAAACACCACCACCACGCACCCCACCTCCACCCCCGCCCTGATCCTGGTGTGTTTCATCATGTGATGGTGGCTGCACATACTCCAGGCAGAAACAAACATCAGCCATAGCTCTTAGCCACTGTTGTCCTGTGATCAGATAATGCCTCATTCAAGTAAAACGTCTTTGTTTAAAAATTCTCTACTCTCCATTCATTTCTCTAAGTCATGCACATCCACAGTTATATGTACATATATGAAAGGCCCATTGAAGGCATTTCACTTACACCAAGAATAAATTCTGCAAACCTCTGCACACTGGCCCTGCCTTCTGATAACTCACACATGACAAACACCAGAGAAGGGGTCCAGCCTCTGTGCTCCAAGGAGGGAGGCTGATGAAGACTCTACAGCTGCTGACTCTCTGCCTTCTGGTCCTCTGCCCCTGGAACTGCCTTCAGGAACCATCCCATCCCCCAACATAACTTTCCAATTGTGCTCTTTTCCTTCTCAAATCCCTTAAAGTTGTATCCCCTTGGTAGCCATTTAGTTGTTAAGTCAATGTTTGACTCTTTGCAGCCCCATGGACTACTGTACCCATGAGGCACCTCTGTCCATGGGCTTCTCCAGTCAAGCATACTGGAGTGGGTAGCTATTCCCTTCTCCAAAGGATCTTCCTGATCCAGAGATTAAACCCGGGTCTTCTGCTATTGGCCAGTGAATTCTTTACCACTGAGCCACCAGGGAAGCACTTGCATCCCCTTGAAATAGAAAAAGAAATAAGTCCTTCAGTCGTGACCGACTCTTTGTGACCCCATGGATTGTAGTCTACCCGGTTTCTCCGTCCATGGGATTCTCCAGGCAAGAATACTGGAGTGGGTTGCCGTTTCCTTCTCCATGCATCCCCTTAGATGTTCTCAAATTTAATTCTCTCCCAACATAAGAGGGGAGTGAGATACCACCCAGGGACCCCACACGAGCCTCTCCCCTGGGACGTCACCCATCACCTCCCTACTGCCCTCAACACCTTTCAGTCTCAGCTCAGGAGGCAAGCCTAACTTAACAGACAGCTTTCATTTCAGACAGCCAATGCAAGAGACACAAAAGACATGGATTTGACCCCTGGTTGAGGAAGATCCCCTAGAGGAGGAAATGGCAACCTACTCCAGTATTCTTGCCTGGAGAATCCCACGAACAGAGGAGCCTGGCAGGCTATAGTCCAGGGGATAGCAAAAGAGTTGGGCACGACTGAGCAACTGAGCACAGCACAGCACTCTGCTCCAAGGGTGGGGGGGGCGGTTCTGCTACCTTTAGGAATTCACCAGTTCTGGGAGGGGCAGTCGCTCCCTGGTCAATATGAGTCCATATTAAAACACCAGAAAATACAGAAAATACAAAACACGATTAACATAATCATTCAGGCCTTTGAGCCACCCATCCCCACCCCTACTCCAGCCGTGACCACAGGCAGGGAGAATCACTCTGCATGATCCTAGAGATTCCGAGAGAAATAAAGCTTCTTTAACATGCATTAAGCCCAAGGGCCTCAAATTTTATCGTGCATGTAATTTACTGAGCCATCTTGTTAACAAGGTTTCTGATTGGGTGGGAGGGATGGGATCTGAGTGGCTTCAGGTCTAACCATCCCCCAGATGATGCCTGGGCTGCTGATCATGGCCCACACATGCAGGAGGGCATTCAACTAGAATCATGCGCCCCATTTTTTCAGGCATGTTGATTTGTTAACTAAAGGTGGAGAATATTATTTAATGTGTAAAAAAGAGCTTTAGCCTAAGACTTGTTTATTCTAAAGCAATTACAATTAAGGCTTTTTTTTTTTTTTCCTGTACCAGCCACTTTCTACCCCAAATAAAATTTGATCTTACCATAAGGCTCATCTAATGAGAACTGGCCCAGGGACCTTATTAATTCTCAAGACAAAAGGGTGCCCTCAGCTCCCTGTTGCTCAGAAGCCCTGGACTCAGGCAGAAAGGAAGAGGGTCTGTAGGGGAGGGGAAAGACCTGGAGACAGGTTAGGAGACTGTGTCTCTCCTGGCATTAATATTGGACATGCAGTCATCCCTGTGGTGGACTCCGCAAATGTAGAAACTCCTGCATATTTTGAAATCATCCCAATCAGCTTTGGTCATGAGAACAGACCCTTAGCTGGGTGGTCAGGGGCAACTTTCTGTAGTTCAGTCACTCAGTTGTGTCCAACTCTTTGCGTCCCCATGGATCGCAGCACACCAGGCTCCCCTGTCCTTCACTATCTCCCGAAGTTTACTCAAACTCATGTCCATTGAGTCAATGATGCCATCCAACCATCTCATCCTCTGCCGCCCCCTTCTCCTCCTGCCCTCAATCTTTCCCAGCATCACAGTGTTTTCCAGTGAGTCGGCTCTCTGCATCAGGTGACCAAAGTATTAGAGCTTCAGCATCAGTCCTTTCAAGGAAAATTCAGGGCTGATTTGCCTTAGAATTGACCGGTTCAATCTCCTTGCAGTCCAAGGTGCAGCTTTATGGGCTCCTTAAAACCAGGACCACAGGACTTATGGTGGGCGTCACCGAGCAGGCTGTGGCTACTTCTGGGGGACCACCCACCTCACAACCGGATGACCTGCACTTCCCCTTCTCATCCTCACTGCTGGCCTGGCTCTAAAGCTGTGGTTCTCAACCTTGCCTGCCCTTCAGCATCAACTAGGGAGACTCAGAAACTCAGAAGAACAAATCCCGGAGACTATTAAAACAGGGTGCCCTTGGCCCTGCAAGGGATAGATGCAACCAAGCTGAAACCTACCAGAAAGGGTCCCCTCAGACAGGGTCCCCTCAGACACAGGATGCGAGAGGCAAATAGAACCACCTATAGTGCTGCTTTTAAAAGACTTTATCCAAGGGAAAATAAAGCACATGCTCAATTCCACTCTTTTCCTCTTAGAATAAATTTCGCTTTATTGGAGAGAACGTAGCATCAACTGTTTCACTCTGTGTGGAGCTTTTCAGTTTTCCTGTTCCATTTTACAGCACCTCCACTCCTACAGCTGTAATTTTATATGATGCCTTGCCAGCATTTGCAGAGTAAAACATTACATGTAGTTTTAAGTGCCAAAAGGTGTAGGAAGTTTTGTAAAACTCTGGAAGAGGAGAGAGCAATAGGTTTATCTTAAGGTCATAAAAATTTTATTTGATTTTTTTCCCCCTCCTTTATACTTGTTGCTGTTGCTTTAAAAGTCTTCTGGCAATTAACTGGCAATAAACAGGGCAAAACAAACTGTTCCTTCCTTTAGGTTGTGCAATTTTTATTGCTCCAGTTTACAGCCACCAAATATGCCTTTTCGAAAAATGCTTGTTTAACCACCTTCTGTTTGTAAGCAGTAGGGCTGTGAGCCAACCAGCTTTGGGGGTGAAGTCGTACTGTCTGAGCGCCCCAAGGTTTTCAAAGATGCTTAGAAACAATCCGAAGTTAAGTGACCCTGATGATGCTGGTTCCTTAGTCAGATAATTGCATGGAACTGAATCAAGGACAGCTGAGCTTGTGTTGTATCCACTTGTCACGCCCAGGCGTTTAAAGCAAATAGAAATGCCAACAGGATCGCGGTTGTAACAGAAGGAATCAGGGTGGAATTGTCCATTTTCACGATAATTCAGAAGCCAATGACCAGAGTTAATGCTTCCACACTAAATCAGGGAACACATTCTGTATCCCATAGGCAATGTGGGCGGGGAGGGCGAGTTTTATTTTAGCTGACACTACGCCATGCTTCCAGTTTTCACATCTTTTCAGTACATCTCCACCTCAACCTCAAAAACCTCAGGGTTATGAGTCAGGATCAAGCTGGACGGCGGGGGAGGGCGACTGGGGGGTGGAAGGTTGCCTACCAGTATATTCCTTGGGCAGGGAAAGAAAAGTAGGATTTCAGAGCAGTAAGTACTGTCAACATAAGAAATAGTCACACCCTTAAAGTTGAGAGTTCCATTTTATTTGGCGGGAGCTTTTAAAACTTCAAGCCCACAAGACAGCATCTCAAAGGTTCCTGAGAAAACTGCTCTTAGGAAGTAGAGGGTGGCGGTTTGGGGCGGGAGAGTGGGTGATGTGTGGGGGTAGGGGTGGTGGTGGGGCAGGCAGGGGGAGTCAGGTTATATAGAAGTTTGCAACAAAAGGTAGCTAGTCTGAACATCAAAAGTATTTTTGTGGATTAAAGAAAACCAGATATCTCAAGTTCCTAGAGAAAGAAATGGCAACCCACTCCAGTATTACTGCCTGGAAAATCTCAAGGACAGAGAAGCCTGGCGGGCTACAGTCCACAAATGAGTTGGACTTAACTGAGCACACACAGGCATCCCACGTTAAGGAATTTAGCGCTTTTCTGTTTACGGGAAGATGCAAGAGTCCGGGTTCACTGAAATCACTCCTGTATCTAGGGCCGGCGTCCTGTGCTTTTCATTCCCTGAGCTCCTCGGGGCTCCCTGTGGGGAACGGCTACATACAGGCCGATGGCTGCAGGTGACTCAGGTCTTCTCCTTCCTGGGTGCCTTGGAGGGCTGGAATCTCTGAGGACTGTGACATCCTTGTTCACCGAGATGGCAGGAAATACTCTGTTTCTCAGTACTTAAACATTTAAAGACAAAATTTGAAGAATTTGGAGGATTTTTACTCTTCTCTGAACACCTATATTTTTTGGCAATATGTTTAGCCTCCAAGGCAAATAGAGCAATAATCTCCACCATCACAAAGCTTTTTTGTTTGTTTTTCATCATTACCTTCTTTATTTATTTATCTTTGTAGTCATGGCAGCAACCTGAAATGAAAAGGTTATTATTTCCTATTTGAAAATAGCTTCCAGATACCCCCCAGCTCCACAAAAACCCTTCCTCCAGAGTTTTCTATCTGTCAGTTATTACACAATGCAATTAGAATCATTTGTCTCTAATATTGCTTTATCATGTTGCCACCTTCCTCAAGAACACTGTGATAATAACAACAATATTATTTAATTTTATGGCACATTTCCTTCCCACTAGACACTTTGCTAAGTACATTATCCACACTGCTTATTTAGTATCACATTAGGAAGCTCTTATTATTTTATTGTATCATTTTACCATTAAGAATCATCAGCAACTTAAGTAACAGCCAAATATAGCTAGAAAGTTGAGCTCAGCTCCACAATAATGCATAACTGCTCAGTCGCTCAGTGGTATCTGATTTTTTCCGACCCCATGGACTATAGCCCATCAGGCTCCTCTGCCCATGGGATTTCCCAGGCAAGAATACTGGAGTGGGTTTCTGTTTCCTCCTCCAGGGCATCTTCCCAACCCAGGAATCCAACCCCCGTCTCCTACACTGGCAGACGGATTCTTTCACCGCTGCGCTACCAAAGAAGTCCCTACTGATACAATGTTGAAAGCTGTCGCTTTCTCCCTGTAGCTCCGACAGTGTTTCCTCTGAGTAGTTCATTGTTCGCTGCACCTAAGCTTAGCTGTTTGTGCACGGCCAGTTGCTTCAGTCATGTCTGTTTGCCACCCCATGGACTGTAGTCCACCAGGCTCCTCTGTCCATGGGATCCTCCAGGCAAGAACACTGGAGTGCGTTGTCATGCCTTCCTCTCGGGGATCTTCCCGACTCAGGATTGAACCGGCGTCTCCTGCATTTCCTGCGTCGCAGGCAGATTCTTTATTGCTGAGCCAGAGGGGAAGCCCCAAGCTTAGCTAGAAATCATATCAAATACATATGTAAACATTTACCTATTTATTTATACATATGTAATTCCATAGATGTAAATTAGATGAGCTAAATTTGCTATAGTGTCTGGTGATTTGAATCTTATAACTAAGTGTAAAACACATACAAGTCTGAGGTTCTTTCACACAGGACACACCAAGTTTTCAAATGACCAATCTCTGTGCAGGGTTCCAGTCATGTCATGACCATCTGAGGATGAGAAGGGGCAGCTGATGGGGTCGCCAGATGGCCTTTCTCTCCAGTGCTCCGGTGATCACTGCTGGGGGCACTCTGCATGGACTCCCCAGCTAGTGGGTCCCTGTGCAATCCTCTCCATGGTTTCAGGACAGCTCCCACCCCTGAGCATGTCCAGCCCCTATTTTAATGCTGTGTTTGGGGGTCATCTCATGCCCTTCACATGAAGGGCTCCCTGTGATGAGCTGGCAGGAGGTAAACCTCATTTTTAATCCCAGCTCCATCGTTAGGAAACCGTGTGTCTTGCATTTCCAGCCTGATTGTAAATGGAAGTGGGAGGGCTGTGGTCCTTCTCATCCCTGGGAGGAAGATGAGATCATATTTGCGCACATCTGTGTATTGGTGTGTACATACGCACGTGGAGTATTTCTTTCAAGAAGTGGGAAAGCCCATGAATAGCAGGAAGCACATTCCCCCTCCACTTTCCCCCCATCTGCCAATGTTTTCTGGGTCCTTGGAGAGGCACTAAACACCTGGTTCTCACCGTAAACGCTCTGCAGAAGAGCAAATCCACGCTTCCCTCTGGGCAGGGCCTGGGGGACCCAGGGGCCACAGGGCCTTCATCCCAGCCTCTCCTGCCTTCCCAATACAGGCAGCCTATACCCACTCAGACATAAGTGTAGCAAGTCCTCTTTTTAATATGTTCATCAGTATATTTGGAAAGACAGTTTCTGTGAGCAAGAAAACAGAGAAATGAGCTGCTTACTCCTTGTAAGGGAAGACTGTTCAGTTTGATTGTATCTTTAATAACCAGAGAATTAACTCTGACATGTTTGACTGCCACTAGGAAGGGAAAACAAAAAGCGAACAACCCAGCAACCCCTTGCTTCACTCTGCATGTGTTTATTTTCAAAATGTTATGAACAAAGAGGTTAAATACTGTCCAATACTCATGAAGATTAGAGAATAACTTTCTTCTTCTTTTTAAATATATACATGCATACATACATGTATAGTTATCATCCCACTTTTTTATTATGAAGGATAATTTGTGAGTAGACAAGAGGGTCACATCAAATCCTAGCTGCAGGGGTCACTAGTTTTATGAACTTGGAAAATCACTCCAATTCACTTTATTTATAGGTGGGATCGCAGTGGTGCCCACCTCAGGAGGTTTTGTGAAAATTCAACTGGAAGAGTCCATAAAATTTTCTCGGGGGCAAGCAATAAGGAACCTCAACCACACAAGTGGCAATGAAAAATTAAAAGTAATCTTTGTTAAAAAATGTGAAGTCAGTTTTTAAAGCGCCATAAACACATGAAACCACCAGTAATTCCACAATGGAGAGGAGTTCCTGTCTAACAGCATACTGGCTTCTTGCCGTCCCCATACCTCCCTCTCTGGTCCCATTTCTGTGTGTGGTTTTGCTGCAGAAGTAGGACAGGCTCCCTGAGATTCATCACCTCCTTCTGCCAAGCAGTGCTATGCTCGGGATGTTGCTAAATGTAAACACAGACATGGATCAGCTCATCGTCATTCATGGGCGCCTGCTAGCCCACAGGACTTGCCTGACCAGTCTCCCACTGACAGCCCTTCATGGCTCTTACTTCCTTTTTGCCTTTTCTGTAATGATGATGCTTACTTTTCAGTTTTTGTGAATGTGACCTCTTATTGGATGAATTCCAAAAAGTGAAACTGAACACTCAAAGGGTCCACGTTGCTAAGATTTTGTGTCCAGGCTGACAAGTTGCCCCCAAAACTATCGTGACAATGTACATCCCCACAAACAAGCCATGAGGGCATCCACTTTCCCACAGCTTTTCAATCTTTGCTAATTTTTTAGCCCCAAATTATCTTCATTGTGATAATGCATTTAGTTTTGATTGTTAATATAAAAAGATGTGGTGAGGTGACATTTATGAAATTAAGTCACCAGGTTGCTGTAGCAAGTGGGAGACAGCAAACCACTATGACACACTGAGAGGACTGCACGTTCCCTGGACGCAAGGGGAGGCCGGGGCCCTGTAGATGACCCAGAGCATCTGGTATGTCTTCAAGAGACAAGCCCTGAGAAGGCTCTTCTGATCCACGGTTCTAAGGGAAGACAACATACTCATGGTGGAAGACGCCTTGGGGGTGAATGGATTTACGACACTGGAAGGGCTCAAGCCCACGGAGGGTGTAGGCGAAGCTGGAACAGCCTACCTGGGAGCCACCTCGGGACCCCCCTTAATGTCGAGCAACCACTGTGAACCACGAAGTTTACAGACCTGAGGGCAGTGGTCCAGTACCCAGACCAGGAGAGGCATTCCCAGCAACAAACACATCCATCTACAGAGCGTGAGCCTGACTCCCGCATCCCTGCTCTCCTTCTCTTTGCCTGATGTTTGGAGTAGGATGGCAGCCTTTGGGACCACATAAGCCCCGGGGATCTCTGGATAATTCAAAGGAAGTCTCAAGAGGGTGGACATGCTGTGCCATAGACTCTGCAGATGAGAGGATGTCTACCTTGGAACAATTTGCTGGGAAAGAAAGAAAAACCAAGCTGGGGAAACATACCCAGTGTCATTGAAAGGAAATTTCACATGATTACTGGCCTTGTAGAATTCGTGCTCCAAAATTGTCCTATTTATAGCCTCCATCCATTTTTCCTGGACTGCTTCTCTGGCTCTTGGAACAGGAAAGAGCTGTTTATACCCTGGTGATGTTAATGTTGTTGTGAACACTGGAAACACCAGGGAAGGGAAAGACCTGGGGGAGAGAAATGGAAATGCAAAGTGAAGCACCTTCCGGTTTGTGAAGACTTTTTGTTGACTTCTGCTCTCACCAATCAATTTTTAAATAGGTTAAGCAATAAAAACATTTTAACACATTTAGAAACCTTTTAAAGCATTCAAGGATTCCTAAGGGGGCCTAGGAACCTCAACTTCTTTGGGGCTTAGAAGCTGTAGAATGTGAGCTGGGAGTTGGGGGGATGAGTAGGGAAGAGGACTCAGTCATTCCACAGGTGGCCCTGAGAATGAAGGGCTTTGGAGCAAGGAGAATGCCTGTGGTCAGAGTACTCTCTTCTTTTTTTTTTTTTTAATCCAAGTATAGTTGATATACAATATTATGTAAGTTTCAGGTACACAAAACAGCAATTCACAATTTTTAAAGATCATATTCCATTTATAGTAATTATCAAACATTGGCTAAATACTTTGTGCTGTACAATATGTCTTTATAGCTTATTTATTCCATATATAGTAGTTTGTACCTCTTACTCTCTTACCCTTATATTACCCCAGTAACCACTAGTATGTTCTCTATGAGTCTGCTACTGTTTTGTTCATTGTATCTTTTTAGATTGCACATATAAGTGATATTATACAGTCTTTTGTCTTCCTCTGTCTGACCTGGTTCACTTAGCTTAATGCCCTGTAAGTCCATCCACACTGATGCAAACAGCATTATTTCATTCTTTTTTACAACTGAGCAATATTCCACGGTGTATCTATACCACATCTTTTTTATCCATTCTTCAGTCGATGGACACTTAGATTGCTTCCTTGTCTTGGCTATTCTTGAACATTCTAGCAGTCTAATCCATACTCCCAGTTGGAATTGGGACAACAAGGAATGTATCATTCAGAAAACAAGTTGACCTATTTTTGACAAAAAGTAAACCGTGAAACCACATTTCAAAGAAGAGTCAAAAGTCTGATTTCAAATGGGAGCATGAATACTTACCATCCAGAAGCCTTGAGAATTCTCAAGCAAACATGTTCTGAACATCAGCTCTACGCCAAGACACAGAGCTGTGTGGGCACCAGGAATTTTAAAGATGTGAATGAAACAAATGATTTCAGTCAAGAAGCAGCCCAAACTCTATAAAGACATGCAGATGTGTAAACATACAAGTGCAAGTCAGCCTCAGGTAGTGGCACGTAATGACAAACACAGCAGAGCAGTTAGGATCGGAGGAGCTGAAGAATAACCAGGTTCCAGTCGTTAGCTGGGTGACCTTGGACAACTTGTTTAACTTCTCTGTGTTTCACTGCTTCATCTGTAGAATGGAAATAACAGTAGTCCCTACTTCCCAGGTTTGACTGAGGATGAAATTAGTTGATACTCATGAGTGAGCAGAACAAAGCCTGGAACATAATAACTGCTCAGGAAGGACTAGCTGTTATATGTTCATAAACAGCTCCCAACCTCAGCCTTCCCATCTGTAACATGGGAGTAATAATTAGAGGCTGCCTTTAAAGGATGACCATGGGAGGCCTGGCGTGCTGCGATTCATGGGGTCTCAAAGAGTCGGACATGACTGAGCGACTAAACTGAACTGAACTGAACTGATGGGGCTTTCCTAGTAGTTCAGTGATAAAGCGTCTGCTTGTCAATGCAGCAGACATGGGTCCAGGAATATCCCACGTGCTGTGGAGCAACTAAGCCCGTGGGCCACAACTACTGAGCCCCTGCTCTAGAGCCTGAGAGCCTCAGCTACGGAAGCTCATGCGTCTGAGAGCATGTGCACCACAACAAAGGAAGCCAGGATGGTGAGAAGCCTGTGCACTGCAGCTAGAGAGTAGCCCCTGCTCGCAGCAATGAAGACCCAGCACGGCCTCAAATAAGTAAATAAAATTTTAAAAAGGATGGCCGTTACCAGAGGGGACTGTATGAAGATTTGGAACATGGTCAGACTGTTCAAAGGCAAAGTGTTACTTGAATGATAAATGTTCCCCTGCAAGGCTCTTCACCAAATAAGGTATATGCTTGTGGATTATGTCGCAAGGCCATTTGCCTTAACTTTCCACAGTGTTACCCTTTGAGATTTTACAAGTGTTTGTTGGTGATGAGGCCAAAATCACCCTGTGATGCACTGCCTCCCATATAACACATCCCGTTAAAGAGAAGCAGGGAGGGCATATATACACTTATGGCTCATTCATGTTGATGTTTGACAGAAAACAACAAAATTCTGTAAAGCATTATCCTTCAATTAAATTTTTTTTTCTTTTTTTTTAAAGAGGAGCAAGTAATGGATACAAATCTAGCTCACACAAGACTGACAACAAAACCTTTTGCCTTTTCAAAGATACAGGAACCCAGAACTCGCTTGCCTCTGCTGGGCCACCGAGGAACCTCATGCGTGCAGCCTCTGAGGATCAGGACCAGGGTAATGGATTTGCGCCATCACAGAGTCAGGCCCAAAACAAAGTCCTTGCCACCAAATGGAGGATTAGTACAGATGGAGTGGCAGAACTAAACTGCTGACCTCGTGAGCTGCTGTCATCATTTGCCAGACTCTCCAACCAGCTCTGCGACTGTGCAGGGAAGTCCCCTCTGGTGCCTGAAAGCCTCCCACCCCAACAAACGACCCCTGAGGACACTTGCCCATCCTCCTTTGTCCACAGGCTTCCCCTTCCGGCCTCTCTCTCCCCCTGTCTGGCTCCTAACCACCTGGAAAACCACAAGTGTGTACTTTCCAGCTTGAATGTATGGGCAGTTCATTTCTAAAGCCCCTCATACTTTTCTGCAAAACCTTTAAAAAGAGCAAATGGATAGATGAGGCCAAAATGAGCACACAGATCTTACCCGGCCCGTCAAAGATGCTCCAACCCGTGAAAACAGGACTTTATAAATGTCACTCTGTTAATACCAGGTCAAATATTCCTAATCACTAGAAAATAAAGTAAGATTTCTGTCGAGTTAAATGCCATTGTTCTAATCCTTAGATCCTGGCATCTGAAAATAAGAGAGAATGTGTCTTCCTCTCTGCTGTGAATGACAAGCTATGAGCCATCCCTACTGTTAACTGACAGCTGTTTAATAAGCCATGTGATTGAATAAAGCTTGTCTTTCAGCCTAACTAGTGGCTCATATCAGTCCCTAAACACCTGCTGAAAGTGAAAGTCACTCAGTCCTGTCCTACTCTTTGCAACCCCATGGGCTATAAAGTCCATGGAATTCTCCAGGCCAGAATACTGGAGTGGGTAGCCTATCCCCTTCTCCAGCAGATCTTCCCAACCTAGGAATCGAACCAGGGTCTCCTGCATTGCAGGCAGATTCTTTACCAACTGAGCTATCAGGAAAGCATAACCTGTTACCGCCACAGTCACGAAAACCTTAAACAAGGTTGTAAAATGGACATTTCTTTTTTTTTTTCCTCCCAGTAGTTGAATTTGGAATGTTTCAGGTTACTGAGACAATCAAGCAAAGAAGGGTTAGATATCATTTCTAGGTGTCATACCAAATGCTTTGGGAATGCCTCTTTTTTGTTGGCTTCGTATCGTTTGGGGCTTTGTTTTCCATTCCTATAACTGATGCTGAAGTAGTGCTCCTTGTCTTCCAAGAGTTTATCATCCATAGAAGGCAGTGGGATCAACCACCATGGAACAACTAGAGCAGGCGGGACGGTCAGGGACTGCATGACGATGGGTTTCTGAATGAAGAACATCCCTGAGAGCAGGCACAATCAGGGAGAACTTCCTGGGGAGGTGTTCCTGCTGGTCAGAACCCTCCCATGATGAGAGAAGACAGACCGAGAGCTGGTCCTGGACCGTGGCAGGTGAGCACCAGGGTCAGTCCCTGGAGGACCTCCAGAGGCAGTGGTGGGGGACCTCATGCCTTGCGATACATGTGGTGATGGAAAATGAATGAGCAAAGAGACAGAAGAAAGTAACCTTTGAGGAAGGTTAATCCGGCTGTAGTGCACAAAATGTGGGAGGAAATGGGGAGAATTGTCTGGCCATTCGTCTGTGAAGCTGTCGCTGTGATTCTGGGGTGACGGTTGCAACCTCTCCTAAAAAGACACACCTAGAAAAAATTGAGGGGAAATAACAGGACTTGGTGATCTGAGGAATAGTGAAGGTATCTTTGGGGCTTGGAATATGTGGTTCTCCCTGTTTTCCAGAAAAACCAATGACTTTGAGTCAGCTTTGGGAGCTGCACTCGAGACTAAAGGAAGCGACGGTTTTGAAGGAGACGCTGCACAGGCTTCCTAAAGGACCAGCACGGTTCCTTTACGGGGGCTCCTCCCCCACAGCTCTGCCATTCCACTGTTTAGTGAAATAGACTTCCTTATCATTATGTGAGCCTCGGCCACTCTACAGATCTCTCAGGAATAACTTCCCGCCTTCTCTGGAGGCTTGGTCCCAGAGCTGCAGACCCCGAGCCCCTCATCAGGCCAGAATGACTGATGGCCTGGGTGTGGACGCAGCACCCAGTTCCCTATCAGGACACCGTCAGCACCCTCGGTGAGCAGGGCCAACTGCAGGTCAGCCAGCCTCCCATGGGTTGGGTTACAACCCTTGACAAGCAGACCTGGTATTCTTCTCACAGAGCACAGTGTCCAAAATATCCTTTATAATGAAGTACATTTAAAGGTTTCTTTTCAAAACATCCTCCCAACTATTGAAAATGACTTTTTGTTTACTATTTTTCACAGTGCAGGATAGCACTAACAACCTTGACCACTCATGTATCAAAAACACCATTCTAATGAAAGCAATGACAAATCGATTTTGGCTGCCAAAGGCCGTTTAGATTTGGCAAATTGGGGGCCTTCAGTGTGTTCACCTGACTAAGTCATGCCTGGGATTGCAGAGTTTCTAGTAGGGACACATCACTCCTGAATTCCACTTCCTGGGAATTCTGAATCCTGGGAACGTGAGTTACACCCCAAAACCAATGTGATATTGTCAGAAGGCCTTGTAAGCAATGAAGAGACGGTTAATACAGTACATGACACCAAAGATAAATTATCCAGCTGAACCTCCCATAATTAAGAAGGAGGCACGAAATCAAAGGTAGAGACCTAGACCAAAAAAAAAAGGAAAGCAGTTATACTTGTAATTCTGGTTTTCTGGCTATTCTTGTTTGGCAAACAAATATTGGAGGTTTTTATCTGTTGGTTCTCTCTATAAGTTCTCCATTTGGTGAACTCTTATATAATGTTTATGCTGATTTACTTCTTTTTTTTTTTTTCAATTTTTTTTTCTTTCCCTGAGCCCAATTATCTTATAGACTGTATTTTTACTGTATTTATTTTTAATTAGAAGATAATGGCTTTACAATGTTGTGTTGGGTTTTGCCTGTTTCTTTTAAAAACACTAAAAAAAAAATCCTCTAAAATGTAGTATGAAAATCTTTAGAAAGGAAATTCAGAAGAAACTGTCATTTTCTGAGACAGTTTATTTGGAAAGACTCATTACACAGACTTAAATATCAGTGAAAGAAATGGCCCATTTTCTAAGTCAAAATGTCTATATTGTTCTGAAATCTTGTATTTGAAACCTGCCACATGATTTCAAATTTAAATGAATCGCTACTTTCTAAAATGGCATATTTTAAAAAAGCAAAGGATAGTTGCCATGTGTAGGAAAATGATGGTATTTAGAATTTAGTCACCAGTTTGAAAACTTAAATATCCTACAATCTTCTCTGGGGCTTCTCTGGGCTGCCCCACCCCCAGGCAGCACCAGAAGCCAGCCTGCCTCCTCCTGCACCCCTGTCTGCTCCTCCTCTGGACCCCCCACGCCCTCCCCATGCTGACCTTCAGAGAACACAACTTCTCTTGGCCTCCCCAAGCCTAGTGGTCCTCTCCTGTCAAGTGGGAGGGGCCCCTGGGGAGTGTAGCTTACGTAGAATCTACTGAGGATGCAGGGGCCACAGACAGGGGGCCCAGGCAAGAGGGAGGCTTTCAAGGAACTCTGGTTTAAAAAAGATTCTTGGTGTCATGGACTGAACTCACATCGACATCCTCACTTCTGTGCCTCAGAAAGTGATTGTGTTTGCACGCACCTCAATGTTCATAGCAGCAGTGTTATCAGCCCAGATATGGTAGCAAAAGTGTCCATCAGCTGATGAATGTTTTCTACTGCCTGTCAAGGCAGGAGACGCAGGAGATGTGGGTTCAGTTCCTATGTCCAGAATATCCCCTGGAGAAAGAAACGGTAAACCAATCCAGTATTTTTGCCTGAGAAATCCCAGGGACAGAGGTGCATAGTGGGCTATAGTCCATGGGGTTGCAAAGAAATGGACACAACTTAGAGACTCAATAACTATGTATCTATACAGTCACATCTTCTCCATCCATCATATATACATATATATGTATATAACCACCGAAAGTGAAAGTCACTCAGTCGTGTCCAACTCTTTGCAACCCTATGGACTATACAGCCCATAGAATTCTCTAGTCCAGAGTACTGGAGTGGGTAGCCTTTCCCTTCTCCAGGGGATCTTCCCAACCCAGGGATGGAACCCAGGTCTCCCACATTGCAGGCAGATTCTTTACCAGCTGAGCCACAAGAGAAGCCCCATATACATATATATATATATAACTGCTCAGCCATAGGAAAGAATGAAATTTTGCCATTTGCAATAATATAGATGGACTTATTATTTCGCTTAGTGAAATAAACCAGAGAAAAAAATACTGTACTTCACACTTATAATGTGACATCTAAAAAAATAAAACAAACTAGTCAATGTAATAAAAAAAGAAACAGACTCACAGATATAGAGAACACACTAGTTGGTTACCAGTGAGGAGAGGGAAGAAGGCAGGGGCAAGATGGGGGTAGGGGGATTATGAGATACAAACTACTATGTATAAAATAGATAAGCAACAGAATATATGGTACAGTACACCTGGTATTTTATAATTACTATGAAAGGTATAATTTTTAAAAATTGTGAATCACTGTCATACACCTTAAACTTACATAATATTGTACATAAACTATATCTCAATTAAAAACTCTATAAACTCATCCCCCACCCCCAGTGTCTGTAAAGAGGTAATTAAATAAGAATGAGGTCATCAAGGTGGCCCTGGTCACATCTGACCGGTGTCCTTAGAAGAAGAAGTGTTCAGGACAGAGGAAGGGTCACCTGAGGGCATGGGGAGAAGTTGTCAACATTCCCAGGAGAGAGGCATCAGAGAAAACAGCCTGTCCTTCCCTTGCTCTTGCACTCCCAGCCTCCAGGACTATGAGAAATAAGTTCCTGTTGTTGAAGCCGCCCCACTGGTGGTGTTGGTTATGGTGGCTCAATACACCTGGTGTGAGTGTATGCTCAGCTCGACCTTGCTCCCCCTGCCAGCTCAAGCTTTTCCATCATCCCAGGCCTGATAAGCGGCAGGTGGTGTCACAGGACTGAGGTAGAGCTGTAGGCACCAGACTCACCAAGTCATCAGAGTCTAACTTCCTCTACCTTCCTGCTGGGATGTGCAGAGGCCGCAGGTATGGGGAGATCCAGCCAAGACAAGGGCCCGAGCAGAAGAGCATCAGAGCAAACCCTCTGCAGGATCACACACCCTGCCTGGGAGAGGTGGTTCCTCCAAGCAAAGTGCCTGATTATATCTATGATATATATCTATATCTGTGATGTGGGGAAAACAGTATCAAACTGGTTGATCAGAATTGAGACATGAAAGCAATGACTGAACTTGATTTGTAGAATAACAGAAACTTCTGTCCCTGAGACAAAAACCGTGGGAACAGATTTGCTAACTTTTCATTCTTAAAAATAGAATTTAACTGTCACATCCTCACACCAGGATGGGTTTCAGTTCTGAAATCAAATGTGTCCTTGTTCACAATCAGTGTTCCATGGCATCAAAAGATGAAAATTTCACTCTCTGTCTCTTTTTCCATGTTCATCTGGACAATGTGTTGCTTTTCCTTTGAGCGTGTTTTAAACTTTCCCTATTTCTTCATTTTATTTAAAACCAAAGGCTTCACATTTTAAGATTAAGATGAGAAAGAAACATATTGTTTGATATACTCTCAACCAATGTATTTCTATGAGTGTAAATGTCTCAATAATTTATTTACGAAACAGCAGTAAATCAACATGACCTCATCAGCGGACACTAACTAGTTGTGTTGTCTAGAAAGTGCTGACATGGTGCTACAGCTGTTGGTGTTTCCTCCTGATGAATGGAGGGGAACAGAAATAGAATTTCTTGGCACTGGACGGCCATGTCTCCACACATGCAGTCACTTCCTTCCACTACAGGAGAGGAAGTGCAGATCCACGTGGCTCCAGGAAGATTAGATGCAGGGAGGGCTGTTGGGGGGAGAAGGTGGGAGGTGAGTGCTGGGAAGTGGGGTCAATGGAATCAACACGGATGACAAGACTGGAGCGACTAACACTTGGTGTGTCTTGGGTCACAGCTCTCGACAGGCTGACGGCCGTCAACGGTCAACAACTCCTACCAGAGGTGCTGCTCCTGTCCTCACTCGAAGCTGTTTCTTATCACTTGGGGGATGTTCTTCATTGCTTGTTTCAGCAGCTCATCAGACTGAATCCACTGCATGTCAGGCACTGCGGTAGACTCCAGAATCGCAGCCCTGAGCTAAAAAGACAAAAATATTAACATCTGTCCTTGCAATCTGTTATTAGCATCTTAAAGCTGTCACCTTATGAAACAGAATATAATAATCCTATTTCCTGCATTTTTAGGTTTCAATTAAGGTTTGAGTTATGTTTTGCCTTCATTGTTGTTGTTGTTCAGTGACTAAGTTGTGTCTGACTCTGCAACCCTGTGGACGTAGCCTGCCAGGCTCCTTTGTCCTCCACTATCACCCAGAGTTTGACCTCCTAAGAACCCCTAAATGATGACAGAATAAACAGGATGTGTATTTCTCACTCAAGGAGTAGTATGTATAGCTAGACCCTTGATGATTGGGCAGCATTCCATCCCCTGCGTGAGTTCTCTTTCTCTGGTGCTGTTTAGGACCTCTCAGAGAGAAGTTCTTTCACTTCCTTTGGAAGCAGTATGGGATACGAACTCAATTCTTGGGAATTTTGCAGCCATTTCATCACCATGAGGGAAACAACAAAGATGAATCTTGGAATTGGTTAGCAAACCCCAGAGAAATCCAAACAATCATTGCCAGGGTTTTGCTCAAACCGTACTATAAGAATAATGTCCAATTCCTACAGTTAGACAATTGTGTATTTTCTTTTAATGGATAGTGTTAGTGTTAGTCACACAGTCGTGTCTGACTCTTTGTGACCCCACGGACTGTAGCCCACCAGACTCTTCTGTCCATGGAAGACTCCAGGCAAGAATACTGGAGTGGATTGCCATTTCCTTCTCCACTGGACACTGGTCAGTGTCAAATCACTGACCACATTGAAGAGTAATTGAATCATTTCATTTTTATCTGTCCATGTTACAGCTTACTGAAATTTACTTCTCTTGCAATTCTTTAAACTCATGAGGAAAAATTTTATATGTTGGTTTAACAAGGATTACAAGATTGCAGTTTTCAAAATAACAGAATATAACAATGAAAAACATTTGAAGATTACTGATCTAGAAAGCATCACAAAAATCCATTCCAAAGCAAAGTTATCTGAAATTTGACATGTTTAAATTTATTTGAATATCTTTGTCGTTTTTCTCAAAAGAGTGATCAATGACAAATACCTTTCATGTTTCAATGGTGAAGTATGTATTATTTGGTTTAATTAACTAATAATTGCATCATAATTTCCAGTGATGATCTTTCTTGAAGCTATACCTCCGATGATATTTATTTTGTTGGATTTTTAAAAAATCCCCTCAGAATAAATGTTTTAATATTTTTTTAAATAGTGCGATTCATACATGTTTTAGAGCTTCCCTTGTGGCTCAGAGGGTAAAGAGTCTGCCTGCAATTCAGGGGACCCAGTTTCAATCCCTGGATCTGGAAGGTCCCTTGGAGAAGGCAATGGCTACCCACTCCAATACTCTTCCCTGGAGAATCCCATGGACAGAGGAGCCTGGCGAGCTACAGTCCATGGAATCGCTAAGTGTGGACGCGAGCGAGCAACTAACACACACATACACACGTTTTAACAGAAACATAAAGCATTTTAATAGAAACACACATATGCACATGTACTTAGAGATTTTAACTTTTAGGACCTTAGAATGAATTTGGAGTTTTTATTGTCTTAAATAATTTCAGCAAACATACAAAAGAAAATGAATTAAGTTATAGTAGATGGTAAAATTCTACAGTGTACAGTCCATAGATGTAACCGTCTGGATGCCTGTGGAAAGGAGCAGAATATAGCTTTAACTGATATGTTCTGGTCTGAACAGATGTTTCCAAACCCACATGGAGGATGTGTCTCTGAAAATAACACACCAGTTCCAGGGGTAACATTAGAATTGTTAGCAACAAACTGCTATTTGCTAAAACTAATAAAGATAGAACATCAGAAGTGTTTTATAAGGGAGAGGGTCATAATACATCCTCACTGAGAAGTACCTAACAAATATGTATAAGTGCAGCCACACTAACAATCATGTTAAGAAAAATGTATAAATCCTGCAAGTAAGGCAAAAGGATGGGTATTTGTGAAAGTGTTTATGTGTGTTTATTAAAATCATTTCATACATGAGAAAATCCTCCCTGACAGTAAGTTTCAACATTCCTTCTCAGCTGAAATCTAAGAATAACATTTTCTCTATTGAGAGACATTCTGTGCGTCACACTCCTGAACGGAAAAGCAATCCCGCCATTTACATGCCGTCATCCTGCCCTTTAATGTGCAGTGACCAGCTCTTGCCTGTTTCAAGTGTGACAACCAAACATCGAGCATCTTGTCTATAATGCTACCCCTATTGTGTAAAAGCAAAAATCAGAGAGGAATCCATAAGATGAGGAAAGAAGAGGAGGAGAAAAATGATCACAAATAAAGATTTGCATTTGTTTTACATGTGTGGTTTTTTTTTTTTTTTTTTTAGGCAGGGGGAGTGGGGCATGCTCCCTAAGGCAGGAATGAAGTCAAGGGGACTGGGACAAAATGGTGATATCACCCTGAACATACAAGTGGATTACCAAAAGCAGGTATTTCTCTTTATGAAGAAGTGAGTGGAAGCCAAAGAAGTGCTATACCAACTTCAGTTCAGTTCAGTTCAGTCACGTCCACCTCTTTGCGACCCCATGAATTGCAGCACGCTAGGCCTCCCTGTCCATCACCAACTCCCGGAGTTCACCCAAACTCATGTCCATTGAGTTGGTGATGCCATGCAGCCATCTCATCCTCTGGCGTCCCCTTCTCCTCCTGCCCCAAATCCCTCCCAGCATCAGAGTCTTTTCCAATGAGTCAACTCTTTGCATGAGGTGGCCAAAGTACTGGAGTTTCAGCTTTAGCCTCAGTCCTTCCAAAGAACATCCACGACTGATCTCCTTTAGAATGGACTAGGTGGATTTCCTTGCAGTCCAAGGGACTCTCAAGAGTCTTCTCCAACACCACGGTTCAAAAGCAGCAATTCTTCGGCGCTCAGCTTTCTTCACAGTCCAACTCTCACATCCACACATGACCACTGGAAAAACCATAGCCTTGACTAGACAGACTTTTGTTGGCAAAGTAATGTCTCTGCTTTTGAATATGCTATCTAGGTTGATCATAACTTTCCTTCCAAAGAGTAAGCATCTTTTAATTTCATGGCTGCAGTCACCATCTGCAGTGATTTTGGAGCCCCCCAAAATAAAGTCTGACACTGTTTCCACTGTTTCCCCATCTATTTCCCATGAAGTGATGGGACCAGATGCCATGATCTTCGTTTTCTGAATGTTGAGCTTTAAGCCAACTTTTTCACTCTCCTCTTTCACTTTCAGCAAGAGGCTTTTTAGTTCCTCTTCACTTTCTGCCATAAGGGTGCTGTCATCTGCATATCTGAGGTTATTGATATTTCTCCTGGTAATCTTGATTCCAGCTTGTGTTTCTTCCAGCCCAGCGTTTCTCATGATGTATTCTGCATATAAGTTAATAAGCAGGGTGACAATATATGGCCTTGACATACTCCTTTTCCTATTTGGAACCAGTCTGTTGTTCCATGTCCAGTTCTAACTATTGCCTCCTGACCTGCATACAGGTTTCTCAAGAGGCAGGTCAGGTGGTCTGGTATTTCCATCTCTTTCAGAATTTTCCACAGTTTTTTGTGATCCACACAGTCAAAGGCTTTGGCATAGTCAATAAAGCAGAAATAGATGTTTTTCTGGAACTCTTTTGCTTTTTCCCTGATCCAGCGGATGTTGGCAATTTGATCTCTGGTTCCTCTGCCTTTTCTAAAACCAGCTTGAACATCTGGAGGTTCACGGTTCACGTATTGCTGAAGCCTGGTTTGGAGACTTTCGAGCATTACTAGCGTGTGAGATGAGTCCAATTGTGCAGTAGTTTGAGCATTCTTTGGCATTGCCTTTCTTTGGGATTGGAATGAAAATTGACCTTTTCCAGTCCTAAGGCCACTGCTGAGTTTTCCAAATTTGCTGGCATATTGAGTGCAGCACTTTGACAACATCATCTTTCAGGATTTGAAATAGCTCAACTGGAATTCCATCACCTCCACTAACTTTGTTCACAGTGATGCTTTCTAAGGCCCACTTGACCTCACATTCCAACTTCTGATATATTCAAATTTGACATAATAAGTTGTGGATGCTTTAATTACTGTGGGATAAAATATACAAGACTAAATTAAACATCAAGGTAAGAAGTCAACATGGGAAGTATTTGTCTGAATGTTTTAAAATTTTTCTGATGAGATTAACAATTAGCATAAGAAAGTCTGTTTTTACACAAAACTGGAAATCAGTGTAAATAGTGTCTATTTTAAAGCAGATTTCTCAAGTGGCTCAATGGTAAAGAATCCACCTGTCAATGCAGGAGATGCTGCTTCGGTTTCTGGGTCAGGAAAATTCCCTGGAGAAGAAAATGGCAGCTCACTCCAGTATTCTTGCCTGGGAAATCCCATGGACAGAGGAGACTGGGGGGGCTACAGTTCATGGAGCTGCAAAAAGTCAGACACAACTTAACTACTAAACAACAACAACAAAGAATCATTTCCTTTCAATGATTCTAATATTCTTGTTTCTCTCTATTTCAGAATCTTGTCCCCAGTGCCTACTAGGATTAAATTAGATTTTTCCCTCAAATTAGGAAGTCTGTGTTATTAATTTCCAACATGAGTAAAACCAAACTAAATTGCAAAGTTTATTGCTTATTTTTGTTAACTCCCTTACCTACTGGTGGCAATTATGATTTAGGGTTAGAGGCACATAGCAAAGAACTGACATAAACTCAATAACTGACAGCTCGGTTCTTGGAGTTAAACTTTGAAAAGGAATCTCCTCGTACATTATGTAATTTGCTTGACAACAAAGAAGGAATATTTTGTAACTGGACTCTCTAAAGAATACCTTTATGGCTTTGAGTAATATATGGCTTCTTACCAGAGTAAAATGAACTGAAAGTTATATAAAATTAATTCTAAGCTTTTCAATTTTCCCTTGAAGAAGAAATCTCTCTATTGCACTCCTGCACGTGCAGAATGTGGGAATCAGCTGAAATAAAGGTTTCCAGGGTGCTGAGACACAACCTCGCATTGTATTTCATTGTCTGGCCAAATATTTGGGAAGCAAATCAGAGCACAGACGTGGGGCCAGAACTGTAAACAAATAACTGGTTATCTAAAATGCCAAGGCCTGCAGAGTTAAGTTTGAACTTTGCCAGAAACAGGCAACAGGCTCCCCTGCAAGAATCTGGATGTCAGTCTGTTCTGGGGCCATAAATCCCATGAGCCTGATGTGCTGGGACATAGATTTGTCCACCAACATTCTTGCCTTTCTTACCTATGCCAGAGACTGTGCTCTGCTTTCAGCCATCAGAGACCAGCACAGATGCTGACGGACAGGAGAGGCCGTCCCCGGTGTTTATCAACCTCGGTGAATTATGTGAGATGCTCTGCGTTCCTGAACGTCCTTTTACGGTTATTACAGACATACAAGGTTCTAATGCTTAAGGGGCTTCAGAAACGCCGCCCCGCACACCACTTTGGCATATTGATCATTTTTGAACTGGAGGTCTGGAGAACCAGCAGACACAGGAAGGGCATCTGACCTCCCATTTACTACCCAAAAGCAGGTCATCAAATTCCCACCAGGAGGGTTCCCTCCCTGGACCAGGAAGATCAGAATGTTCTTACTGATGCCAGAACAAACCTGTACAAGCCACCTGCTAAAATGAACTGAATCATCCACTGGACTCCCCCCACATATCTCCCAGTCCCTGTCCCACAGTTTATTGCCCCCAATCCAAGCCTCCTTGTCACCTCCCTACCATTCCTCATTCTTTATATAACAGACATATCAGCTTTGGAAATGCAGAGCTTCTTCAGATCTTCATGTTTCTTCTGGACACTTCCCTGTGCACATAAAAGTATTCAACACAATTTGAATGCTTTTTTCCTGTTCATCTGTCTTGTATCCATGTGATTCATGGGTCAGTGGCGAGTCTAAGAGTAAGCAAGGGAGGTTTTCCTCTTCTATGAGCTCACCTTATTTTAATGCTCCTTCAGAGGAGTCCTTCTCCCTCACACACTCCTGAAGCTTCTGTTTCTAACGGGGGATGACCGCAGGGCTCAGTGCATGGGGTTGGGTTGGGGACTTTCCTGGGAAAAGCCTCTCCTCTGACATCTAAATAAGACATGAGTAAACCTTGAAAGACGTCCATTCAGCCAAGCACATGGCAGACTCTCCTTCAATATTTGTGAAGTAAATATCTGTCAACCCATTAGTTTTTCACATGGAAAAACCAGTAGAGATGGGACTCAGTCTGTGGGGCTGACAAGCCATTGTGGGTCAGCTTTTCTTGTGTTTGGAGTTGACTAAACTGCTCATCTTAAAGTGAAAAAGAATTTATCTGAAGTTTATTTGCTGACTGTGCACAACTTGCCTCTTCAGAGTGATACAGTGCAATACAGTTGGATTTTTTTCAGTAAAACATGAAAAAAGAAAGAACAAAGAGAAAATTGTACTTCTCTCTCTAGGAAAAAAAATGTAATTCTTCAGTAATAAGCCCTAAGTTGAAATGGATATGGAGAGGTGTGTATGTATGTGTATGTGTGTGTGTGTGTGTGTATATACATATCTCCAGTATCAACACGGTCTGATGGTTTAGTTGCTCAGTCATGTCAGAATCTTGCAACCCTATGGACTGTTGCCCACCAGGGTCCTCTGTCCATGGGATTCTCCAGGCAAGAATACTGGAGTGGGTTGCTGTTTCCTTCTGCAGGGGATCTTCCCAACCCAGGAATTGAACCCAGGTCTCCTGCATTGCAGGCAGATTCTTTACCAACTGAGCTATGAGGGAAGCCCAATATCAACATAACTGAAGGTTTTCTGGTCATTTTCTACTTAGATGCATGTCTATGAGACACATCACTCAATGCTTGAGCATCCAGCTCAATAGACACTAAATCTCTTTCACAGCAAGCAGTGTATGAGACCCTGGACACTGTGATAATGTGGAATAGATAATGCCCAGTTCACACTTATTCAACTTATTATATAATACTTATTATTAAAGTAGAGAAGTCCTATTATAGAATTTCACTTCAGTTCAGTCACTCAGTCGTGTCCAACTCTTTATGACCTCATGGACTACAGCATGCCAGGCTTCCCTGTCCATCACCAACTCCCGGAGCTTCCTCACACTCATGTTCATCGAATCAGTGATGCCATCCAACCATCTCATCCTCTGTTGTCCCCTTCTCCCGCCTTCAATCTTTCCCAGAATCAGGGTCTTTTCCAATGAGTCAGCTCTTCACATCAGATGGCCAAAGTATTGGAGTTCAGCTTCAGCATCAGTCCTTCCAATGAATATTCAGGACTGATTTCCTTTAGGATGGACTGGTTGGATCTCCTTGGACTCTCAAGAATCTTCTCCAACACAGTTCAAAAGCATCAATTCTTTCATGCTCAGCTTTTGTTATAGTCCAATTCTCACATCCATACATGACTACTGGAAAAACTATAGCTTTGACTAGATAGACCTTTGTTGGCAAAGTAATGTCTCTGTTTTTTAATATGTTGTCTAGGTTGGTCATAGCTTTTCTTCCAAGGAGCAAGCGTCTTTTAATTTCATGGCTGCAGTCACCATCTCCAATTATTTTGGAGCCCAAGAAAATAGTTTGTCACTGTTTCCATTGTTTCCCCATCTATTTGCCATGAAGTGATGGGACCAGATGCCATGATCTTCGTTTTCTGAATGTTGAGCTTTAAGCCAACTTTTTAACTCTCCTCTTTCACTTTCATCAAGAGGCTCTTTCATTCTTTGCTTTCTGCCATAAGGGTGGTGTCATCTGCATATCTGAGGTTATTGATATTTCTCCTGACAATCTTGATTCCAGCTTGTGCTTCATCCGACCTGTCATTTCACATGATGTACTCTGCATATAAGTTAAATAAGCAGGGTGACAATATACAGCCTTAATGTACTCCTTTCCCGATTTGGAACCAGTGTGTTGTTCCGTGTCCAGTTCTAACTATTGCTTCTTGACTTGCATACAGATTTCTCAGGAGACAGGTCAGGTGGTCTGGTATTCCTTTCTGTTGAAGAATTTTCCAGAGTTTGTTGTGGTCCACACAGTCAAAGGCTTTGGTATCATCAATAAAGCAGAAGTAGATGTTTCTCTGGAACTCTCTTGCTTTTTTGATAATCCAACGGATGTTGGCAATTGGATCTCTGGTTCCTCTTCCTTTTCTAAATCCAGCTTAAACATCTGGAAGTTCATGGTTCACATATTATAGATGTTACATTGTTCCAGCAGCAGCAGCACCTTGTGAGCTGTGAAGACAAAGCAGTTTGCCCAATGGCACCCAGCTAGCAAGCTGCAGAACACTTTGGATTAAAGGATTCCCCCAAAACAACACCCACTGTACGTATTCATGGGAGTGGGATGGTCACAGAGGTTTATGTGTTCTTAGAGGACAGTCTGTGTCGGACTGTGGGATCATCATGGGCAGTGACTTTCAGGATTGAGAAGGCTTTTTCTAAGTTTTATTTTCTTTTAATTTTTATTGGAGTAAAGTGGAGTTACAATGTTGTGATACTTTCTGCTGTATAGCACAGTTAATCAGTTATACATATACATATATCCACTCTTTGTTAAATTCTATTCCCATATAGATCATTACAGAGTATTGAGTAGAGTTCCCTGTGCTCTAGATAATATAGATATTTACACACTGTATCAAGTATAGTCTATAAAATAAAAATATAAGTATTGTATATGTGATATGTTATATATTAGAATAAAGTATATTACATATTATTGCATATTTCTATATAGTAGATACATTATTTGATATATAATCATATATATTCTGTTTATTATGATTATATCATTATAATACAAATACTATATTATATAACATGCTATATAATTTATAATATTGTGTACTATATATGCTATATAATTTATATATCATGTGTATAATATAAATTGTACTTATATGTACATATACTGTATAATTTCTATTATATATAATATAGAGTAGTTATGGGTAATTGTCCACTATTATAGCATGTTATGTAGACATATGACCAGCCCTGTGAAGTAGATGATCTTGGTCACTGCACTGGAGCCCATCTCTCCCCTGCCAGGGTTACTGGCTGCTCTACTTGCTATATAAGTCTCGCCCTGCACCCTTAGATGAATTGCTGCACCCCATCCCTCCCAGCCAGCCTGAGACCTGCGGTCTGATTTCTTTTACAGCCTCACAGTAGCTCTTGTATCATCGCAGAGCAAGTTCAACTAAGGTTGAAAATCTGGCTGTATTTGTTTAGGCTGATATCCCCCCAATACCAACTAGCCACGCAGTCCCCACATTGCCACTCATCCTACCCTGGTATCTACGGACACTCTTCAGTCAGTCAATCCAGAAAGACTGTCCAGCTAGTGCTAGCTTAATGAGTCAAATCCTAAGAACCATGAAAACCTCAATATTTGAAAAATGAATATGTTTTCAATAATCGAGGTCTAAACTGTACCCAGTCGTGTTCGCCTACTGGCGAAAGTGGACTTGAATGTCTCAGTAAATCTAATGAGATGTGAAATAGGAGATTGAAGTCATGAGCATGAACACATTCAGAGGAAAGATCCAGAGCCATGAGGGCCCTCAGGCCGCGTCTGTCACCTGCCAGTCCTCACTACCCCGCCTAGACGACCCCTCCGGTCTTCTGTTCTAGGTGACCAACTCCCGGGCAGTACCACCGCCACCCAGGATTCTGCCCCTGAGAAAAGGTTTCACCTAAAATAACACGTTTGGGAGAAACTCTTCTCTGCTGAAAAGGATGAAGAATCTTACCTAAAGCATCTAAGCTTGTAATTCAGAAGTCTTATTCTTCTCTTAGATTTTGTGTCCAAAAATCTTACCCTTGATATGGAACTTATGTGAGCAGGGGGACCAATCATGAAAAAGAATGCCTCTCCACACATTCTTGCTAAGAAGTGGGCTGGGGAGGGGGTTTCAAGCTAACTCCACCAGCGAAGAGCAGAGCCTGGAGGAAGACAGCTCTAAAATAACAACCAGACTTTCCCTCTTCATTTAAACCTCCCTCACAGGCTGTTAACATTCCATCGAAGTGGCTGACATATTTGTAAAAATTACCATATTTCTCAGCCTTGGGGGAGGCCCTGCCTGAGAAACAGCAAGTGGGCTGCCTTTGAAATAAGGCCTAAGACCCAGAGCAAGAAGATGCCATGCACCCAAGAAACCCAGGTCCCCATGGGGAAATGCAATTTCCTGTTGGGCTCTCCAGTTCCCGGGGAACCCAGGACCCCAAGGGTATAGGGGTCCCATGCTGCTGGCCCATGGGGGCCCCACACCTTGACATCTAACTGCAGTGTTTCTCTCCTTGAACCTGAGTCATGCAGCTTCTTCTCCTGATCCCTGAATTCTGCACTTCCCTCATCAGGTTGATCTTGAGAATTCCTGCCATCCCACCCTGGTCCCAGCTTCCTGGAGAAAGTGTTTTAGACACCTTTTATGAAGTAGGAAGAAGGAGGAAGCACAGCTCTCGGATGCCCTGTTTCTGAGCTCTGCAACCTTTAACCTTGGATGGAGAAGGGCCGTGCAGAAGGGATGACCACAGCCTCCTGATGTGACCGTGACTGGACAATACCAGGGAGTGATCGGGCCATGCCTCCGGCCATGGACTCCAACCCACGGGCTGTAAATTCATCTGTGGGCATGGGGGGTGGGTCAGGGACCAGCCAGGTCAATGGGCCTCATGTAAAGAGGGTGGTGCAGAGCTCTGAACAGGACTTGTTTCAGAAACATGAACTTTTAATATTCATTTGGCTCCTATTTCTTGAGTTCCCATCAGAGGTATGGCAGGGGCTTCAGAGATGAACTTATTTATAAAACAGAAATAGAGTCACAGATGTGGAAAACAAACTCAAGGTTACCAGGGGGTAAGGGAGTGGGAGGGATAAATTGGAAGATTGGGGTTGACATATACACACTACTATATACAAAATGGGAGCTTTCCTGGTGGCTCAGATGGTAAAAATCTGCTTGCAGTGCACAAGACTCGGGTTCAATCCCTTTGTTGGGAAGAGTCCCTGAAGAAGGGAATGGATACCCACTCCAGTATTCTTGCCCGGAGAAATACATGGACAGAGGAGCCTTGCTGGTTACAGTCCTGGTGTCACAGAGTTGGACACAACTGAGCCTCTAACACACGTTCACTTCATTTCATATATAAAACAGATAATCAACAAGGACCTACTGTACAGAACAGGTAAGTCTACTCAATACTCTATAATAAGCTATATGGGAGAAAAGTAGTTATACATATATGTGTAACTGGGTCACTGTGCTGTACACCTGAAACTAACACAACATTGTAAATTAACTGTACTCCAATAAAAATTTTAAAAAAAGAAAAGAAGTGAGAGACTTGTTGGTAGAGCAGACAAAGCAAGGAAAGTGCACAAGTAATGACTTGAGGAGGTGGCTGGAAGACGAAAGAACACAGCATGCCGGGGAAACCAGACAAGCCCCATTCTTCCTCTAAAAGTAGCCACACGTGGATAGTCCACACTCCAGGGACTGGCGCCTAATGAAGCATATTAATTACTGAGTGATGCAATTAATCTCTATTGTGCAAACAGGTATCTGTATGATCTTTGTCTTGGACTCTTGGACGAAGCCTGGTTTCTCTTGCTCCTCAGAATTGGGGAAAAGTGACCAGCACTAGACTGCCTGGTCACATTATGAGTTCAAGATTCCAAGGTGGCCTGAACAGTAATAATAGATTTCGAGATGATTATCCCTGATCTAATTAAGTTGTGGTTAGGGAGTAGTAACGTGAGGGGCTGCTGACTTCTGCTCCTGGGACTGGCTCTCTGGCATGGTTCTGAGTTTGGATCAGCACAGTGATTGCCAGACATTGTTTTTCTGCTCCATAGCATTCAATTAATTGCATGAAACACTGACTCATCATTGGCCAATGTCCTCATTCAGAAGAATGTCCATTAGAGACAAGTCAACTAAAATTTATAATGGAATGGGTTCCCTGAAGCTTTCCTTTTAGAACAGAACACTTAGGAAATTGAGTCTGTTTTGCCCACTTGACTATTTTAAGGGTTTTATTTTGTTGGTTGGGGATAGTATATGCATATTCACTTGACATCTTGAGTACTTTTATGCTTTGATTTACCTGTGATCATTTTGGAATATCAAGGTGAAACAGAATTCTTTCTGAAAAACTAACTCTGGGAAAGAAAGAAATACCTTTCCTTCTGAGAATCTTTAGGGAAGGTAAAATTTGTCATGGTTGTGCTCAGTCACACAGTCATGTCCGCCTCTTTGCAACCCCATGGACTGTAGCCTGCCAGGCTCCTCTGTCCATGAGATTCTCCAGGCAAGAATACTGGAGTGGGTTGCCAGTTCCTTCTCCAGTGGATCCTCCCAACCCAGGGATTCAACCATGTCTCCTGCATTGGCAGGTGGGTTCTTCACCGTCTGACTAACCAGGGAAGTAATTAAAAATGCTAGCTTATTCATTATTGTCAAAACATGACATCAACCAAGATGTCCTTCAAAAGGTGAAAGGGTACATAAACTGTGATTCATCCAATGGCTATTCAGCCAAAAACAAAAATCTTGTATTTCTTCTAGTCTTAATTCCTGCTTTTTTGAACATCGAGGTGTGTTGGTTCAGTTCAGTTCAGCTCAGTTGCTCAGTCGTGTCACTCTTTGTGACCCCATGAATTGCAGCACGCCAGGCCTCCCTGTCCATCACCATCTGCCGGAGTTCACTCAGACTCATCAAGTCCGTGATGCCATCCAGCCATCTCATCCTCTGTCATCCCCTTCTCCTCCTGCCCCCAATCCCTCCCAGCATCAGAGTCTTTTCCAGTGAGTCAACTCTTCGCATGAGGTGGCCAAGTACTGGAGTTTCAGCTTTAGTATCATTCCTTCCAAAGAAATCCCAGGGTTGATCGCCTTCAGAATGGACTGGCTGGATCTCTTTGCAGTCCAAGAAATAAAACTTAGTCCTTGCTGTGGGTCCACAGATGACTAAAAGGTAATACCCAGCCTCTCCCCATCCCCCCTTATAGGTATATGTATATATTTACATATATTCGTAGATACATATCTATCTACATACATATCCATATACAAACATGTAATCTTATCCACACACACTTGCCTCAGGGTTTTCCCACCTCAGCACTTCTGACATCACTTGGGGCCGCTTATGTTACTATCTGCTGAGTTACTATCTGCTGAGGGGGTCATCCTGCTATGCAGTTCCCTTAGCAGCCTCCCCAGGATCTGCCCACTCGATGCCCATAGCCCTCCCCACACCTAGTTCCAACAACAGAAAACATTCCTAATCATTACCAATATCTCCCGGGTAAGAGCAGACAAAATTCCCTGATTGAGAATTACTGATATATATATGCTGTTTTCTGTTTTCAAGAAATATACATAAAATGTAAAAAATGCTTTGTACCTTAAAAATAAATGAAATCATTCTTTGATTTCCATCACTGAACCAGCATTTGGAAAATAACAAAGAAAGCAGATCTAAAAACCACTTTGCCATCTCATTCTGTACAGACCACACCATACCACAGTTGACACGTCAACCAGATCTTCCCAATTCTGAAATCACTGTTTGATAAAACAAAGTGCTCCAAATAGAAAAAAAAAAAAAGAATATAGTTCTACCATTTATCTTCAGATTTCCTTCCAACTATTTTTGGAGCTTTGCCGAATAAACATGACTGTCTTGTGACTCTGTTTATTAGTGGATTACTTCACTTGTATCTGGAGATGAAGATAGAAAACACCACCTCAATCAAGAGACTTGTGACTGATTTTTAAATATCACAAAGCCACGTGGTTCCCATCCTTGCAGTTGGCCAAGCCGGTGGGGTGAATGTTGACTAAGCCCTGATGTGCGGGCTGTCAGGTCAGGGGTGCCCACAGGGAGCAACTGGACTCCAGGGAGGTGGACCACAAAAGGCATCCTCCTCCTCAGGCCCCTGTGGACATCGCTGGCTATTTCTTCATCTCCCCTCTGGCTTGGTCACTGCCTGGGAGCATGCTTCCCCTAAGGTAAAGCTCAAGCAATCCAATGGTCTCATGAATTACTTCCACCCCCCTGATGTCTACACAAGCGGTGCAGAAACAGTCAAGGTCCAGTCTCATCACAGAAAATCTCAGCAGAGCTGACTTTACTTTTCCACCACCAAGTTTCCCCAAAGTTGAAGTCTCATTCCAACCAATAACTATTCAAAGGCTGTGATTTTCAGGACTGCCGAACAAGACTGATATTCTAGTGTCTAAAAATAAATAAGCAAAAAATAACCAAGCACAACATTTTGGGTCATTTATCAATAACATCGTTGAGCTCCAAATCTCTAAGAAGTGACATTGGCCAAAAGTGAGAGGAAATGAAAGACCAAGTTTATTATAGAAATAAGTAGGGTGTGGCTAACAAAACATGTTCACACAGGTAAACAGTCCATGACCTGAGGTGGGAGGAAGGCCGTGCTCCTGTGAGATGAGGTTGCTGGTAACTGTGCCCTATAGGTGGGCATCCTGGACGGGCCTGGGGAGCTGCACAGAGAGGGAGACCCCTGTGCCCAGAGCCCAGGAAGCCCTAGGTGAAGGTCACGGGGTGGCCGAGGGGAACTTGGGGGAACTGGAGTTGGCCTGGCTTTTCCCAGGAGACTGCTATGCTTATCCCAACCCCATCACCCTCCAAGGCCTGACAAGGTAAGTCAGGATGAGAAATCTCAAACATCTTTTAATCTAGATTTCATTTTCCCAGCTTGGACAGGCAGACATCAGGAAAAGAGTTCCATGGGAGCAAACATGAATGGGCAGCTGACAGGTGATGCTAACTCATGTGGGACGTCAGCGTGGCCACCACATGGTATCTGGCCGCATCACTCAGCAGTCTCAGCCTCAGGTAATAGCTCCAAAGTCCAATGCTCCCAAAGGCCCCTCTGCCACCCCTTCCAGTCCCAAGTGGGATTTCTCTGTGTTTAGCCATTGATTCAGAATTCTTTACCCCACTCCAAGAAAATCATGTCTGTGGGTGAATCTGGCCCTTACTCCAAAAGAGCGGGCCCTCTGGGGCCTGTCCTCAGGTGACATGAGGAGCCGGGGCAGGGGACTGTGGTCGCTCCAAGGCCTGGAAGGCTGCCCATCAGACCCTGCTTCCTTCAGGTCCAAGTGTGGATTCACTGTGTCCCCAGTTGGTGAACCAAGAGTCATCTGAACCATCCTTTGGTCTGACCCATCGCCTCCTGCAAGGAAGCAGAACATTGTGCACTGAGGATCCTTTCATTTGCCATAAAGTCCATGATTTCTTCAAAGCCTGCATGGCGATGCCTTTCTCCATAGCTTCGTTTACTTAGAATTTGGAAAATGTGCACAGATGTCCAACTACTCGTCTGTCTTCATTTCACTCTTAGTCTCTAGCTTGACACACAGACACACACACACACACACAGGCACGCACAGACACCCTTTGCCTCCTCACTAGAGACCACATTCTGCTTCAGTTAAAAAGGCCCTGCACCTGTGTGTGTGAGTGTGTGTGATGTGTGTGCAGTAGTTACAATGCCTGCCTGACAGTTCCAAGCATAAAAACCCACATATCAACACTGAGCTGATTCGACACTCACTCTGTAAGAGCACAGTGACAATGGCCCCGGCGTCAGATTCTGCCCTACTAAAAGAGAAAACTTTTTTTTTAGAAAAAAATTAAGATTCTGAAAGTCACATATGCCAGGAAAATGTAAATTTCACTCTTCCTGCAACACTGATGGGAAATTCATTGCACCCTTTCATCTAAGACCAAAATGCGCAATGATCAGAAGTGACATGAGTCATGATTCCTGCCATAGGCTGATGAGATGAAATGCACTCGTTGGCCCCAGGTTGATAAAAAGTGCAGCTTCAGTAACACGCCAGGCCTCCGAATGGCAGAGCCATTTCATGGGTTTTAGAAAATAGGAGATGAGTCTGTTGTGCTAAAATCTTATCACCATCATTCCACCTAGGCCTTCAGGCAACACTAAATATGGAATTGTGATTTTTAAGAATAAAGACTTGGAACAGGCAGGAGGATTCTTTGCTCCTGAAGAAATGGGAGTCTTCAGGATGTGGACCCTGCTGAGTTCTCCTCTGGGACCATGGGCATTGGGTGAGATGAGGCACTGACCTTCCTGTCTGAGCCACAGAGGTCTGCTGGCATAGACCAGCCCCGCTATTGATATGCATCAGCCCTGGGCTATTGACCGAAGACGTGGGTTATGTGGGTCTGTGCTTTTGCCACAACAAAGTTACACAACTTTAGAGACTCACCAAACCATTGTCTGCCTTCCCTGGCTAATAGGCATCATCATGCCTAACCCCTGTACTCCCATAATTATTGTGGGGAAGATGTCAGTGATAGTGGAAATCATGAACACACTGGTCTTCATTGAATCTTATTTTGATCTCTTACCCTGATGCTGGGAAAGAGTGAGGGCAGGAGAAGAAGGAGGCGACAAAGGATGAGGTGGTTAGAAACATCACTGACTCAAAGGACATGAGTTGAGCAAACTCTGGGAGTTGGTGAAGAACAGGGAAGCCAGACGTGCTGCAGTCCATGGGGTCACAAATAGTTGGACACAACTGAGTGACTAAACAATAACAACAGCCCTTGGAAGTGTTGAAACATTAGAGAAACTGTATTTTTATGAACTAAGAAACAAACTCCAAAGAAAGACATGTACCTATGAGAACTAGAAATTGAAATGAGCAGTTTATTTGGAAGTGGTAACTATAACAAATTAGAGTACTTAATCATGTAACTGATATCTGTGTGCTCACTTTGAGCTAAGCCCAAAGAAAGGCAATGCCAAAGAATGTTCAAACTACCACACAACTGCACTCATCTCACATGCTAGCACCTATGAGAACTAGAAATTGAGATGAGCAGTTTATTTGGAAGTGGTAACTATAACAAATTAGAACACTTAATCATGTAACTGATATCTGTGTGCTCACTTTGAGCTAAGCCCAAAGAAAGGCAATGCCAAAGAATGTTCAAACTACCGCACAACTGTACTCATCTCACATGCTAGCAAAGTAATGCTCAAAACTCTCCAAGCCAGGCTTCAACAGTTCCTGAATCATGAACCTCCAGATGTTCAAACTGGATTTAGAAAAAGCAGAGGAGCCAGAGATCAAATTGCCAACATTCGTTGGATTATCAGAAAAGCAAAAGAGTTCCAGAAAAACATCTGCTTCTGCTCTACTGACTATGCCAAAGCCTTTGACTGTGTGGATCATGACAAATGGTAGAAAATTCTTCAAGAGATGGGAATACCAGACCACCTGACCTGTCTCCTGAGAAATCTGTATACAGGTCAAGAAACAATAGTTAGAACCAGACATGGAACAACACACTGGTTCTAAATCAGGAAAGGAGTACATCAAGGCTGTATATTGTCACCCTGCTTACTTAACTTCTATGCAGAGTACATCATGAGAAATGGTGGACTGGATGAAACACAAGCTGGAATCAAGATTGCTGGGAGAAGTATCAATAAATTCAGGCATGCAGATGACACAACACTTACGGCAGAAAGCTAAAAGAAAAGAAAGACTAAATGAAAAGGAAGAAAAACTAAAGAGCCTCTTGATGAAAGTGAAAGAGGATCGTGAAAAAAGTTGGCTTAAAACTCAGCATTCAGAAAACCAAGATCATGGCATCTGGTCCCATCACTTCATGGCAAATAGATAGGAAAACAATGGAAGAAATGAGAGAGTTTATTTGGGGGGGCTCTAAAATCACTGCAGGTTGTGACTGCAGCCATGAAATTAAAAGACACTTGCTCCTTGGAAGAAACACTATGACCAACATAGACAGCATATTAAAAAGCAGAGACATTACTTTGCCAACAAAGGTCCGTCTAGTCAAGGCTATGATTTTTCTGGTAGTCATGTATGGATGTGAGAGTTGGACTATAAAGAAAGCTGAGCGCCAAAGTATTGATGCTTTTGAACTGTGGTGTTGGAGAAGATTCTTGACAGTCCCTTGGACTGCAAGGAGATTCAACCAGTCCTAGAGGAAATCAGTCCTGAATACTCATTGGAAGGACTGATGCTGAAGCTGAACTCCAGTACTTTGGCCACCTGATGCGAAGAGCTGACTCATTGGAAAAGACCCTGATGCTGGGAAAGATTGAAGGCAGGAGGAAAAAGGGATGATAGAGGATGAGATGGTTGGATGGCATCACTGACTCAATGGACATGTGTTTGAGTAGGCACCGGAAATTGGTGATGGCAGGAAAGCCTGGCATACTGCAGTTCATGGGGTTGCAAAGAGTCAGACACAACTGAGTGACTGAACTGGACTGAACTGGGCCACACAAAATCACAAAGCCTATATTCATTTATATGTTAAAGTTAAACACACACAGATAGATCTGCTGGAGCACAGTGGTTAACTTATTATTCATATGTTATCATATTTCATCACATTAAAGAAATTATCAAATTTAATGGATAGCATTTTTTTCTATACCACACAAATCTTTAAGTGGTCGGCATAGACCCACATTTGTCAAAATTTCTGAAAAATCAGAATGAACTTTTTCTTTTCTTTTTTTTCTTTTTTGTTATTTTTAGATGAGTCGGTTTTCTCTGAATGAGAAAAATCCCATTTCTGCCAATTTTGACACTGTTTTCAACAAGTGTCTGCTCTATAGAAGTTTCCTCTCTTCAAAACCACTAAAAATGAAATCACGGAGCCAGCCGTGTGCTCTGTTGTGGTCTCTCCCCGTCTTCCTCCTGAGCTGACTCAGAACCACCCCTAGTTCTCCCTTGGGTCTCCTGGACCCAACTCATTGCCTCATTTAACCATTTTTGCCATCACTTCTCTGGCTCACTTCCCCACTTGTAAGAAACGTTTTGTTTCCACATTTGCTAAATCCACACGTGTCTAGAAATTTGGTTCTGGTGGCTGAAAACAGCTGCAAGGTGAGCTGAAGATGAAGCAGGGGCTCCAGAGAGCCGCTGCTCAAACAACCTCTCCTGCTATGACCTGAACTGGGAACAGGCCAGTGGTGCAGGCCTGGCAATGCCCCACCGTGGACAGAAAGGGCCGGAGTCAGGCCTCATTTCCAGCCTCACATGTGCTGTAAAATGTGCTCTTTGCCAAGCAGTTTCTGCCTCTGCCAGCTCAAGACAGGATGAACAGAAGCTGCCGGGGAAACCGAGGGGAAACCCCGCAAGCATTGGCCCCACGGAGCGGGTTCCTGTGGCTCCATCAGATACCCCATCTCTCACTGCAGAGAGCAGTTTCCAAGAGCAGAGCAGAGTGCAGAGAGCAGGCACTGAGCCACTGCTCCGGAGAGGCTACGCTGGGAGCCAGTTCCCATTACTGCTTCCCCAGAACAAAAATAGATGCTCTAGTCAGCCACAGACGTTCAGCTGTGACTCCGGCACCCTCAGCAGGTAACCACTGTGACACCTGGGTGCCATGCCAGAGAACACACCTACATGCCTCCTGCCAACACAGAAAGAGGGATGGAGGAAGAGAGGGATGGAGGAAAGAAAGAAAAGAACAAAGGAAGGAAAGAGAAAAAATAACTGGCACTATACGAATAGAAAATATAAAAGTGACTGTAAGGAAATGCTTGAGGTGTGACACCCATTGCTGTGGCTCACTCTAACAGGTGCAAACAGTTAACGCCTGTGTGCACATTTTTCAGCTCACTCCACATTCTTCTTACATTCTGGTCAGGAGAGCTCTGCAAGCATTCTTTCTGTTGCTTGCCAGTCTGCGCAGAGGTAAACCAGACCAAGCCACACACACGTGTATCACCAGAAGCCCAAGGTCCTAGATACTGACCACAATGGCTGAGACAAGAGACACTTCATGAACGTTTGGCACTCTCATGTTCAGAAGGTTTGCTCACTAGGCAGAGCAGAGATGTGTCTGACATTAGGTCTACACAGCACCAGCAGTGATCAATGATGAATGATGATTGGAACATCATGTATAAATGATTAGCAATAGACTTTTCTGCATCACAGCTGTCCAGGGTAGCAGCCGCCAGCTCTATGTGGCTACTGACATTCAGAAAATTAGAAATCAAATGGAAGTCACCGTTCAGTTCATTGACCACAGGTGAAGGGTGGCACGAGGCTCCCGACTGCCTCCCCAGGTCTGGCAAGGGAAGTTGCACCAACATGAAGTTTCCCTGGGATGCCCCAGTCCCAACACTGACCACCTGGGTCCCCCGTGCCCTCGGGGCCACCACGGTGCTGCCCAGCTTTGCATTCTCCCTCCTTCTTGCAGAAGGCCAACTTTTTCTCTTTTTTTTTTTGTAACTTGTCTCCCTTTCATTTGTTATTTTAGCTCCTGCTTCTATCAAGATGACAGTCGTGTGCTGTTTTAGGATAAGTGAAGATGCAGCCCTGCAAGGCATCAGGATGCAGTCAGAGTTCCCCTCCCCTGAGAACAGGACAGAACACCTGAGTGGGTTGCTGTCCAGAAAATCCTGACCTCACCTCACTCCCAACTCCTCGTGGTTAATTGGTTTATTGATCTGTTGGAGTCTGGGGTTTGCTGGCTTGCTTGCATTTCAGAGATAGTACTTTCTGAGGCCCTGGGGGTAAGTTCCAGATCACAAAAGTTGTACTGAAGATTCTGGGATCTTTAAGTTGGGGCAGGATCTGTGGTGACTGCCACTTGTTACTGAGATTTAAATAATTCTCTTCAATCAGCACTCACATTAGTCAAGATCTGTATCTTACACAAGCAATCGTCACTCCTGTGAAGTGAGGGATTCCTTCTGACCTTCCAGTCCTACTAGAGAAGGTATGTTAAGTCCCACCTTCCCCTACCTGCATCACACTTATTTTTAACTTTCAAACAATGGCTGCATCCATTATTCAAAGCCCCTTCCTGAAGATCTGGGACAGATTCTGCTCTGAATATCACCCTCAGAAGCTGTAATTTGCTGAGCCCCCAAGCAGAACTCTTTTCTGCTTTGTTAGGGTTTTTATCCATCACTTCCATTCCCTGAATCAGTGAGAGGAATCATTATCACAGAGGATTGTGGGCATGACTATATGGAGGAATTGATGCTGGTCTTGAATTTGTGATGCCTTGCTTATTCTTCTAATTGCCTCAGCTTACATCCCACCTGCTGGGTTAGAGGGGTTTAGGTTCCTTCTTTCTATCAAGATTAACTGAGTGATGAGTGTGTGTGTCTGTGTGTCTGTGGATATGTACTTCAGCTTTCATTCACCACTTTACAGGATAAAATGAATTTCATTGGTCTCAAGGTATTTCTCCATTTTGTCATCTGTAAGATAAGATGATTCCATAATAGATTTCTGTTTATTTTCACCCCTGTGTGTGTGCTCAGTCGTGTCTGACTCTTTGCAACCCTTTGGATTGTAGCCCGCCAGGTTTCTCTGTCCATGGGATTCTCCAGACAAGAATACTAGAGAGGGAATTCTCCAGGGGATCTTCCTGATCCAGGGATCAAATCCAAGTCTCCTGCATTCCAGGCAAGTTCTTTACCATCTGAGCCACCAGGGAAGCCCACTGTCATCCCTAAAAATATCTACTGTGGTATTAAAGCAGCAAGAAGTTCATGGAGGCATCTAACAGCAGGAGTATCTGATGGCAATGACTGTGCGCACAGCATCGTTCCCGCACATCACTGTGCGATCTCTGTAGAAAGCCTGTGTCTCACTGATCCAAGGGCACCATGTAGACAAGGGCCATTTTCATCAAGTTCACCGAATCCCCAGTGCACAGCTTATGGCTCTCATCCATAGCAATAATTATGGTTTGCTTTTGAAATAGCCAAAGCAAAAATGATTCTTCTTTAGTTGTTATTTAAGTTCCTACTTTTATCAAAATGACAGTCATGCATGGGTTCTAACAATATAATCTAGTATTTTTTATGAATTTCACTTGGGAATGAATGCAGGGCTTTCAATAAAGGAAGAAGGATTTTTTAATGAAAGCTTTGGAAAAATAAATTGTAGAAAAGAATGTGGAGAGCTCTGTAGACCGAGTTTATACTGATCTACCCAATAAATGTAACACTATTTAGTAGCTTGTCTTTTAATTTTGTCAATGGTTTTCTTTGCTGAGCAAGTATTTTTAAGTTTAATTAGGTCCTGTTTGTGTATTTTTGTTTTTCTTTCCTTTGCCTGAGGAGACAGGATCAATTTCTGTCATGGTGTTCCACCTACGTTTTCTTCTAGGAGTTTCGTGGTTTCCAGTCTTACATTTGTCTTTAATCCATTGTGAGTTTATAGCTGTGTATGGTTGTAGAGAACATTCTAATTTCATTCTTTGACATGTAGTTGTAAAGTTTTCCCAGCGCTGCTTCTCTGTCTTTACTCCATTGTATATTCTTGCCTCCTTGTCATAAATTAATTAATGGACCACCAGTGAATGGGTTTATTTCTGGGCTTTCTTTCCTAGTCCACTGATCTACATGTCTGTTTCACGCCAGTACCATGCTGTTGTGATGACAGTAGTTTTGTGGGATAGTCTAAGTCAGGGTGTGAGGCTGGACCACACTGATTCCATCCTGTCGGCTCCATCTCAGGCCCCCCATCCCAGCCCTGCCCTGAGGTTTGCTCCCCCCATCCATCACCTCTCCCCAAATGAGAGGCCCCCCTCTGAGCAGACTTGTCAGTATGGAAGCCCCCTAAACCGTGCTTCCCTCTGTGGACCAAATCCCCCAGAGGATGGAGCCATGGCTTCTGCTTCTGCACTGAGCCCTTGGTGCGGGACGACCACACCCATCAGCACGTGGCTCTTTGGGCTCAAAGCTGCATGAGATAAGAGTTGAGAGTCAAGAAAGGAACATCGACGGTGATGGGCAAAGAGAGGTAAAGAAGTAAAAATGACAAATACCTACTAGGGAAGAAATGCCTGTGGGACAGGTCTGGACAGTAAGTGCCTGGAAGCACAACAATCACATTTGAAAGGGACATTCATATCCTCTTCCCAAGAACTCATGAGGAGTGAGCGCCCTTACCTTAAACAAATATCTCTCCCAGGAAGAGGGACAAGCACATTGACCGAGACATTTAGAATTAATTGTGCTGGCGAAGTGATTTTTTAAAATTCCACCAGGTGCTATAATTCATTGGCAATGATATCAACTCGACAAAATGTTTCCAGTTCTAATTTCATAGGACCGGATGAAGTTCTTATTTTTATTCTCTATGTTATATGTGTGTATATATATTTAACTACTATCTTCTGAACTTTAAAAAGAGCTAAAAATTGGGAAAGAAGTGATAGGTATCTTTGAGAAAACATGCATGATTTTAGAAATTTTGGTTCTCACATCACAAATGAAATATTACAGACCAATCAGGTTAACAAAAAACTAACATCTTCATTCATAAAATCTGCCTTAAGAAAGAACCTTCTCTTATTGACCCATTTATTCCGTTGTGAGTATTTACTGCACATCCATCTGGATTCAGTGCTGAGTTCCAATTGGCAGGGCCTGCTAGAGGCCCCACCCTGTTTATCACCACCTGCTTCCATCCAATATGCATATTTTTATCTGACAGTTGGAGTCAAAATACCTGCTCTGCTTACTTCACAGAGAATGGAATAGATGATTAGGTTCAAAAAAAAAAAATTACTCTCCTGGCACACCGGATGATTTTATGTGATGGTAGAAGAAAGACACTAAAATGCTTATGCATCAGATAAAACCTAATCTATGATTAAGTGCTCAAAACAGCAATAACATACAGAACGTGCCAGGGGGTTTCAGAAAACAGGGGCTGGGGGGAGTGCCAGGATAAGCTGCTCTGGATAAGGGGTTACAGCTCCCTAAAGACTGACTTAGTGTCTCGCAATCACTTTTATCTCTAACCCAGATCTCCACCCAACATCTTCATCCTGTTCCCACTGGTCTCGTCCCCAAAGGAACCTGCCAAGCTCCCTGCTGGTGTGAAGTCAGACTTCAGTCTTCCTGCCATTTGGACTCAGGACCCAGCACTGCTCAAGGAAACCTGGCTGGCATGCCATTCCAGTCTCAGATCTGAGCTCAGGAGTTTTGCTCATGGCCACTCCTAAAATTCCGTAACTCTGTTTTCTCAGACTGCCCTCCACAAACCAGGAAGCCGTCCTGTCACAGGCCTCCCCATCGTCCTCTCCATCTCCATCCTAATAGCTTCACTTATAGGGTTAAGTTCTCTGCAAAGAAAACACACACTCACATTGCAACCATGTGACTTCATGGGCTTGGAAATTCCTTCCAGTTTTCCTAAGGGTATCTTGTGATACTCAATACTTTTACTTTTTTCCAATAGAGTGTCTAAAAGAATGTAACTTAGGAACCCCTAGATGGAGGAGACCCACAGGGCAGCAGGTATAGAAAGGATGTGAGTGTCTGTGCCCTCTCCAGACCCCACTCTTGCCAAATCTTCACATGTTCACAAGTCTCAAAGCTCTTGAAACCCCATTCTTTGGGGCTTTTACAGGCTTTTTATGGAGGCCGAGGCGGGAAATTGAACCTGTCACCCCAGTTGGCCATGAGTCACTTTCTGAAAATTGCACTTCCTTGATCAGATCAAGGCCCCCTACTGATTTATAGTTATGGCGTGATGATTCAGGGGTGAAGAGGTTCCACCCCAAAATATGTGGAGTGGGCACACTAGTTATTTGGAACTGAGGGTATTTGCACATACAGGAAGGGCTTTCTAATCTCCCATTTACCACCCAAAAGCCAAATTCCTTGAGAAGGGTGTCCTCCCTGGACCAGGAGGACAGAAGGACTCTTACTGTTGTCAGAATGAATCTATACAAACAACCTGCTAAAATAGCCCTAATCGTCTATTAGACCCAGGTCCACATATCTCCTAGTCCCTGCCCCACAATTTACCATCCCCATCCAAACCTTTTTTTCCTTTGTCCCTTCAATCTCTAAAATTTATCATTCTTTGTTAAAATGGTATCTAATTTGTCATGCCTATCTGCTTCTCTGAGTTTTTATTTCTTATGTAGGAAGGATTCTGTATACACACAGAAAATTAACATTGAATAAAACGTGAATGTTCTTCTCCTATTAATCTGTCCTTTACTCAGTTTAATTTTCAGGCTCAGGTACAGAACCTAACAGGGTGGAGGGAAAGTCTTTCCTCCTCTGTGGTTCTGAGGACAAACTCATCTGACTATCAAAGACCGTGATGATGTGACACCAGCCAAAATTCAGAAACACTCCCATCATAGTGACTTTTCTTCTAAAAGCATCCATCAATGATCATTCCCCAGATACATTTTTTTCTTGATTGCCATACTTTACGCACTTACTTTAATTTGCTTAAGCAGGTGTTATGATTATAAATTGGCTCTTGATTATCCACAGAGGTATTATCTTCCAATGCTTTCTGAAAATAACTAAGCAGAAGTGGTAACTGGATTGTTTATTTTCCTTCACTTTACTCTACTTGTTCTCTTACTTTTCTGGTTCCTGTGGCCTATGCGGGGTGGGGGGTTAGAAGCTAAAATTCTCCATCCCTTGAAAGAAGGACAATAAACTTAGGAGGCAAGAGAGATCCCGGCAGCTTTGCTCGAGGTGCCGGGACTATGAGTGACAAGGGGGCTCGAGCAGGATGGCTTCCCAGAGGAAGGAGTCCTAGCAGCCCTGGGTTTGGCTCCAGGCTGCAGGTTCAGAGCTGTTAGTTCATCATGTAATGCCTTCCCAAGCAGCCATCAAGAAGCCACCTTGCAGAGAGAGCTGAACATCATGGGAGGATTCTTCATTCCACTATCTCCTCGGTAGTGTGAACACGGAGGAAGTGGCTTGGTGCCAACAACTCCCGGTGCTGAGGGAGCCACCTGGGCACCTCGGCCAGAATGTCCTGTCTTCCTCCTATGAGGGTGGGGACCTGTGCTCCGTTCACTGAGACGCACATCGTGACCAGTGTCTCCACTGCTGAGGGCTTGTCTTAGTCCCTCTGGGCTCTTATGGTAATACAACACAGACTGCGCAGTTGAACAGCAGACCTGCGTTTCTCCCAGCTCTGGAGACTGGACGTCGAAGGTCAATGTGAAGGCAGATTCAGCATCTGGTGAGGACGGCGTCTTCTCCCTGTGTCCCCGCCTGGAGGAAGGGGCAGAGGGCTCTCTGGATCTCTTCTGTCAGGACGCTGATCCATCCTGGGGGCTCCACCTCCATGGTTTCGTGACCAGAGGCTCCACTCCTGACACCATCCCACTGGGGTTAGGAGTCTACAGCTGAACCATGTGGGGATACAACAGTTTATAGCAGGCCCTGGACACAGCCCCGAGAACAAGCCTGGAGGCCCCATGTGAAAGGCAGGGATAGCGGGTGTGAAGCCAGCTCGGCCAGGGCTCTCAAGACAGGGGACCACCTGCTGGCCTAAAGAGGGTGCAGGACCACCTGAGAGGCTGGTGGCCCTTGGGGGCTCAGCCCCACTTTTCAGTTGGTCACTCCTGTGACTGGCCTCTCATTTACAGAAGTGTGCTCAGCTTTTCCTCTGGGGTCAGACTGAATGGCTGCAGGGCTCCAAGCACAGGAGGCTTGCAGGCATCAAAACCATGGAAGACCACCTATCCGTAGCAGAGCAAGGATTGGAGGGGAGAGAGGCCAGGAAGCCTAGTCCAGGCGGTGGGAAGACTGAGGTCACAGCTTCCCCCGGGGCCTGTGGGCACATCCTCCCCCGGGGCCTGTGGGCACATCCTCAGCAAGGGCAGGAGACCTGTGGTCATCTGGCTATGACCTAGTCTCCAGGGCATCCCCATGACCCTCTGCTGAGCCTTCCTTGCAACCTATGGAGTAACCTCCTTCCTCACAGGTGTCCTCACCTGCCGCCCCAGGCAAAGGTCAGTCCAGGGGGAGAGAGGGAGGAAGAGAGGCTGGGGGTGGGCTGCTTGTGCAAAGTTTATTCGCTGGTTTGTGGTGGGGGAGGGGTTCTGAAGCTTAGAGGGGAAGAGGTGGGAGAAAGTTCTAGAGAGAGAGAGACAGCAAGAGAAACAGCCAGCACCCACCACAGAGAGCAACAAGATTTTAAAACATGTCAATGCCTGGATTCAGCTTTAATTAGTAAAGACGGTGAATTTCTCACAGATCCTGAGATGGAGTTAAGGGCCATCTTATCTGGATGTCAAGTAAGAATCATGTTTCAGGCTGGAGGATTGATGAGCATTTGGATTATATTAAAACTTATATCACATTCTTATTAAAATGACCAAAATCCGACAATACAGAATGCATTTGGTATATCCCAAACACCAAGTCATTGGAAACCTATGGCAGAAGGGGGCTTGGATGGGAGGGGCAGGGGATGGAGGTAGCAGAGCACACCCATCTCGTGTCCACCAGGCTGCAGCCTGACCCCAAGGGGCTCTGGGGTGGAGGTCAGCCTGCAGTGGCCCCGCAGGGGTACAGGGGTATCTGTATCTTGCCTCAGGAAAGAGCATTTCAGAGCCCTTGGCTCCGCACCCTGCAGCCCTTCCGGGATGCAGAGTGGGGAATGACACCCCCACAGAAGAGTCTGCAGAGGAGCACGGACTATGAAACATACCTGGGAGCTGAGACTCAGATTTCATTTTATAATGATTTCTTTGCATTCTTTTTTTTAAATATTTTTTTGATATGGACCATTTTTAAAGTCTTTATTGAATTTGTTACAGTATTGTTTCTGTTTTATGTCTTTGCTTTTGGGCCCCAAGGCATGTGGGATCTTAACTCCCTGACCAGGGATTGAACCTGCACCCTCTGCACTGGAAGGCGAAAACTTAGTTGCTGGACCACCTGGGAAGTGCCATCACTGCATTCATTTTTAAAGGATACCTTCTGGAATTGAACAAAAATTATAGAGAATGTCAGTGAATCTTTATTTTCAAATATTATTGAATCATCTGGGACGTCAAGTCTGGGAAATAAAGAGGTGGTTATTTTTGTCACAGTAAGTTTTTTTTCAACCTTTAATTACCAGTTACTATAAACACTGAATGGCATGTGGATTTGATTTTACTAATGATTTCAGGAAAGTAGCGATATTAGGTACACAAATAGAAGGACCAATTTAGAATTTAAACGTATCATGAGAGACCTACACATCGGGGTCAAATAAAACAGAAACAATTACGTAAAAATAAACACACAATTCTCTGAGAGGCAAGGCCAAGGTCATGACTGAAAACACATGCCCTGGAGCAAGACTAACCCTGCTTTCACATCTGCTCCTGGACTCCTCCTGACTGGGGGACCTTGTGTAAGAACGGAGATAACAGTATCTATCCAGGGCTGTCATCGTGGTTTATGTTGGAGAGTAAATGAGATCACTGAAGTAAAGTGCTCAGAATACATGCATATGCTGAAGAAATGCTTCTCAGCAAATGAGCCATCTCTCCTCCAGGAAACAGCCATGTGGGTGATGGAGGTGGGACCAGCGTGCTCTTGTCACTGCGGTGACGTCATAACCAAAGCCACAGGCAGCAGAGTTATTATGTATCAGGCAGACTGCATGTAAAGTCAGACACTTAGATAGGAATTTTATATCTCACATCTTCTAATCCTCGCTGAAAATCAGGTGCTATTATCTCCACATTTCTGCCAACTGAGACTCAGGAAAGTTTAGTCATCCAATAAATGGATAAAATAGAATTTGAAGCTGAATGTAATACTTTTGGATGGAAATTGAAAATTGATACTTGTTCAAGGAGGGGAATCATGGAACTAGGGCATCCTCCAGATACTTCAGCATAACCGCATAGGGTGGTAAATGAAGGCTCTGGCCGTAGATGAGTGAACTCAGTCCCAGCCCCTCTCCTCTGCCTGGCGGGCAGGGGTCCACCTGAAAGTTCCAGCCCTCTCAGTAAGTGGTTGGTTCCCATAGGGACCAGCCGTCATACTTAGGGGACCTAGGGGCTTCCCAAATATCCCCTGAGTAACACATTAATGCACACATTCATTGCTCACATCCCTTAGGGTCTCCCAAGGGCTTTAGGGGCTCTGTGCCAATGGACGCCTACATTGTTGTTCAGTCACTCAATCATGTCCAACTCTGCAACCCCATGGACTGCAGCACGCCAGGCTTCCCTGTCCATCACCAACTCCCGGAGCTTGCTCAAACTCATGTCCATGAAATCAGTGATGCCATCCAGCCACCTCGTCCTCTACCATCCCCTCCTCCTCCTGCCCTCAATCTTTCCCAACATAGGGGTCTTTTCTAATGAGTCAGCTCTTTGCATCGGGTGGTCAAAGTATGGAACCCTCCATACATACCAAGTATGTCCCTCTTGTTGTGAATTGTGACATCATGGTATTATTAGTCAAAGGCTTTGAGCTGGGGTGAGAAGGTCCCCACCCAGGGCCCCCCCCAGAACCAGAGTGAAAGCGAGGGAGCATGGGCACCAGGAAATACAGTGCAGCAGTAACTGACTCAGTGTCAGTGATGCACCCAAGTCTCTCCATTCAGTTCACATAGGGCTCCCCTTCACGAACTGAGCCCCCTCTGGGTAAAGGAGCTTTACAGGGGTCAACAAAATCAGGCACACGAGCTCAGCATGGCATCAGAAACAGCACACTCCTCATAAAATAGTGACTATTTGGCCATTAAAACCTCTGCCACCACCTGGCAATTTCCTCACTTTGTGTTATCTCATCTTATTTTGCTGTCCTACTTTTCAGGCTCTGAATCTGATATCTAACCCAAGACAGCAAGTTCCAACGTCTATATTCTACAGTTTAGCCTTTTATGTTCACATTGTCTAAACTACCCGCAGCACGCAGAAGTGTTCAGTAAATCCTGGGTGAATCAAGGAGATTTTCATGTTAATAGTATTAGCATTTATGATGTATTTTCTTTGTGCTGGGCCCCGTGCTAAGTGTTCTACATACTCAGACTCATTTAATCTCTGCTCATAGCCCTGAAACGTAAGCACTCTATGAATGAAAGATGTTTCTTGATGTGTTGCAAGGATGCTGCTTTTGTTGCCATAGCAACAGAGGTCTGGAAATACAAATCCAATTTTAGAAGGCATAATCACTGTTTTGCTCCTCCTTTCTGTCACAGTTTTAATGTGTCATTAAGGGTATTCATATAAAGATAGCTGCAGAGGGAGGCCTGCCCCAGGAGTTTTCTGTCATTGATGTTAGGTTTCCTACAACTGAAAGTGGATGTTCTTGAATCTAGACCATCAGAATCCACTCAGGGCTCCCCTTCATGAACTGAGATGCACTGACCTCAGAGGTTCTTGGAACATGCTCAAGGCATATGAAATCAAAGGCAGAAAGCTGGTATATATTTAGGGATCTAAACAACTGGCTTTAACCCAATTGTTAAATGCGTGAAAACATTAGTCTCATGCTGTAATTGGCATGCTATCTCATGGAGAAGTTAGCATTTACAGGAGAGTTTCATATAAGTTTGGTTCAGACTTCCATGGTTTCTGCCCAGGTGCTTTGAGAGCCCAGAATGGGTCCCAGGAATCTCTGGTGTGCAGGCAATCTCAGGTCTAAAAAGACACTGTATCTAAAAATGTCCTTAGCAAGAGGTAAGGACTGTACTCTTTATATTGCACTGTCTACTGGAGCCTGTAATAAATCTTGGATGGTCATTCAAAGCAGAATGAAAGCATAAATATGGTTTCATAAAAAAAATGCTGAAGAGATATATACCAATTTACAGAAATATATATGTATGTGCTACAGATTTCCCAGTTTCAAAAGGTAATTGAAAGCCAAAATACACTAGTCCATTTTTCTTACATTTTTGTTTTGGTAAAATATGCATCTTGAAAAATTTACCATTTTAATGATTCTTAATAGTGATTTTTAATATTTTCAGTTCAGTACAATTAAATACATTCACTTGTGGTGGAACCATCAGCACCATTCATTCGTCCCCAGAACTATCTCATCTTCCCAAAGTGAAGCCCCTCCAAACACACACGCATGCGCGCGCGCACACACACACACACACGCACACACACACCCACACACACACACTGCTTTTGTTTGCAACAGCTATCACAGTAGACACTGAATGAAGATTCTTGAAACAGTCATGTATATACACATCTGTCTCTCCTATTGTGGGATGGTCATATCAGATGAATTCAGAGGCGCTGAAGACCTGTTCTGTGGAAATGCATGTCATGTGAAACTTAGAATAAGGAAGTGACTTCCACTCTGTTACCATGTTAAGGCTTATTATGTGCACACAAGTCAGAAAATATCAAGCTTGAAATTTGAATAAATACTGCATGACTGGGGATAAAAAGCAAAGTCGTGTCCGACTCTGTGCGACCCCATAGAGGGCAGCCCACCAGACTTCCCCATCCCTGGGATTCTTGTGCCTAAAAGGAGCTGAAAAAAGAAGTGTGTGGAGCTGCCTACCATAATAACTTTCAACAAGACTATGGTCCAGTCTCTTGGGTTCATGTGTTAATCTCAGGCTCAAAATGAGTTTCATGAGATTACTGGACTAGACATTACTTTGATGAAAATGGTGCATCTAGTCAAAGCTATGGTTTTTCCAGTAGTCCTGTATGGATGTGAGAGTTGGACCATAAAGAAAGCTGAGCGCCGAAGAATTGATGCTTTTGAACTGTGGTGTTAGAGAAGATGCTTGAGAGTCCCTTGGACTGCAAGGAGATCCAACCAGTCCATTCTAAAGGAGATCAGTCCTGAATATTCATTGGAAGGAGATACTGAAGCTGAAGCTATAATACCTTGGCCACCTGATGCGAAGTGCTGACTCATTGGAAAAGACACTGATGCTGGGAAAAATTGCAGGCAGGAGGAGAAGAGGACGACAGAGGATGAGATGGTTGGATGGCATCACTGACTCAATAGACTTGAGTTTGAGTAAGCTCCGGGAGATGGTGAAGGACAGGGAAGCCTGGCATGCTGCAGTCCATGAGGTCGCAAAGAGTCGGACACGACTGAGTGAGTGAACTACTGGGTTAGTGGTAAAGAACCTGCCTGCCAGTGCAGGAGGCATAAGAGCTGCAAGTTCAATCCCAGGGTTGGGAAGATTCCCTGGAGTAGGGCATCCAACCCACTAAGTATTCTTGCCTGGAGAATCCCATGGACAGAAGAACCTGGCAGGCTACAGTCCATGGGGTCACAAAGTTTTGGACACCACTGAAGCAACTTAGCACACATTCCTGCATGCTCTGCTACTAATACTGTTATAATTCTACATTCTAATCATCTCCTGTTTCACTTGCCTCCACAGGTTGGTCTTATAACTTTTGTGGGTGACGCTTTAAGTGGGGAGAAGATGGAACCACCCAAGCAGTGGATCTATATCACGGCAGTGGCCACCCAGCATTAATCTAGGACTTGTCAAAGGCAGCTGTGAGGTGTTGTTGCTGTTGTTCAGTTGCCAAGTCATGTCCGACTCTTAGTGACCCCATGGACTGCAAAACACCACACTCCCCTGTGTCTCACCATCCCCCAGAGTTTGTCCAAGCTCATGTCCATTGAATTGATGGTTCCACCCAACCATCTCATCTTCAGTTGCCCTCTTCTCCTTCTGCCTTCAATCTTTCCCAGCATCAGGGTCTTTTCCAATAAGTCAGCTGTTCACATCAGGTAGCCAAAGTATTGGAGCTTCAAATTCAGCCTTAGACCTTCCAAAGAGTATTCAGGGTTTATTCCCTTTACGATTGACTGGTTTGATCTCCTTGCTTTCCAAGGAACTCTCAAGAGTTGGCAGAACTGGGTCTAAATAATCATAGAACTAAATTCAGTACATATTTTTGAAGGAGAATAATTTTGATTCCAGAATTAGCTTTTCCAATTCTTTTTTCTTTCCCAAGTGGATGAGCCTTTGACTTGTCGGAGCACTTTTCATTCATTACAAATTCTTTGTTCCATCTCCTCTGGAGGACAGTCCATGAAAGTTAAAAAGAAGTGACTTGCATTACTAAGTATCACTATTTTAATAGCAGTATGGCTGGGAGAACATTAAAGCTAAGCTAATGACCAAAACAAATATATTTTCCTACTTTTGAATGGTCTGCTTATGTCTTGAGGCTGTGTCTGTATAAGGACATTCTTATTGATGGCTATGAACTAAATTCTACACATTTTATAACGTTTATAAAAAAATCTGTCCTCACCAACCTGCCTCCCTAAAATTTCAAGAAACTTTATCAGAATCACTAGATTTTAAGTAAAACTGAAAGAAATTCTGATTCAGGAAAGAAAAAAAAAAGAATGTATAACTGGAGTATATAGAAGGTAATTCTATTAAAAATTTTTTTGAAAAGGAAAGAAAAAGGAAACAAGGGCTTCTTGGTGAGTCCACCATGAATTAGAGGCTCTTTCGACCTTGTTTCAGGTCCACACCACAGAGACTGGACACAGGTTAGCCAGCAATGCATTAGACTTCAACATCACAGAGTGATTTGATAGAAACTTGCTTGCATGCTAAGTTGTTTTAGTTGCTTCCAACTCTTTGCCACCCTATGGACTGTAGCCTGCCAAGCTCCTCTGTCCAAGGGATTCTCCAGGCAAGAATATTGGAGTGGGTTCCCATGCCCTTCTTCAGGGGATCTTCCTGACCCAGGGATCAAATTCATGTCCCTTATGTTTCCTGCATTGGCGTACAGGTTCTTTACCACTAGCACCCCTTGGAAGCCCATTTGGTTGGTTCTTATTTCTATTAGAGATATTTTGTCCATAAAACTATTGGCTCTGAACGTCATTGTCAAAAGGAGCAAGCATACTAATGTTAGAATCCCAGACAGTGAAAACAGATCGTTAATTAAGGTAAACAGATAAAGAACAGATACTTCCTCCTCTAAATCCTCTGAAAGCAATTAGCTGGCCCCATGGGCAAAGAGGCTGGTCCAAGTAGGAAGCCTGCCTCAGGCTCCTGTCCAGGTGGACCCGCAGCTGACCATCACCTCTTACATCATCAGTACCCCCCAGCTCCAAGTTTGGGGATGTGTAGACAATAATTTGTTGCCGTAGCTGTTTTCCAATCACCACTGCTCCCCACCTGCCACTTTCTTGTCCATCACTTGTCTGTCCATGGACAGTTGACAGGAGGCTTCTGCCAACTGTTGGCTCTTTTCTAAACCTTGGGAGTTGAGAAAGAAGTAAAACAGCTCTGCCACCGGCAAGAACAATTTCCAACCTCTGCTGTGGTTCTTGGGGATTGAGTTAGCTGCTTCTGGTTTCCTGGGCTTCCCCCAATGGCTCACTGGTAAAGAATTCACCTACCAATGCAAGAGGTGCAGGTTCAATCCCCAGGTCAGGAAGATCCCTTGGAAGAGGGCATGGTAACCCACTTCAGTATTCTCACCTGTATAATCCCATGGACAGAGGAGCCTTGCAGGCCACAGACCCCCATCCATAGGGGTCGCAGAGTCAGAAACAACTGAGCATGCACACATGCAGTTTCCCAGGCAGAATTTCCTTGAAACACTAAACAGATCTCTACTTTCACAGCCATCAAGTTCCTGGCCCCTCCTGTTCCTCTCCAGTGTTGACCATGAGGTTTGCATGTGAGGGACACACAGCCCCAGCCTTTGTGGCCAGAGCACTTCCCCAGGGTCTCTCCCAGCCTTTAACTAGGTTAGGAAAAGATAGCCCACCACACAGAAGGCTTGAAGTTCACACTCCAGACTGAACATCTCAGCACGCTCACTGCCCAATGTTCACTTAAACAAAACTAAAAAAATTGCAATTAGGAAAGCAAAAAGGAAATGGAATGCTAAAACCCACTTGGGGGAGAAGGAGAGGATGGGACAAATTGAGAGTAGCATTGACATCACAGATAGCTAGTGAGAAGCTGCTGTTTAACACAGAGGCCAGCTGGGTGCTCTGCAATGACCTAGAGGGGTGGGATTGGGGTAGGGGGCAGGAGAGAAGCTCATGAAGGAGAGGCTATATGTATACATATGGCTGACTAGAGTTGTATAGCAGAAACTAACGCAACATTGTAAAGCAATTACACTCCAAGAAAGAAAGAAAATCCACCTCATCCAGACTAGCCACCTACTATTATTCCGCACTCCTGCATTTAACGGTTTAACGATGGTCATCAATATTTTAGCAGACAAAAAAAAAAAGAAGCTTTTTCTTAATAAGAGATCATTCAAAATATAGGATAGTAATTAAAGAAAACTGTGGGTGTTTATAGCCTTATAATCCCCCCATTAAAATGAGAGATGTACGGAAAAATATATATATCGTAAATGGTAATTATGGGCAGGGGAAGATTATCTATTTTAAGTTACATATAAATAATTCATATGTTTCCCATAATAGCGCAGGCTATCTTGGATCTTTAATATACAAAGAAACCGATAATATTACTCAAAGACACTCATTAAAATATTTCTAGTTTCCATTTTCTACCACAAAAAATGCTGGTAATTATTTAGAGCAGGAGTTTTAGGGGTTTTGTTTTGTGTTTCTTTTCTGAAATCACTTGAACAAAACCACTTCCTTTAAAAATGCATGATGAAGGAAAGCCTGCTGCTCATTGCAAAACACATCTGGGCAAAGTTGCTAAAGACTCTCTCCTAACATCTCGTTTCTTTCTGAAAGTGCATCTCTTGTGCTTTGATGGTCCCTGGAAAGTGCTTGTCAATTTTCAGGAAGAGATTTTGTATGGAATGTTACTTTAGGTAGAACATTGGTTTAGGTAGAAAAAAGCTACAATTAAACCCTAATAAAAAGAGTTTACACATTACTTGTGTGGCCTCAAATATCTTCTTATTACCTAGCTGTACCATGTCTGCTTCCAAAGTAAGATTTGGGCTTGACTTAAAAACACATTAAAAACACAGATAATTAACAGGAGACTGAAAGGTTTGGTCAAGCAGCTGATTTTCCTGAATCCTGCAGGAAAACTGTAATTCCAAAGCTTGTATCCTCTCTGGTTCACACCTGCCTGAAAATGGCAGATTGTATTGTAGGAAGAATCTGGGATAGGAACTACAGGCCTTAGGAAACTGCAGATGTCTGCCATGAGTTTTAAATAGTCGTATATGACTCTTTGCGACCCCATGAACTATACAGTCCATGGAATTCTCCAGGCCAGAATACTGGAGTGGGTAGCAATTTCCTTCTCCAGGGGATCTTCCCAACCCAGGTATCGAACCCAGGTCTCCCACATTGCAGGCGGATTATTTATCAGATGAGCCACCATGGAAGCCCAAATATCCATCAGCAAGAGCCTAAGAATGATGGAAGACAGGAGAGAAGAAAATGTCCCAGACAAACAAGTTGGCAGAACAGAGATGTGGATTTGTGTTGTGCTCTGTGTGGCTTCCTCTTTTTTCATGTATTTGGACCCATTATTTTCACAACCATCACCCTCCATGACCAGGTGGGTAGATGTGGTAGAATTAATAGGAAAGAGTAATCGATCAGTCATAGAGAATAAAGGGAAGTGAGAAATCAAGACTAGCCTGTAAGTTTGGAGTGTTAACAACTAGAGTGATAGACGGGTAAGTAGGAACCAGAGAAGCATTGCTCTTCTTTTTATTTATTTATGTTTATTTATTTGCTCGAGAGTTCCTCTTTTGTCCAAACTAAACGTGTGCAGTATATTAACCCAGCAGAGATTTCAAGGACGCAGCAGATTCACAAATCTGGAGCTCGTAAGAGAAGTCATAACTAGAAATTCCAACAGCAATTCCCTTGCAGAATGACAGTTTTCAGAGCCATACATTTGAATGAGGTTACCTGGGAAGGAAAACTGCTAGAGAAAAAAAGGGAATCAGGAATCTATCTTCCTGAATTTCAGCTTTGAGAAGATGAGAAAGAGCCAGCAAGATAGACTAAGAAGAAGCAGCCAATAAAGGAGAAGAAAAATTTGGAAATAATAATGGAAATATATGGTCAACTGTGTCAAGACTACTGAAAGTTCAAATAAAATAATTCCAGAGAAGCAAACATTGGATTTTGCAATATAGAGAGTGTTGTTGACCTTCAGAGAGCAGTTCCCTGTGGAATCATAGAAACAGAAGCCTCCAGCATAGTTAAGTGCTAAACTTAAGATGTGGAAAAGAAGGTGAAGGCATGATATTTCTATCTATCTATCCATCATCCACTTATCTATCTGTCCATCCATCCATCCATCTATCCACCCATCTATCCATTCACCCACTTATCCAATCACTTACCCGTCCATCCATCATCCATCCAACCATCCACCCACCTACCCAACCACCTACCCAACAACCTACCCACCCATCTATGATCCATCCATTGCCTATTCACCCATTTCCCAGGAGAAAGCACTGGATTAGATAGAGAATGATGCCTAGTGTCCTAATAGGCAAGGGCTATTTGAAGTAATGTTTCCATGCCCAAGTGGTATGTCTGATAAGGACAAAAAATTCAAGGAAGAGATTAGGCTACATATAATGACACAGAAGATACTCAAGTCCATGAGTGTAGGTAGGGCCAGTGAGGAAAAGGCTTACTGGGAAGAGGGGAGAGGTCCATGAGAGGAGGCCTAGTGGTCAAGGATAGAAGCAGAGAAATAAAAGAAGCCAGAAGGTAAAGATAAGCTTTCATCAGAGATCGAATTCAGGGCTCAGACCGAAAAACTGCAAGAGTCCAAGAGGTTATTCAGGCAAATTCAAGCCAAGGTGCAGAAAGCTAGAAGTGACCCTACACTATGACTTGTTACCAAGAAAGAACCATCACATGCCCTAGGATGCAGCTGGGAGCCCTTCCACAGGCCGTGCCAGCATCACCTAGGTGAGCCAGGTTGGGGGTGGGAGGGAGGAACGTGGCGGGGGTTGCACAGGGAATGGTGAGGTGGCAGAAGAGCTTCTGGGGCTTCCAGCAGCCTGACAACCCCTCTAGAGGGCGGGCCCACCTTTCTTATGATAAAGGAGAAGCTGTTCTCCTGGAAGATCATAAAGCCATGAGACGGAAAGCACCTGGAAACTGACGTCAGGTGTCACACTGGTGTTCCTCCAACAGAGGCTGAGGAAGTAAAGCAAAGAAAAACCAGGTGTGGGAAGCAGGGAACAAAATACCTTGGGATACACTTCAGGCCATTCAAGTGTCCACGAATAACTTTCAGTCCTCATGAGAGTTCTACTTTCACAGGGGTTGGGAAAGAATGATTGGATTTGGTGCCATGAAGAATCATTTAGTAATAGGTACCTTACCCACGAGGGGCTTTCCCACTGGCTCTGGAAACCAGGCTCCGTCCTCCTCATCCTGACAGGAGCTCCCAGGATCATAGCCGAATGTTTGTGGGAGATAAGCGGCCAGGTGGCTGGTCTACTGACCCAAAGCCCATCACAGAAGACCTTTGTCCCAACCGTCCAGGCCAGCCCGCCATCCCAGCCCACAGGCAGCCCTCTCACCCCTCCATCCAGCTGCTCAGAGACATCCTCTCTCCAAGCTTTCTCACTGGGGTGCATGGCAGTGAGCTTCTGACATTTAGGGCTTGGGAAAACAATGTTGACAGTTTCAAGATTCAAGACTTTCATCTGTGTTTACCTGTGTCCCTACTATTCTCATTTCCTGAACAGGAACCCATGAATACAGGCAGCCTCAGTCTTTCGTGAGGAAGAATGGAGACACAAAGGAACAAATCACTAGTTTGTGTCTTGAAAGATACTATACCGCCACATAACACACCCCAACTTCAGCATCCCTGCAGCTAAAAGTGGTACTGCCTTCTCTTCACATGATAACCAGCTCAGTTCCTGGATCTCCTCATGTGACTTAGCCTCAACCACACCCACCATTTCCTATCATCCCCACGAACAGAACCTGCTCACCTCCAATCTCACTCTGCCATACTGTGTCTCCTTTAAAATTTTTAAATAATGGTCCTTAGACATTTCTCTGGAAAAATACCATTTTTGGCAAATAAAACTTCCCCCAAAAGGTTGGCTAAATAAACACAAACAACTGAAAAGTCACTCAAGTATATAGGTCAGTAAGCAAATTGCAACTGAAAAAAAAAAAAAAATTCAATGAGAAGGTTTCCTGATCAAAAACGTTATTATTCAAAAGGATGCCTGGGAGTCCTTTTTCTACATCAGCCTCGCTTTATAAAGGAACTCAGATGATACAAGGGAAAAGTGTGCTCATTAACAGAACCCAAATCAAGGCCAATGTAATTATTCAGGTACCAACTCTGCCTGAACACCCAGCACTGCCTCGATAAGCATCTGTTAACCAATGGAAAGTGAAAATGACTTTTAGCTGCAGAAATTTGTGACTTTCATAACTAGATAAGAAAGATTAAATTTAATTAATTTTAGCATAAAATGGAAGGACCATGTCCTGATTCCCTTAGATACTAAGGGAGCCATTTTCTAAGATAATTTATTAAGACTACCATATGCAGCTTTCTATGTTTTTCTCAACAAATAACATTCCTGTCTGTCTTTCCAACTACCTGACTAGCCCTCAGTAATGGTTTAAATATATTCTGATAAAAATTACTTGATATTACTATAAATAAATATATTTGGGGTCAAAAACTCTGACATGAGTTTTTTTTTTAATAATGGCTACATTTTAGAAGCTGAGAATTAAATGATAATGAGATTCAAATTTCACATCATAATTACAAGGGTTTATTTTTTTTTCCTATTTCAACTTAGATTTTTACTAAAATAATACAGAATATATTTCGTATTGAAGTACAGTTGATTTATAACATTATGTTAACTTTAGCTATACAGCATTTTTGAAGATTATACTCCCTTATAGGTGATTTTTTTTTCCAAAAAGCAAAACATGGCCTTTACACTGTATTAGGTATTATAAGTAATCTAGAAATGCTTTAAAGCGTACAGGAGGATGGAGGGAGGTAATATGCAAACATGCCATTTTATATGAGCATTTAGGAATTTGGAGTCCTGGAACCAAATATCCTCAGATACCAAGAGATGACTGTACAATCAATCCCCCAAAGTTCCATTTAAATCTATTCTCCATTATCACCCCACAAAAGGGCCCCCAGTGTGGATTTTCAAGTTTTCTTCCAGACGTTGATTCTCACCAGCCCACCCGTCCACCAGAGGCATCATGGCTTCTGACCTGGGGTGAGGTCCTGCATTTACCCAAACACAGTTCAAAGTGATCTTCCACTGCCAGGAAGAGGTTCTGGAATACCACAGCTGCCCGGTTGAGGAAGCGCTCCAGGAGGAGTGGCTTGCTGGGCTTCAAGCAGCAGGAGACACAGTACTCGTAGGTGCTACAGCAGCCACTGGACAAGCAGCCACCACAGCAGTACTGATTACGGAGAAGGAAATGGCAGTCCACTCCAGTGTTCTTGCCTGGAGAATCCCAGGGACGGAGGAGCCTGGTGGGCTGCCGTCTATGGGGTCTCAGAGTCGGACCCGACTGAAGCGACTTAGCAGCAGCAGCAGCAGCATAGGTGATTACAAGATAATGTCTATAATTCCCTGTGCTGTACAGTCATTCCTTATTGCTTACCTTATTTTATACACGGTAGTTTGTACCTGTTAATTCCATACTCTTAACTTGCCCAGTCCCCTTTCCTCTTCTCTTTAGTAAGCACAAGTTTGTTTTGTATATCTGTGAGTCATACAGAACATATTTAGTCAATGCTATTTGATTTCTTAGAACTCTAGCAACTGGAAATTTTTTTAGCAGAATAAGATTTCCCTGTGTTTGAGAAAGCCACAGACATCATACGTGTCTGCAACTGTGAGAGACATGATTATGCTGATTGCTTTACTAGTATTTTGTTTCCATGGATTTTCTTTCTTTCTTTTTTTTTTTTTTCATATTTACTGAAGGAGTGATTAAGACTCCAGGTTTTGCTCCCATATATCAGACAGTTCCCTCCATGGGTTTGGCTTTGTTTTATTTCTGTTTTGTTTTGCATTGCTTTTCATAAAGAAGAAAGTAAATGAAACTTTTAAGACAGAGCTTTCTTCCTTTCACTGAAATAGAACATGCTGGTACTGAACTTTTGGAAATTTCCCTTCATGATCTATTACGCAATAAGCCACCAAGAGTGAAAGTTCCAGGACTCTCTGCAGACGTAGTCCCTAGGACTCGGTGCTCCTGGGCAGCTTGAAGCAAGGCCTGGTGACTCACACTGTGCCCAGAGGAAGGGGTTTCCTTATCTCTCATTTCTCTCTCTTTTTCTTAGTATAACTTGAGCTTTAAGTAAACCACATTTCCAAACTGTATAAAATCAGCAGATGCATAATAAAGGTCTCATTTGAAAGAGACATTTAGTCATTTGGGAAGACTGGTTAACCTTAACACCACTACCTATTTCCAACCCCTTCTCTGCCAATATCACAGAGTCTGTGATTCACAATTGAGCGAAGCTACACCTGAAACTGGTGAAAAATACCAAACTTGTTGTCTCAGTTTAGTTCAGTCTCTCAGTCCTGTCCGACTCTTTGCGACCCCATGAATCGCAGCACGCCAAGCCTCCCTGTCCATCACCAGCTCCTGGAGTTCACTCAGACTTGCGTCCATCGAGTCAGTGATGCCATCCAGCCATCTCATCCTCTGTCGTCCCCTTCTCCTCCTGCCCCCAATCCCCCCCAGCATCAGAGTCTTTTCCAGTGAGTCAACTCTTCGTCTAGTCTTTCTTAAAAAGAAAAAAAAAAAGGAAAATTTAAATTAGGTTAAAAAAATAAAAAAGGTTTATCTTTTCCATTGTAATTTAATGGCCCTCTATATTCCAGGATGAAAAGGCATCTAGCGAAGAGATCATTTTGATTTTCTTTGATCAGTTATTTCAGACTGGTTCAAATTAGTTTATTTGCATTAATTTTTCTAAGACAAAGCAGCCTCTGATGACTGGATTACAGCCTAATTAGACCTACCCCTGGTCTCCCCTTGAGGGTGGTGGGTCCTTGATTCACAGCCAGGCCCAATTTCTCCGGGACGGCTTCCTCACTGACTTTTTATTTTACTTCTAGGTAACAGATATTCATGGGCTTCCCTGGTGGCTCAGACACTAAAGAATCCACCTGTCAATGCAGGAGACCCAGGTTTGATCCCTAGGTCAGGAAGATCCCTGGAGAAGGGAATGGCAATCCATTCCTGCATTCTTGCCTGGAGAATCCCATGGACAGAGGAGACTGGTGGGTTACAGTCCACAGGGTTGCAAAGAATCAGACATGACTGAGTAACTACACTTTCATTTTCAACAAATATTCATCTGGGGAGGTGCAGTGCTTTTGTGTGTCCTTATCTGCAATTTGTAATAAATTCCACCAGGAGCAAAAACAGTCATTTACTGAAATGAGGCCTGGCATGAAATCTGCGTAACCTGCAGAAGAAGCCCGGGGTTTGATGTGACCAGCACACTTTTACTGTTACCCTGTGGGAGGCGCTCTGGGGGCTCGTGAGCATGTGAGGGAACAGAAGTTTGGTATGGCAGATCCCAGAGGGTCGAAAGGGACTGTTTGTATTTAAATTGTTACCAAGAAAAAAAAAAAATCACTGTCATTAAAACACTGATAATGCCCTCTTGTGATTACCCAGGAGAAATAGTGCTAAAATCGAGAGCAGCCATATTCTTCCATCACAAACTTAAAACTTTCAAAGTCATAGCCATCATCAATTATCAAATATTTATTGACCAAATTTTTTTTTAATCTTCAATTTACTGTTTGTATTCTTCTTTCACAGCTGAACAGACGACAGAAGATGTGGAATCCTAGATGGATGATAATAAAACCATCTTGGGATCAAAGTCACATTAAATAAGTCCAGAGGCAAGATGTGCACACATAAATGTGTCCCGTTCAGTTGGTCATTAGAAAATGCTGAAAATATGATCTAGTCACCTTAAAGAAATAATGCAAGACATAACATTCACTAGAGCCTTTTAACCCTAGCCAAGGTAGGACACAAAATGGCAAGTTAAGGGCAACCCGGTGTTTTTTTCCTAGTTTATAAAACTGCCAACAAGCACCACAAAGTTTGGAAGCTAATTTCAAACTCATAGACCGAACGTCTGGCTGCTGGGGGTGGACCAAGGATGCTGCAGGCAGTGGGGGATGCATCATCTCTGGAGAATTGGAAACAGTAAGGAAACCAGCTAAGAGTCAGTCCTCCATCTGCCAGGAGCTGGCGTTGCACAGAGCATCAGTGATCAAGTCTCAGTCCTGGAGAAACCTCTGTCCACCCACCCATCACCCACCCCTCAGCCCCTGACCACATCTGCCTCCTGCTCTACAGGTCTCACTGACAGGAGGGAAATCCCAACATTTTTGAAACATTCATCCTCATCATCACTTGCTGATAATCATCAGTAGCTTAAATAAATATAGAAACTCTCCCTTAGAGCCAAAAGACATAAAATAATACTGGATCACAGTTATTTGATGTGCTGATTGTCATCCCCCTGTAGTTCAGGCTTGGGTCATACATCGTCTAAAGGACTGAAGTAGAAATTGAAGCCGGCATCTCCAGAATGGAAGGGACAACCTGCCATCATCTGATTGAACACATTCTGTATTTCCAAGGGATATGTTATGGAATACACGATCTGGAACACTGCCATGACTTTCTTTTTGGTTTCATTGTCAAAAATAACTTCAGATGGACTTCAGCCACCAAGATTAAAGGACCTTGTATGTTCCATGAGCAGCGCTGTTGAAATCTGCTAACTTAAAGCAGGCCATGAACATTTTTGAAGTGCTATTTTTTTTGCAGTTAATTTATTCGCTGCAATATGTGCCAACACACACCCTTGCAGTTCCAACATGAAAAATGAAAGAAAGATGCAACATTCCAGGCACGTCGCTGGGGCCGAGTGAGAAGGCAGATGAAAGAAACACATCAAAGAGGAAGCACATTTCTAATCAGCCTCTGAAGAGAACACAGGATGGAGTGTATACAGTTGGTCCACACACATACACACACACACACACACACAGCCGGTGCTTAGTATTTATGCAGATATACAGTTGGTATTTAATAAATGTGTGTAACCAGGCATGCATAGTGTAGATTTATGTATACAGTTGGTACTTAATGTGTATACATGTATAAAGTGAGAGCTTTACCTCCAAACACTTAGGGCCCCAACAGCCCGCATGTAAACCCTGTAAGAACTGAGATGTGGGCTAGTCTGTGAAGAATGGTCAGCAGTTGTTTTTGTTGTTTTCACTGTTGAGAAACAGGAATGAGGAAATAAAATCACGGATGGACCACACAGGTAAAACACTCATACTTAATCCTATACTAGAGAACTTTCGTCATTTCTACTGACTCTCCACGCACTGAACACACCTTGAACTTGCCTCTTCTGTCTTCAGAACAATGAGGATCTTTGCAAAGAGCACACACTTCCCACTGTGTGGGACTTCTGGCTCAGAGATGCCCCAACCAGCATGTCCTTCATCCTTGGTCTTCCCCTCTGCATCCCTTACGGTCTTACAGTCCTAGGCATCAGCAGTTTGGCTTTCCAGAAGCTGAAGATTACGGTGAAAAGCAAGGAGACTATGAAGGTTAATGAAATTGGTAAATAATGGGCCAGAGAGATGAACACTACTTTTAATTGGGTTTGATCTCTCAAAATGATAAGGAAAAAGAGAAAGAAAAAGCAAAGTGAGTAATTTTGTCTTTGAATAGCTCAAAGATTTAAGACTGGAGTAGGTACTGAAGTTGTATCTAATCACTTAGCACTCAATTAAAACAATGAGGAAAAAATATCTGCTCCTATTGAACATAGCCCACTTGGTTTCAAGTGGGTAAAGCAGCATTTCTGACACATAGGGGGCAGAGTTCTGAGGTCTGCTCACAAGAACCTGTGGCTGGAAATTCCTGGTCACCAGCTGCCACCAGTGACCTCTTGAACCACATGGGCCAGCTGGTCCCACCAGTGGGGGCTTCACATACCTGTGGAAGTTCAGCAAGGAACACAGGCCAGGGCAGCATCAACACCAGTGCCCTTGCCCAGGCCTCTGCTGGGAGCTGAAGAGCTCGTCTGATGTCTGTATTTTTTTCTGAAATGGCTTCTTCCATTTGCTGCCAAAGGCAGAATCTTCAGACTCTCATTATTTTTGTGACTGCTTCACTCCACCCTTCTCTTAAGATCAGAGCTTTGAGCTGTTGATGGAGCACAATGTCTTCTAAAACGAGTTAAATTTGGAGCCTTAAGATCATGGTCAAACCAGTCAAAACACACCAACTCATCAGCATTATTTTTGTACATTGTCCTTCACAACTTTGAAAATCCAGGTTGATCCTAACTGGCTTGTCATACCAACCGAAGTCAGAAAATGTGGGGGCTTTCATGTTTCAAGGTTGTTTTCTGTGGGGACATGATCAGCACCAGCCATGTCTTCTCATCCTAGACATTCTTATTCACCTCCTATATGTCCTGAAATCATTTGGACCACATACCTGAGTTTGACATCCTTTCGCCGTTGAACAGGTTGAATGACAATTGTGAACTCCAAGGTTTTATTAATAGTTACATAAGTATTAATGGGCTTCCCTGGTGGCTCAGTGGTAAAGAATCTACCTGTATGAGAGAGATCTGGGTTTGATCCCTGGTTGTGAAGATCCCATGATGAAGGAAAAGGCAACCCTCTTCAGCATTCTTGCCTGGGGAATCCCATGACAGAGGGGCCTCTGCTTAAGGTATCATCGCAAACAACAGGTGCTTTGCAGGATGGAGCTCTTTGCAGAGTCCATCATCATGATCTCATTATTGTATTTTCTTCCATTATTCATTCATTTTTATCTCCTCAATACTTGTCAGATGTCAATTCAGAAACAGATATGAGTCTGAAGTCTGTCTAGAGTTTACTATGTCCTGATGAAAATACTTAACTTGTGACAGTTTTGTGCAACTCCTATTTCAAAACATGAGAATTCAATCATTTCCAAAATTGTTCCCAAATCCACAGCTCCGGTGGTGATATTCAGGGAAAGTACCATTTCAACCCAATCGCTTGCATTAAGCTGCACATGGGAGTATCAAATAAGCAGCTGAAAACGTTTCCTAGGTTCAGCAGGAATTTCATTTCCTCCAAATTTCTCCTCCTGTGTCAGCGATGACGGTGGTGTTTTAGGTCATGTCTCGTTCTAAGGTGAGATGACTCTGTTTCCCGCTGCCATGAGGTGAGATGGCTCTGGCTGGGAGCTTGCCTGCTGCCACTGTTCCTGAAGTGATGGTGACGGTGGTGACTGACAATAAGATACTAATCCCACTTGGGTAGCTCCTGTGGGATGAGTGTGTGGTGTGGGTCAGGTGGCCCCTCTGGATGGACACTTTTGTCCCCCTGTCCTCCAGGAGCATGGGCAGCTAAGCCAGAATGGCTCTGACCCCCAGGACTCATCTCACTCAAGGTTCCTGTCTTTGCCTGGGGACAACTAGATCTGATGACTGTTCCAAAGGGGATGCAAAGGCCTGGCACCCGGCTTCGACTCATGAGACCCTGCGGGGCCTCAGCCCCCAGTTCCTCCCAGGGTTACTAACAAGGACTGGAAGGTATTAGAGTCCAGCTTTTCTGGCAGCCCAGTCCTGCTCCTCACTGCCTCCCATCTGTGATCTTGAGAGTGCACTGACCCCCAGAATCTCCATCTCAGAGTGCTTCCAGGAGCCCAGTCCTTCCTGGACCCTCTGACCACAGCATATGTGTCCTGTTCCCAGTGCAGCTTCCTCTCATAGATGAAGAGACAGACGCGATTGAGAGACAAGAGAAATGAGACTTGAATACTGTAGGAGACTAACATCAGGGCACGGGTTCAAATCGAGGAGACTTGAATCCACAGTTTTCAGTCCTTCTGCCATGTCCTGGCAATGCCCACCTCAGTCTCCAGGAGAGACTTAGAATCTTTCTGACATTTATCATTCATAAATCCACTTACGGTTCCCAGAAAACTGTTGTATTAAAAAATTAACAACCTACTTAAAGAAGTAAACAACATTCATCAACAGCCGCAGAGTGGTCGATCACTACCTTTCTCCCAATTTAACTGATCTTCTATAAAATGTATGCAAGAGTGATCAGATTTCTCTGTAAAATCTGAGCACCCAAAAAGCACAGGTTCCGAATCTCTGGAATAGCCTTTGTTTGAGAGGCCAGCGTGGCAGGGAAGCCGTAGCTCTGGGATCAATCAGCATGGCTACTTCCCAGACCTTGGTGCCTGGCTCCTGGCCAAGCTTCCTAAATTCCATGTCTTGATTTTCTAACAGGGACAGTCATATCAAATACCTCTCAGTGCCACTGTAGGGATTAAAGTAGATATGTGTTCATCTTTTATTGGGCTTCCCTGGAGGCTCTGCAGTAAAGAATCTGCTTGCAATGCAGAAAATGCAAGCTGATCCCAGAATCGGGAAGATCCCCTGGAGGAGGGAACAGCAATCCACTCCAGTATTCTTGCCTGGATAGTTCCATGGAAAGAGGAGCCTGGCAGGCTATAGTCCATGGCACTGCAAAGATCTGAACATGACTTAGAGATTAAACAACAATAGTCACTCTTAGGTGTCCTTGATGCATCTGTGGTGGGTAAAGAAACAGATCAGTGTTCCATACATGCTTTTTAAAACCACTGATCCAAATTTCTAAAAAGTAAGACAGATGACCAATCACAACAATGTCTGTTGTTAGTAAGGGTTGAAATATGCTGTGGTGAGTCCTAGATGTGCCCTCAAAAGTTTAACTCAATCAGAAAGCCATCAGAAGGCAGAAGTCTCTCAGGTGTGGGGTCGGTGGGGGGGGATCCCAGCCAGCCTCCTTTGAACCACACGGAGAGAATTCCCATCAGGATGCCTCTCTTGTAAGCAAGGTCATGTCACTAAAGAGTAGCAATCAACTCTGGATGTGTCAGCTACAGCAAATAACTTCCACTCCAGGAAGCAAAATAAAATCTCATGGGCTTCCCTTTTGGCTCAGCTGGTAAAGAATCCGTCTGCAATGCAGGAGACCTAGGTTCGATCTCTGGGTTGGGAAAATCCCCTGGAGAAGGGAAAGACTACCCACTCCAGTATTCTGGCCTGGAGAATGCCATGGACTGTATTGTCCATGGGGTCACAAAGAGTCGGACACAACTGAACAACTTTTTCATTTCCGCCTTCCATGATTTGTCTTCTGTTTTGACCAATCCTCAGTAAAGTCCCCCAGGAAAATGGATGTATAGGTGTGGAGGAGGACAGAAACTCAGGGTGTGGGGTGGGGAGCTGGGGGAGAGCAGACAGGCTGTGCATTTTTGATCTGTTCCTGACCCTTGTCTGGAGCAGGAGATATTCTTAGATCTTTTTCTTGAGGTGGAAGAAAAAGACTGAGAATCTCCTAGAAATAATTTTAGGTAACCACAGCTATTTTTATCTCAATGTTCAGGAGCTAGTGTTTAATTTAAGGACAGAAATGAAAACAGTATTAAAAAAAAAAAAGAAATGTCAGTTGTATGTTTTGATTTCTTTTTAGATCTCTCTCCAGAGGCAAGATTTGCTTAGTCACAGAAGCCAGAGATGTCTTCTTAAAAGGAGTTTAAATCTGTAGCAGAACATTATTAAGAAAAGTTAAACCCATTGTCAAATGAAAATGAAATCTACAATGATAAAGCTAGAGTTAGCGTTTAAGAAATGGAAACCAGATGCAAGCTAACCAAATGCCATCTGTAATCCTTAGTGATATAAAAGGGGGTTCTGAACCTTTCAGCCCAGGGATGGGATTCTGTGGGATTCCAGATGACCTCAGGTTCACAGGGTAGCATCTGGAAGGAGATGATCCCCATATGAATCTGGAAGGTCTCTGGCAAGGCAGGGGTCGGGTGGGAGGATCAGGATAGGAGTGTCCATGCCTAGGCAGGGGCCCACAACCTAAGGCTTCTGCTCTAGGTCTGCTCTGCTTTAGGAAAATGCAAGTCACTTCTCTAAGGAGAAGAATGTCATGGATGAGTCACTCAGTCTTGTCTAACTCTTTGCAGCCCCATGGACTGGAGCCCACCAGGCTCCTCTGTCCATGGGATTCTCCAGGCAAGAATACTGAAGTGGGTTGCCATGCCCTTCTCCAAGGGATCTTCCTGACCCAGGGATTGAACCTGAATCTCCTGATTCTCCTGCATTGGTAGGCAGATTCTTTACCACTGTGCCACTTGGGAAGCAAACACCTATTCGTGTTCCTTTCAAAGGCCACATAGGTTCACTGCACACATACCCAATAGCATAGCCCAGGCCCACATCTGGTCAGAGCAGCACGGGGACCTCCCTCCATCTGCAGGAAAACCCCACATCTTAACATTGCTCCTCTCTCCTTCCCTGGGGACATCAACCTCCAGGCGCTGTTTGTTGCTTGTGTCTGTGTGTGTGTTAATGATATAGAGGAGATGGAAATGGAGATAAAAGTATGAGAAAGAGAGTTCATCATTATTTTTGTTTGGTTTCCGGTCACCATTTCAAGTGCCTCTATAGTCTCCAAAACCCAGCAGCATTATGGGAGGCAGAGTATGTGTCCACCTTTGGGGCATCCTGTACCAGATGAACAAGACCTGAGAACAATGTGCTGCCTTCAGACACAACCTTTCTCTTCTTCACACAACACGTAAGTTAGATGCTTAGCATTTGGCACAAAAATTAAGAAAATCAAATTTTCTGGGCTTCTCTGGTGGCCCAGTGGTTAAGAATCTGCCTGGCAATGCAGAAGATATGGATTTGATCCCTGCTCTGGGAAGATCCCACATAACTTTCGCTGGGCAACTGAGTCAACGTGCCACAGCTGCTAAGACCACGCTCTGGAGCAACGACTGAAGCCCTCGTACCCTAGGGCCCACGCTCGCTCCGCTACGAGAGAAGCCACTTCGATGAGAAGCCCTCACATCACAACTAAAGAGTAGCCCCCATTCCCCGCAACTAGAGAAAACCCTCGTGTAGCAATGAAGACTCAGCACAGCCAAACAAATATTTCTAAAATCTCCTTTCAAGTTTCCTTAAGACCTAAGATACCTAACAGTATAATTCCGTAAACATCCCTGAGCATCTAAATATCTAATATCTTTAATTAAAAAAAAAGATAAGTGCTGCCAGTAACAATGAACTTGCTAATTGTTTTGGGTTCAAGAATTTGGACTGCTATTGTTATTTGTGGTTTTTTAATTAAGACAAAGATCAGCAGCTTTGCTCATCAGAGTTAGATGGCAGTGAGATTTTTAGTTCTGGCATCATTGGCTTAGGAAAGAGCATCATAGACAAGCTCTCTGTTCTCAACTTATTTACGTTTTACTCTGCATCATATGTGTTTTTTCCTTACAAGTAAAATATCAACAACTTCCCAAAGATAGCCCCCGAAGTTGTAAAGGACTATGATTTCATAAATGATTAGACTATAGTCAAGTTATCTTGCTGTTTTGGTTTCTTCCCTATGGCTTAATTATACACCACAAATCTTTTGCAGAAGCAGTCTATTAACTAAACACGTAGAGATCAGCTCCACACAAAAACATGCCTCAGTGTGTGTTTTCTTAATCTGTCTCAGCAGAGAGTATATGTGGCAATAAAATGGTGTGTTCCTTGAATTTGAGCAGTACCGGCTTGTCGTTTAGTCACTAAGTTGTGTCCAACTCTTTGTGACCCATGGGCTGTAGCCCATCAGGCTCCTCTGCCCATGGGGTTTTCCAGGCAAAGACAATGGAGTGAATTGCCATTTCCTTCCGGCCTCATGTTAATAAATTATCGTGTTTACTTTTGGGGAAGATGAACATATATTTCCAGGGGATGGGGTGGGGTCTGCCTTTTCCCGGAGGCAGGAGAGAGGTTGTCACCATCACACTCCTGGTGACGCTGTCCCCAAGGCCACCAACCAGCAGACTGTGAAGTGTCGTCCTCTCTCTTACCTCTGCTTTCTAAACTCCAGAGTCACAGTAAGCCAGAGCATCCCTAAGACTCCTGTAGTTCTTCATGTTGTGAACTGCAGTAGGAGGTGGTCTGCACAGAAAGGGAATTTGATGTAATGCATCATCACCCACACTTTTGATTACTTTGATGGGAGGTGGTGATGACTCCCTCCTCTTGTCCTTGCAGGATCTCTGAGTGGATTATACGTTTCTCTCCATCGGGGACCTCTGTCTAACTCCGGAAATGCAGCCCTGAGAACCGAGCTTCCTCACCTGGGAACCTCCTGGGCTCAACAGAGTTCCCACTTGACTATCGTGTGACAGTTTGTTAAATGTTCTCATTCTTGTTTATTTTCATGGTTTCGAGGGGGACAAACAGAACCACTCACTCTTACAATCTTCCTCATGGTTTTTCCTACTAAGTATATTCAATAAGCAATTAAAATTCCATAAAAACACTTTCCTTCTGCAAACCAAGTTTTCATATTTCTAGGGCTTTTTAAAAATTATATACCCATTGCTTTTGTACATGAGTATTCTTTTAAAGGATGTGTCATGAAAACTATTTACTGTAGCCCTTACTTAAATATCTGTTTGTTGGTGATGTCAAAGGAGAAACAGTGCCACCCTGTTGAAAAACATCACTGATAACTTTTGGACAAGGAAAATGAAAAAAAGAAAAGAAAGTTGTAAAACAAAATGGCATCTGAAGTGGATTTCTGAGGAAAAACAATTTCATAAAGATAGTTACGACTAGTAGTTAAAGAAGTGGTACCAGTGCTATTGTAATATTAAAGTGACATTGATTTGAGCAATTCTAGGCTTCAGTGCAATATTACTGACTAAGTATTCACCCTGCTCTTTATTTCTGTGACGTTTCTAAAAGTTTCTAAAAACGACTTAATTTCTAAGGGAAGATGAAGCCACCTGGTTTGGACATGAAAAATGAAGAAAGCAGTATTAACTGTCTGAAATATCTTTAACTTAGGGGAAATCTGACACTGCACCTCTGGGAAAATATGTTTCACATATTACAGGGTCATCGTTTGGTCTGTCCCAATTCAGGCACCAAGTGCTTTTTAAAAGCAGAGTGCAATGAGGCAGCTCTGGTTGGAAGGAGGCAGGGAGGAGGGCTTTTCTCTACGTGTCCTTGAACAGGCGATTGAGACGCATTTGTCTCCATTTCTGAATTTATAATGTCAGAAATAAAACATGCTTCTAAAACTACTGAAGGACCCCTGGTAGAAAGGTGAAGAGACCCACTGGCATCTTTATGGAGCAGTACATCAGAGGATTAAGGACTACAGAGAAAAAGGCCATTGCCAGAGAATAGATGGTTGCAAATGAAACAGCAAATTACATGCAAATTTAAAATTAAATGTAATGTCGTTCTGCCAGACCCTCTGAAAATCTATGCCTTGGGTATTTGAACCTGGAGGGCACACTCATTTTGCGAGTATATAAATTTCTTTAAAGCTACAGTTATTGATAAATTATTGGTTGTACACTTTAAAATTTTACAATTTAAACTCAATGGGTTAAGTGGCAAGACAGGAAACCTTGGGAAGAAAGTGAGTTACTTACTGTCAAGGTGTCCAAGTTCATGTTGGAAGATCTGCTGGAATTTTACTTTAAATATGAGGCAACAAAGTCATGGAGTCGGCCCTTACATTATCTATAAAGTGAACCACTGTCTCAGAGTCAGAAATACAGGGGCTAATAGATGGTTTAGTTGATTTAATTTTCAAGTTTTTGATGCATACTCCTTTCTTTGAAAGGACTAGTATGACTTAAGTGGCTTTTATTTTAAAACATTTAACAATTTCCTTCATCTTGAGCATGTCAGGTTCTCACACTTAGAAATTAAAACTTTTTAAAGCGTGTGCATTTTTCTAAGATGACGTTGGTTTTAAACAGAGCCCCCAGCCTCTAACTCTGCTTCCATCAAGACTTAGGGGGCTGTCCACTGCCCTTGAATGTGGGCTCTGCAACTGCCTGGTGGAATATAGTAGAGGGGACACTGCAGGTTCTCTGTCCATGCCCTGATGAACTATCTTTTTCTCCAAGAAACCCCTGAGGCCCCCCAGGAAGGTAAGCAAAGCCCTGAGCACTCAGTCTAGCCAAGGTCCCAGCCAACATCACGCTCCAACTGGCCATGTTGGTGCACTGTCTTAACAGTGGTCTCTCCAGGGTCACCTCCCCAGATAAGTTCCTGTTCCTGATCTGAATCATTAGGTGTGGAGGTGATTTGTTCTTCAGTCTTGGGTAACCAGGGCAGATCTGGGGACCTGGCCGCAGGGTGCTGCCCTAACAAATGCCTAAAAATGGGCATTGGCTTTGGGACAACAGCAGGTAGATGCCACAAGGGCCTGGAGAAGAATTTTTGTAAAATCCTGAAACGCTTCGACATACCAGAAGTGAAGGCCCCCCTGCCCTGTGTGTCCTTTGCTAGATATCTTCTATAAACAACTTCACTCCCTGCTGGGGTGGGAGTGGGACAGGTTACAGTCAGTCAGATGGTGGGGAGTTCATGGTAAAGCTGGGTTTCATGGTAAAGCTGCATTTTCATTCCTTCCGTTTGTAAAAGTTTGTCCTCTCCCTTTTGTTTCCAAGTTCCCAAAATATAAGCACAGAAAGTCACTTTCAAAGTCTGTAAAAGGAGAAGCGGGAGGCTTTGCCTTCCCCCATCTGACTCACTTGTCTCTCTTCCCCACCTGGATTTCTTGATCTTGCAGACTCCATCCCTTGCCCTCCAGGATTTGTGAAAGCCTCACCTTTCGCTTCCTGTCAGAATTCAAAAGCTGGGGCAGACAAGCTCGTGCAGGACCACATTCAGGGCAGTTCAGAGACGCCTGCACAGCTAATGAGATGTCGCAGCCCCGTGGGGGCTGGGGGCTCGGGGCAGAGCCGGCTTCAGGGGGAGCTGCAGACGTGACACGGAGCGCTCCCCATGGTGAGCGACCGCGGGGATGAAAGAAGCCCTTCCCGCCTGGCCTAGATTTCAGATGTCTCTGTTCAAACCAGAATGCTAAGGCCTAGCAGGCAGCTAGCACTTTTTCTCTTTTAAGAAATAAAAATGGATCCAGCAAAGGGGGAATCCAAAAATAGGAGTCGGTCATCTAATCAGAAAGATACCCTACCAGCCTGGTGGGGTTCATGTGTAGATGGTGTGCTGGCAATATTTTTTTTTTTAAGGAAAAAGAGAAAGAAAAGGTTCTTTTATTGTGTGTTTGGTTCATTTGTTCAGAAGCTTCCCCTCCTAATGCCTTAAAAAGAGATAGCGCTTTGTGTGTTTTAAAATTCACCCAGTATTATTTGAGAGAAAAATCAGCAAGAAACTTTTTCTGCAAAAAAGATGTTTAATTTTATACTCCGAGCAACAGCACCAGCAATGACTAAAGTAACCAGCACCAGATGAAGAAATGATAAACCAATTTGTTTTACAGAGAGTCCAATGCAGGTTAAATGTGCAGAACCAACCACTCCTTAACTGCCAAAGGGCCTTTCAGCATTCAGGATGTTTTTCTAAAGGTTTTTTTTTTTTTACTCAGAGCACAATTTCATGCAATTTTTATGCAAAGTTCCCTGCATGTTTATTTCCTGAGTTGCCTTCCTCATTCACGATACTGCGGAATGAAAGCCCTGCATAGTCAACACTCAGTGTGGAAGATGTTACAGGCAGGTAACAAGATCTTACACTCAGACTTATAACACGAACCCTTGCCAGAAGCCATGCACTGAGCAAGCACTTTATACCTGTTACCTGATTTATCCTTCACAGCCAACCATGAGCAGGCACCTTGGGCAACATCCTGACTTTACAGATGAGCAACCTGAGATGGAGAACATCTCTGTCCCTTCCCGAGGACCCAGAGTCAGAAGAGGAAGGGTGAGGGTCCCACTCAGGGGCTCTCTGCAGGGAGATCCCACCCTGCCCACCCACCCTGTCTCTCCTCCTTCATGATGGTCAGGGTCTTTCCTTCCCTTCATGGCCAAACTCTCTGCCTCTCTCCACTCTGTATTCCATAAAGAAGCCAAAGAATTCTTTCAAAAAAAATTCTTGAACTTCAGCCGCTGAGTAGTGTCTTCTCCATGGTAAGCACCATACAGACAGGCATTTTGCCTCCTTTTTTTCAAATTGATCTCTGCCACCCTCCTGGTACACAGATGCTAAAATGTATTTGTTAATGTTGGCTTGAGGAGGGGCTGTCTTAGCCTTTCAGATCTAGTCCTTAACCTAGTTCACCTTGTAGATCAGTACATTTGATTTAAACACTCATTCTTAGTGATGTGAAAAGGAAATCTTATTGATTTGGGGACTTTTTAAAAAGGTTTAGGTTTCTACAAAGGTGGTAGAAATCTGTGTAAACAAGAACTTTAAGGTTTATAAATGCATCCTTTTCAATTAAATGAAAGAAGTTTTACTCAAAGCTATTCTTCCCTACTTTTAATAGATTACACAATTCTTTAGATTTGGAAGATAAAATTCCAAATCTAATCGATACTCTCCTGTCTGTATCTAATATTTGAAACGCTGGAGAGTGTCTTCATCGTTGTTTTGTTGTTGTTGTTGTTGTTGTTTTGACTGGAATATACAATAAAAGTAGAAGAGAATGAAGGAAGAAAATTTCCAAGTTTCCGTATATAACAGGAACATGAAGATGACATATAGCTGTTCCCTCCAGCCCACATCCTGGTCCTCAGCCACTTAGAACACGGACTGCCCACATATTTTCATGTAAATTTTCTTACCCTTATTGGAAACCATGCAAGTATGCTAAGTTGCTTCAGTTCAGTTCAGTTCAGTCGTTCAGTCACTCAGTCGTGTCCGACTCTTTGCGACCCCGTGAATCGCAGCACGCCAGGCCTCCCTGTCCATCACCAACTCCCGGAGTTCACTCAGACTCACGTCCATTGAGTCAGTGATGCCATCCAGCCGTCTCATCCTCTGTCGTCCCCTTCTCCTCCTGCCCCCAATCCCTCCCAGCATTAGAGTCTTTTCCAGTGAGTCAACTCTTCGCGTGAGGTGGCCAAAGTACTGGAGTTTCAGCTTTAGCATCATTCCCTCCAAAGAAATCCCAGGGCTGATCTCCTTCAGAATGGACTAGTTGGATCTCCTTGCAGTCCAAGGGACTCTCAAGAGTCTTCTCCAACACCAGTTCAAAAGCATCAATTCTTTGGCGCTCAGCTTTCTTCATAGTCCAACTCTCACATCCATACATGACCACTGCATTAAGTCTAGACACATTCATTTTCTCTTTACCTGGGGATATCTAGAGAAATCAACCAAATGGCTAACTTTGACATCAGTTGTTACGGCAACAACTGTAAACAAAAGTTTAGCTACTTTCTAAAGAATAGGTTGAGATCTTTTTTTTTAACTAGTGAGGTCTGTTTAACAAGGCGAGGAGAAGACTGTCCCATGAGCTGGTATCCAGGAACTGTCAGTGTATTTATAGCTCAAACATCTGCCCAGGGCATGACTGAATGTGTGATTGGGATGTTTTTAGAGTTTTTTGCTAGATGTCAAGACAGATGAGTCCAAAATTCTTACAATTCTAAGACCAAGTGGCAACTCTGAGAAGTTTCCTCTTGCACTCATATTTTTCTGGACCATTTATTTCAGGACCCATGGGCCTCTTAAGGTCTAATAACTTGCCCTCTATGACTCAAAAAGCTTCTTCCAACAGTCAGCTTCATAGGTGCTGGGCCTGCTCATGGCATTCTGTTCTTCCCAGAATCTTGTACACAGACACAAACAAATTCTCTTCCATTATTTTTTCCATTATAGTTTTCATTATTTTTGTCCATCAGCCTAGCACCTTGTCTATATCAAGTGTTCTCTTCTCTATAGAGACTGATGGTTGTCCCTGAATTTCCTTTTTCCTGTTGTTCCGTAGAAACAGAAACCCTGGATTTTGTCTTTCACAAATGACTGCCCAGAATAGATCCTCTATTTTGAAACTAAATGAAAAGTGTCATGTGACAGCTTCCAGGAAATGTCCTTTCTGCTTTCTCTTTGAATCTCTCTTTATCCTGTTACTTGGACATGGATGAGATGACAGGCACTCCACCTGCCTTTTGGGGCCTTGCGGATGAGGGCTACACCTCAGGGATGGCTCTAGATGTCTCAGGACTTTGTGGAACTGAGATGCCCAGCTAGGTCTGGGTCACTATCTCCTGGTTTTTATGTGTCGGAATGCTCCATGAATGCCAGCTTCTGGGGCTACAAGAGGAAGGCTTGATGTTGTGGTTCAAAATGCCATGCTATGGAGCAGCACCCACCTGGGTGGCTGGTGTTCCCTGGATCTCAGATGGCGCATGGAGGAGGGGGTGCCAAGGGCAGCTCCAAGAACCAAAGACAGAGAGGCAGCTGTCGATTGCATTCAGTCCAGCCCAGGTTCAGGTCAGTGCAGCAAGTTTACATAAAGTTGAGATGGGGCCATGAATTTATTTTTTTCTCTTTAAAACTCTTTTTTCCTGCCGGTATTTAACATTCACTGGCACTCATTCATTCTGTTTCTACAAACATGTTCATTATGCGCCTCCTCCTTGTAAATGTATTGTTGCATCTATCTTTAGCATCTAAGCTTTCAAGTTAGCCCTCAGCCTTTTTATCTCTGTGAACTCTTTCAAAGTCAATATTAACATAGAAAGCATCAGTTAATCAAATTGTCTTTTCTTTTTTCTTTTGACCCTGCATTTGATGTATAAAATCTTTGCAGATGAACGGTAACGTTTTGTTTTATTAGAGATTAACATCCACTACTGTTTTCAGAGAACGTTCCAACATCTTTCCACATCAACTTGCTTTTAAATTAGCCCTGGAGACTTCAAACTCCAAGGCTCTCAGCAAAGGGCATGTGAAACAGAGTCTGAGCAGCTGCCGCCAAGTAAGGGCTCCGTTTGATGTGGACTTGTTACTGGATGAGCGCATCAAAGCTCTCCCAAACGCCTGCCGGCCTGGGATACAGGAGCAGAACTGTCCTGGGAGAAACCATAGGGAGACAGAAATCACTCCTGGTTGAAACCATGGGCAACACAATTTCCTTCGTGGAGGAGCCAAGGTGTCTGCCATCTGTGCTTCTGGGGACTCGTCCTGACTTGACACCTACCTTTCTCAAGCACACCTCCTAATTTCCACTTGGGTAGCAGAGAGTCTGGTCTTTTAGTAATAGGGAAGAACAGCACAAGAGCGGAAGTGTGCTTCACTGTTTTTAACTTTCGTATTTTAAATATGGGATTGTGTGTTTTTGTAGAGATGACAGAGGATGGTGATGGAGACCCTAAATTTGGTGAGGGGCAGAGGTTTGACAAAGCTCTTTCTTAATACAATGACACCTACTGCATTCTGGACCATATTAGGGCTCACACATTTAAGATACTTTCCCAATTAACTCCACAGACCCCAGAGGCAGAGAGATGGTAAAGTCACCTTCCAGCTTCCCTCATTTTGCAGACAGGGAATCTGGGCCCCTGACCAGCAATGGTCTCATCCAGAGTCGGGCAGAGTCCCAATGTCCTTGGGTCCCAGGCTGCATCTTCCAGAATCTATCACTAGGATGTGTAAACCCCAAGCCTTCGACACACAGTAGGAACGCAAGTCTGGCTGTGATAAAGGGGTCTGTTCCTTACAGACTCTCCAGAGAGTCAGCTCCCTCTGTCACTGGGACCCCAGGATCAAGGTCAGCCAGTATGATTTCACAGTAGTTCTGTGAAACTGGTTAAGCCAGGGTTGGCCAGGCTCAATAGGTCAGTTCTTTGCTACTTCATTATATTTTATTTTACTTGATTATACTATATTTTACTTTATTTTATCTTGCATATTTTCTTTTCCTTTGCATTTTTACTGTATTTTACTTTTTTACTTTATTTTACTTTACATTTTTACTGTATTGTATTTTATTTTGCTTTGTCTTATTTACTTTATTTTATCTGACTTCTATTTTCCTTTAAACAGTGATGGACCCCCTCCCTATATAGGTGCACTGAGGGTCTTCCTGCAGGCCCTGGGCTGGACTCTGACTTGCACCAGGAGAGTCGCTGCAGCTGGACAGGCCTCAGGTTAAGTTTCACAGGAGAGAATGTCCTCCAGTTAAGTGATAGCTGAGTGAATCAAGCCAAAGCCCAAGATAGCAAACCTGCCTTTTCAGGGAAAAGAAACAAGTTATAAAGATAACTTTCCCCACAGATCTGCTGGGAGCTGCAGACCTGGCTTCCTGAGATGCAGTGAGAGGTGACCTGTGACAGCATGTGCAGAGGGGAGGCTGGGGACACACTGCTCTCCAGGAGCAGACGGAGTGGGTGCAGCCTGGGAGGAAGCTGAAGCCCCAGAGTGGGCTCCATCTGCTCTCCAGATGCTGGAGGGGGCAGCGGGACCACGCAAGCAGGAGACTGGGGTGATGGGCAGAAGCAGTGGGACCCAGGACCAAGGCAGGGACCCAGACGTGAGGCCAAGGGGGAGTCAGGAGGGTGGGGCAGACGACTCCATTCCTGTCAGGCCCCTTGGGATACCCCAGCCTAGAGAAGCCCACGCACAGCCCACAGAGGGCAGGAGACTGCAGACCTCAGGCTGAACTCCAAGGGGGTGAGGAGTAACGGTAAACTGTAAACTGGCCTGTCATCCCCCGTGACCAGAATCATCTAGAGAAAGGAAGAGACACAAGCATCCAGAGTACTGCAGCCTGGCCTTTTGGGCATCGCTCTCTGCAGCTCTGCCATCGTTTGGGGCGGGGGGTGACTGTTGAGCCCCTGGTCCCTCATCTGTGAGCCCTGGTCCCTCACCTGTAAAGTCTAGTCCCTCATCTATGAACCCTGGTCCCTCACTTATGAACCTCAGTACCTCAATAGGAACCCTGGTCCCTCACTTATGAACCCTGGTCCCTCAGTGGGAACCATGGTCCCTCATCTGTGAGTCCTGGTCCCTCATCTGTGAACTCTGGTCCCTCATCTGTGAACTCTGGTCCCTCATCTGTGAACCTTGGTCCCTCAATGGGAACCCTGGTCCCTCATCTGTGAACCCTGGTCCCTCAACTCTGAGCCCTGGTCCCTAACCTATAAACCCTGGTCCCTCACTTATGAACCCTGGTTCCTCAGTGGGAACCCTGGTTCCTCATCTGTGAGCCCTGGTCCCTCATCCGTGAACCTTGGTCCCTCATCTGTAAACCTTGGTCCCTAACCTATGAACCCTAGTCCCCCGCCTCGGAACCCTTGTCCCTCACCGGTGAGTCTTGGTCCCTCACCTGTGAACTTTGGTCCCTAACCTGTGAATCCTGGTCCCTCACCTATAAACCCTGTTCTCTCACCTGGGAACCCTGGTCCCTCATCTGTAAACCCTAGTCCCTCATCTGTGAGCCCTGGTCCCTTACCTGTAAACTCTGGTCCCTCATCTGTGAACCCTGGTCCCTCACCTGTGAACCCTGGTCCCTCATCTGTGAACCCTGGTCCTACACCTGTGAACCCTGGTCCCTAACCTATGAACCTCTGGTCCCTCACTTATGGACCCTGGTCCCTCAATGGGAACCCTGGTCCTTTATCTGTGAACCTTGGTCCCTAACTTATGAACACTGGTCCTTCATCTGTGAACCTTGGTCCCTTACCTATGAATTCGGATCCCTCACAGGTGAACTTTGGTCCCTCACCTGTGAAGTTAGGTAATAGCAGCTCCACTTCACAGGATGGGGTCAGGATGCAATGGGTCAACACACAGAGAGCTGGGACACAGCCGATGTTCCATAAATAAGAGATGACAGACAGGAGTGTGGGTCTGAGGATGACAAGAAGAAGGGAGTCCCAGGGAAGACACAAACCACAGAGGATATTTACTCACTGCCTGTCAGCAGTGACATGAAACCTTCAGCCTCCCAAATGAAATAAAGAAGTCTGGGGTCTTTTCCAGCTCACCCTAAAGCCGGAAAACAGACTGGACACTTGCTAAGCCATCACGGCTGTTACCGCTGCATGTGTAGCTTTGATGAGCTGTGTCAGGGTGCAGACCTTGAGAAAGACAGGACAGGAGCAGGGTCAGTTGGTGACGATCCACGGTCCAGAAAAGGCGCGCCTAGGGTGGACACATGGGGCACTGGCCATAGACGGCACATAGACAGCCGCTGAGTGGAGGGCAGGTGAGTGACGCCTTCAAAGCAGGTTGAATTCCCTGCGGCTGGGCAGGTGGCCTGCTGGCTGTCAGGACGTGCACCTGCAGGGACGACTCTAGTCCCTGAAGGCCGATCCACGTCTGTTTCATGGAAAGTGTGACCTCATTCATACTTCTGTCTATGTCTCGACGTGGTGGCCCTGAGGGATGGTGTGAGGCCTTGGGACCCTGATCTAGGACAGCATAGTGCTGGCCGCCTTGGCCACGACTCAAGCCACTCTCCTCCTCCCAGAGTCTGGAAGCCTCTGGTCCCTTCTGCCCTGATTAAGTCAGAGCTGTCCAAAGGAAGCAACCACACGTGAAGCTGTGCAGGTCAGCCTGCTCGTGCAGAGCAAGTCTTGGGCCCTCAGTCCTTGTTCTGGGCCACAGGTTCAGGGCCTGGGTCCTAAGTCTCCAGCCCCAGTCCTAGATCCTGGATCCTGCACCGTGAATTCTGTGCCCTGGACCTGGGTTCTGGAACTTTCTCTTTCTGGCAGTTAAGGGGTCTCAAAGCAAATGGCTTTCTCAAGTCCCCAGAAGCCTGGACTAACTCCTGCTTCATGAAAAGGAGACTACTCTCTCCCTTCTCAAAGAAAAGAGCCTCCTCAGGACTGCAAGGTGCTGCACCGGGGGCCTAAGCCTCTCTTTCTTCTCTCCCTGAGGGCCACCTGGGACCCCAGGTCCCCATGGGGGCAGTCACACGACAGCCTTCAGCACCAGCGCTACAAGCAGCAACTCAGGGTCTCCAGGATTGACCTGAACGAGTATCGCCGAACTGATTTTAAAAGAAAACGCTTGATCTTTTTACCCATAGATAGTGATTGATGCAGTGTGCACACAGCCACCTGTATCTTGAAATTTTCAAGGTCCCCTTCCCCCCATTCTTCCCCCAGCATCAGATGTTAAATGCTGATGGGGCTCTGAAAAAGCCCCTGGGTAGCAGTCACTTGGAGTGAGGAACCACTCAGCAGTGACGACAAAGGGATTTCATAAATGCCTAGATGAGCCTAACGGGATTTCAGTCATCAAATATCATGGTTTGTGTATTTTCCACATTATGGTGGGAACACTCAAGAGCCAGCTTCTCCCCCGTTCTGTTCCTGTTAGAATTTTATTCTCAGAGTAAATTTACATCAGTTCCACTTGTGCCATGGCCCAGGTTGTGTCTGCACTTTCATTATAAACCGTGTTTACTGAAGGTTTACAACTTGGCTGCAAAAACCAATTGGCACCAAAACGGGACACTTGGCATGAACTGTTTGGCATCAACATTGCCCGGAAGCAGTTTTTCTATCTAAATCTGAGAAAAACAGGCTAGGTCATTTTCAAGTTATTTGTGTTATTCATCCATAAATAAAATGAAGCCTGACAGCTTCAAAGCATTGTTTGCTTTGCACTCCTCAAAAATAGATGCGATCCAAGAAAAGTAACATTTGGTAAACAAATACTCCATGATGGACTGTAAAAAAATGAGGGGGAAAAAAGTGGGCTGGAGTACATTAAATAGAAAGGGAAAATGGAAGTGTTTCAAAAGTCACTCTGTGTCAGGGAGTAGGAACTAGGAGAGACATTATTAGATGATCTATGGGTTCTGGAGCCCATTGAGATGCCCAGGGACTCCAAGTTAAAAGGGTAAACAAACCAAATACAGGCTTTCAAATGAAACAAAAATCTGTGAAGAAGAGACACAGAGCAACTCAGCATTCAAGGTAACTAAATGTCTGATGGGCAGGCAAGCAACCAAGAAACAAATGGTTTTTAACTGTGTTTTCTAAGAGCAGTGGGCTTTAAAAAAAAAAAGAAAAGAAAAAAATGGAAGAGATAATAGAAAGAAGATGTAGGGACTTCCCTGGAGGTTCAATGGTCAAGACTTCTTTTAATGCAGAGGGTGCCCATTCAATCCCAGGTTGGGGAGCTAGGGCTGCCTCAAGGCCATGCCTCGCTCCCATGCCTCGCTCCCATGCCTCAAGGCCAAAAAAACCAAAACACAAACCAGAAGCAATATTATAATAAACTCAGTAAAAACTTAAAAAAAAAGAAAAAAAAGAAGATGTGAATGGCACCTGAGAATGTACTATTTTAAAAAACAAATATCTATTGGTTGATATCAGGGTCTGAGGTCCCTACGCCCATCTGTGTATTGTCCAAAAAGTTTAAAATTCAGCTTGTGGGCTTTGAATTCCAGCACCCGCAAGCAACTCTCTATAGGGGGACATACTGGCCTAGCCCTGTCTCTGAAGAAAGCCCTCTGGCAAATTTAAAAGTCAACCTTGACGTCAAGTGAGTGCTGACAACACTGGCTTTGAGCTCTGTGCATGTGAGCACAGGGATCTTTCACTCTTGCTGTTCTATCGGGGGAGAAACACAACCAAGCCAAGTCAAACAGAAAGTGAAAAATAAGTCGCAGAGGAAAGAATGCAGATCAGGGAACAGGACAGCAGAACCTGGGGCTCTGTCTGGAACCACGGCTCTTTGAGGTGTCCCTGAGGGCAAAGATGCTTTGCTTTGAGGGGCCACGACTTTCACATGGGTTTTCAGCTGCTGTTACTCCTCAGATCAGATGCAGGAAGATCCAGGGGGTGTTCTTGGAAAGAAAATTGGCTTTAGGCAGACGGAGCAGAGAGAGAATCCTATCACTAGACAGGGGAGAGTTTTGACTTTACCCAAAGGACATCTTTGGGCCATCACCTGAGCTGTAGGATCAGTGAGTCCAATCCAACATGCTCACTCAGGCTACAGACACTCCTGGGACACATTTCACCACTATTGGTCCCTGGAATCATCAAATTAACCAGAGAATCTCTGGGCCGCACTCACTGTCTTCTGTAGCAGACACGCCTGGCACTCACTACTTCAGAGAAAGTCTATGAAATCATTCGTTTGCCCTAACATCTAGATTGTTCCCAAAGCAGTAATGGGGCATAGAGGATTCCAACTCATTCTAGGATTTGCAAACAACTTTGTGTTCCATGGAGAGCTCACCCTCCTCACTGAGGAAACAAATATGTGTATGAATAAACACACAGAATCTCCCGATTTACTCTCCCCAGGAAGACGTGAAAGATCCAGGGAGTGTTATCTGGGCCCCAGAGGCCAGAAACAAAACAAATTTCTAGCAGGCAACAGGCCTCAAGGAGACTAGAGGGTGAAACTCGAAGTGTTTTCTCAGAATTTGCAATTATTGGGACTTCCTTGGAGGCCCAGTGGCTAAGACTCTGAGCTCCCAATGCAGAAAGTCTGGGTTTGAGTCCCATTTGCTGCAACTAAGAGTTCGCATGCCACAACTAAAGATCCTGCATGCTGCAACTAAGACCTGACACAGACAAACACATTTAGAAAACCAAAAATGAATTTGCCATTATTTCTCCCTATGTTCCTTAAAGGGGCATCATTGGCCTCACCTGACTGGTTCTACCAGCTAATTCCTTGAGACCTGGGATGTATTTTATTTTTGTATTCTCTGGCTTCCCAGGTGGGTCACTGGTAAAGAATATGCCTGTAATGCAGGAGACACAGTTTCAATCCCTGGGTAAGGAAGATCCCCTGGAGGAGGAAATGGCAACCCACTCCAGTATTCTTGCCTGGAAAATCCCATGGAAAGAGGAGGCTGGTGGCTAAAGTCCATGGGTTGCAAAAGAGTCAGACACGACTGAATGCCTTAGCACACGCAAGACAGCTGGATATCCCCAGGACAGCCCCCAAGCACTTCAGTGATCATAATCACAGGAATGGAGCAGTTGGCCTGGGACTGATGCTGTGACCTTATGAGTGTTTATACTTATGCACAGGGAGAGAGGTCTTCTGGCTATAAGACTGAAGGAAAATCTGGAGTTTGCAGCCAGGATGGTTTTAAAGTGCACGTGTCCCGTATCTATGGAGTTGGGGCCAAGTGAAGAGGGCTTGTTGGCAGGGCACGATCAGAGAGCAGGTATCATCTCTAAAACAGTACCCTCTTTAGTTGAGTCTTCTAAACCTCTGGGAGCTGACAGCTGGAGAAGTAGCTCCCTTTCAACCTTGGATTTGGGCAGTTAAATGGTGAGTGATGGAAACTCCAGCAGAAGTAAGTGTAGGCATGGACATATAGTGTGCACAGATTCCATAATTCAATATAAAAGTTGTGACTGGGGGAAGATGCTGTATTTTTCATTCAGCCTAGGTGGATTCAAAAGCAAAGCTCAGCGCACTCTCCGAGCAGGATGGGCCCCCACCCCTCGTCATCCTTGCGGCAGACAGTGGGGTTCCGGGGCCCCCACGAGGACAGTATGTGTGCCTTCAGCTCCTCACACTCCATCCCAGGGCCGGGTGCAGCCCTTTGGCTCTTGGCTTTTGCCCAAATGTGTGCTCCTTGTCCACACTTGAAATCAGAGTGTGGGAAACACGCTGTGACAGATGAAGCCAGCCCAGCATCCACGCTCCAAAGGGACCTACGTGGTCCTTTTGTCCACGCTTCCTCAGCACCTTCTGGGGCATCCTGGGAAGTGAAAGGGAAACTAAAGGCCCGCATGAATTATTGGAACTGAGCTGACAACAGAGAAGAGAAGAAACACAAAGTGGGAAGGGCTGGAGTTTCGCTTTCAGAAAGAACTGGGTTATTCCTACCTCTGTACTTGCCAGATTGTGAATTTGCGCTTGTCAACTTAACCAACCAGAGCCTTGGCCATCTCAGCCACAAGATAAGGGGACTCATCCTGACATGGAGGGGACTCCACAAAGAGGAAGGGTCGGAAGCAGTGCCTGCATGCCTGGCACCTGGAGGAACTAGGCAGGACCCCCTTCTCTCCGCACCCAGCGACTCCATCAGCAAGTTCATCCTGATGGACCCTCACTGCCCCCACCTCCCAGGCCTCATGGGCTCCTGCCTATATCACCCCCAGGTGCTCGCACTGCCTCCCTGCTTTCCCTCCGGCTCCCAGAACCAGTTCCCACAACATCCCTGTGGTCCCACAGCATCAGCCCCTTCACCCTCCCCTGCCCTCAGCCCAGGTGGCTTCCTGACACTCTGAAGATAAAGGGGCACGACTCCCCCATCCACTGCCTTCTGCACCTTCCTCAGCCCACCCTGGTTTTCTTCCCCGTTTCTTCCACACCAGGCTCCCCCCTCCTCTGCCCCTGGCTCCGGGACTGTTGCCCCGGTGTGCAGTGCTGCCCTCCAGACCTTCCTTGCCTGGATCCTCCTGATTGTTCTCATGTATGATATCACCTCTTTGGAGAAATCTTAACTTTTCAAGCTATTGGAACCTGGTCACCTTCGGAAACCCTCTGTTCACTTTCTCAGAAACTGTCACCTGCATTCTGTGGCTCCTTCACCCATTTGTTTCTGTCTCAGTCTGCTCTAGCTGCTGTGACAAATAGCATAGAGTGGACCTCACAAACAACAGACATAGATTTCACATGGCTCTGGAAGCTAAAAGTCTAAAATCAAGGTGACATCTGCCTCCTTGTCCGGTGAGGGCTCTTCCTGGTTCACAGACAGTGTCTTCTGTGTCCTCACCTGGAGGAAGGGAGAGGAAAGGGTGTGCTCTCCTTTATAAGGTCACTAATCCATCCTGGGGGCTCCACTCTCATCACCTCATCACCTCCCAAAGGCCCCACCACCTGACACCATCACCTTGGGGGTTAAGAGTCAACATATGAATTTGGGGGGCCACAGACAGTCTATAGCAGTATCTATATCAATCCCCCAAGAATGTAAGCTCTTAGAAGTGCGGACCACTGAACATCTCCAGAGGGTGCTATTCCCTGGAATCCTGGGGGAGCAGTGCCTCATGCAGGTGTGACGGCCTGCTGGGCCCCATCCTTAGTTCCTGGTGCAGTCTGGGTCCATCAAAGCCACTGGACATGTTGGAGGGTTGAATTGATTATAAGACAATTGCATTCTTATGTTGTAAAATCATAATGCCAACTGGCTTACTGAGAACAGGGAGGTTTAGGAGAAGTTGCACCCAGGCTGTCAAGTCTGCCGCTGGCTGCAGGATGGGGCTCCGGTGGCCCGGCCTCGCAGACACACAGACACCAATGAAGGGATTTATGGGTGGTTTAGGCATGCGTTCTGGCTGAATCACATTTTTATGCCTTTATAAATTGCTTTATTCCTTTTCAGCAAGAGCATTACTGATGTGAAGAGGTCAGTTAACATTTTTAGTTATGTTTTATTGCATTTTAGGGGAAAATAATAACTTACAGTAGAATTTGCAAAGTTGGGAGTTTTCAAAGGTCGGGGACTACGTGACTAAGAAACATGAAGGCAACACCAGGCCTGAGCTGCTCTACCGGCTGCTGTAAGAAGAGTTTCTAGTCTGCCACGTATTTTCTACCTCATCCCGGATGCCCAGCCTCACCTTAGCACCAATGGCCTGCAGGTGGGGGTCTCAGCTCAACCCTGAGATATACTGGGGCCTCATGGCAGAGAGGGCTTGAGGCTGCAGGACTGACCTACAGGCGGGACCCCTTCCCCACATCTCAGGATACAGAGAGGGTCACAGGCTCAACGGGCACAAATTCCCAAATGGCTCAGGCTGTGAACGCCTTGGGTCTCATTTCCTGGTAAAAGAATCTGACTGTGTGGGTGGGTGATCAACAAATAAAGTAAAATTTAAAAAGTAAGACCTGTTCCATCTTTGTCCTATGCTTGTTGGGGGGATTAAAGAAGAGGGAATTCAAAGGGAAATAAACGTATCCAAAAATGTATTTAGAAAGGGGGGAGTTGATGTTGATTTATGAATTTACTTGAATATCTTGTCCATCAAGGCACAGTCACCCTGACAAGTCACTCACATGTGTCTCCATGGATGTGACATAGATGCCAAGGGGAGACAGTGGACTGAAGGAGGAGGATGTGGTTACATGTGGAACAGAGCTGGGGTAAAGAGTGGACTGTCTAATAAACAGAGGGGAAAGGGAAGATAATGAATAGCCATCTCTTTAATCCTATTGTATCCACAGTCTCGAGGGCTTCCTAGGTGATGCCAGTGGTGAAGAACCTGCCCGCCAATGCAGGAGATGTAAGAGATGTAGGGTTGATCCCTGGGTTGGGAAGATTCCCTGAAAGAGGAAATGGCAACCAACTCCAGTGTCCTTGCCCCATGGACAAAGGGGCCTGGTGGGCTACAGTCCCTGGGGTTGCAAAGATTTGGACACAACTTAGAAACTAAACAACAACGACAACAACAAGCCACAGTCTAATGTTTTAGAAATTTTGCTATGAAAACAGAGAAAAATCCTGCCACACGCAGTCCTGTCTGAGCGGGGTCAGGCTCCACTTGATAAACACGGTTCATGGTACTTAATCCCACGCCCAGAAATTCTTGGACAAGAGAAGCCATTGGTGAAAATCACTTCCAGCAGAACAGGAGTGTCACCCAGCTTTGGGTAAAGCTGGTTAGTTTGTTCTAACACAATATTTGCTTATAACAAAATATAAAATACATGCACTCTTCAGAGTTGGAGAACCGTGTGAGGTATGCTCAGCATTTCAAAAGAGAAACTTCAATAACACTTTCAATGAATAAACATTTTGCTTTTCCTCATAGAAGGACTGAGTTATGGATCATTCCACTAACAATCTTTCCCATTCACTTATCCAGTTGCCAGGAAGCACGTCTATTCAGAAAGTCCCCTGCTTTGCATGTATGCAGAGCAGATAGCCCCCAGTTACTCCCAATGCTGTTTGCCTATGCTGTGTGGAGCTCCGCTCTGGCAGCCTGATAATAGCAGAGTTTCAGAAGCTTAGGTATATTCTCGGACTGACCCAGTTCACTCAATCACTCCCCAGATACAATGTGGGGCTATTGAAGGGTCCGGACCCTGGTGGATTGAAGCCTTTGTCCTAATTTCAGGAGGTCTTTGTCCCGACAACAATGGGTGACATCCCACATAATGCAGGGCCATTTGTACCACTGCTGCCCAAACTTCCTGTTTAGAATGGGGCAGGGAGGTTTCTGAAAAGCCTGGCTGGGGAGAGAGAAAGGAGCCACACAATGCCAGATTTCCAGGACCTTGCCTCGTGGAAGATGAAGGCAAATTTATTTATGGTGTTGGCCGCTTCGTCGTGCCCATCTCTCTGAGACCTCATGGACTGTAGCCTTCCAGGCTCCTCTGTCCAGGGGATTCTCCAGGCACAAATATCAGAGGAGGTTGCCATTCCCTTCTCCAGGGGATCTTCCTGACCCAGGGATCAAATGCAGGTCTCCTGCATTGCAGGCAGATTTTTTACCCATCTGAGCCTCTGGGGAAGCCCTTACAGAAATGACAACATCCCACGGGATGGCCAATATGGCTAAAACTGAACGTACATGTCTGTGAGCTCACCAGGCTGCAGCAGAGCTGGAGGTGGCCCTGAGCTGTTCTCTCAGCTATCCGAGCACCCGCCAGCTCTCCAGAGACGCAAAGCCAGGTCTCCCTCAAAGACCATTATTTACCAAAAAAACAAGGGAGGGTCTCCTTGAATTCTTGGAAATACCTTTTTGCAGTTTACATAATTTTGGCATATTCTTGGGCTCTCATCCTAACTGCACTATTTCCCAAAAGAAGGCTGAAACCTGTCAAGTGAAGGAAAGAGGCAATGTATCTTCTTAACAAAATGTCTGTCACTGAAGAACCATGCAAGTCAGGACATTTGCTCTGGGACCTACACAGAGATGCCTCATTCACACCGAATCCACCGCTCACCCACACAGCCTGAGCCCACAGAGGGGCATGGCAGGGGGCGGGTGGACCATTGGCTGCAAAGGTCTCAAGTCCCAGCCTTGACACACAAGCCTGAGGTCCTGAGCGAGCAGCTGGACCTCCCGGGCCTCTGCCTCTTCCTGGGACAGGACAGCACCTTGCACTGTGGTCCAAGGACCCAGAGTTCATCATGGTTCTGCCCACTGGAAGAGGACCAAAGAGACATTTCTCCACCCGAATCTCCTTGGACTCCTGGACTGTGTTTAAGTAACAATTTTGTGATATCTGAGTATTTCCAACAGAGCTTTCCAAAAGAGCTTCCCAACAGTCTAAAACCTTTTGAAGGGAGATGTTTATACTACGGTCGTATTCGTTTCTGAGAAGGGTCTCGGTTTTATATGGAAAGGAAATAGGACTTATTTGTGGCTTGTTGATGCAATACAAAGAGGTGAAGAAACTATTTGGTAACTTTAAAAAATAATAATACATTTAAGATAAGCATCTAAGAACATGCTAATGGTACAAAATGCACTTTCTTATTTGCTAATAATAATACTAGCTCACAATTACTGAGCAGTTAAATTGGGAAAGACACAGCTCTCCACTTTATATGCAACATTATTCGTCCTTCCTCACAGGGACACAGAGAAGGCAATGGCAACCCACTCCAGTACTCTTGCCTGGAAAATCCCATGGATGGAGGAGCCTGGTGGGTTGCAGTCCATGGGGTCGCACAGAGTCGGACACAACTGAAGTGACTTAATAGCAGCAGCAACAGAGGGACAAGCCATTAATTTCTTGATATAACAAATGAGAAAACTGAATCAAATGAGCTAGTAGACCCTTGATCTTGGACAAGAGAGAAGGTTAGATGTGGGTTAGCAGCAGATACTCAGGTGAAAAGTTTTGATTATGAGGAAATTCCATATAATACTTATGTCACTGATGTGACATAAGGTAAGGAGTGAGTCACTTTGAGTGAACACATCTCTCAGCCTCACCTGGATAGACAGGTAGATGAAAACCTGACTCTATCCCATGATTTGTGGCAAGTGTCTGTGTCCTTCTTCACTGCCATTCTGTCACCTTGCCATTTCAGAACCAACAATATCCTGGTGACCTTGAGCTGGTGATTAACCTAACTGTTCCTCAAAATGGGCTCATAATAACAGCATCCACTGGAATGGGTACCACAAGGACCAGCTGAACTGAGTTGATGCCTTCAAAGACCTTCAAGCACATAAGGTCTCAATAACTAACAGCCTATACAGTGACAGGGTATTAAAAAGCAAAAACATCACTTTGCTGACAAAGGTTGGTATAGACAAAGCTTTGTTTTTTCCAGTAGTCATGTACAGATGTAGGAGGCTGAGAGCCAAAGAACTGATGCTTTCAAATTGTGGTGCTGGGGAAGACTCTTAAGAGTTCCTTGGACTGCAAGGAGATCCAACCAGTCAATTCTAAAGAAAATCAACTCTGAATATTCATTGGAAGGACTGATGCTGAAGCTGAAACTCCAATACTTTGGTCACCTGATGTGAAGAGCTGACTCATTGGAAAAGACCCTGATGCTGGGAAAGATTGAAGGTGGGAGGAGAAGGGGACGACAGAGAATGAGATGGTTGGATGGCATCACCATCATCAGTGGACAGGAATCTGAGCCAACTCTGGGACATAGTGAAGGACAGGAAAGCCTGGCATGCTATAGTCCATGGGGTCACAGAGAGTAATACACAACTTAGCAACTGAATAACAACAACATGCCTCGATCATGAATGATCACTCCTTCATCTGTTGTGAATGGATAAAGAAGCCCAGAACTCAGTGCTGAGTAAACGGTGAGCTATGACACCATCACACTCCAAGCCCTGCAGGATCTGGCTACCCGCTCCTGCCCCCATCTCCAACGCAAACCATTGTCAGTCTCTCCTGGACTGCTTTGAATTCCTCCTCCTCCCTATCGCTCTCCATGGAGGGAAATGTGGTCAAAACCAGCTTCCACACACTGGAGGGCAGGCTGTCTGCTCCATCTGCCCAGCCCCAGCAAACCTAGCCCCTTGGCCACTCAGTGTTTTGTCACTTTGTCTGGAAACACCAGGATGTCTGTTTTCTTTTCCAGTGTTTGCACCTAACAAATCCTGTCTTTTCTTGGACTTGCACTGTGAGGATTTCATCCAAAGTACATCTGTGTGCATTCCGTTAGTAAAATTGTATTTTAAGATGTTCCCAATTTTTTTAAAGAACATGTGTCCCCTGGGTACTAACCAGCAGGCAGCAGGCTGGGGCTGGAGATACAGAGGGAAATAAGACGAGACCCTTCAGTGTGCAGTCTCCCCTGCCTGGCACGGGAAACAGACATCTTCATGGACAACTGAAATGAAGTGACTCCTGTGACTGCAAACGAGTGTTCAGGGAGGGCTATCTGGGAAGGTGGTGTCATCCTGGGGCATCCCGACCCCACTGATGCCCACGAGCTGGTTCACTGCTGCACAGAGAACACAGAGATGAAGGTCAAAACCCCCCTCCTTTCCCCCATCTTCTGTGGACCCTAGGCCTTGAGCCAGGTAAGCTTGACCTTGAGGAGAAGGCTTGGGAGGAGGACTGGGAGAGAATGACTCCATCTCCTTCTCCTGCACAAAAAAGGTTTTTCCAGGTGAAGAAAGGTCAGAGCAGACCCCTCAACTCCAACAGCATCTCTTCAATCACAGCCCTGTCTCCCTGGACTAAAGAACCCAGGATCCAGGCCTGGAAGGATCCCACCAGACAGGTGCATGGTCTCCTCAGGCCCCCTGCAGACCCCCACCTACATTTCCTCGGCACCTCCGTGAACAGGGGTTGTACCAGAGAAGCCCTGCTCAGATTGTCATTTCCAGCTCCCTGATCAGAAGGCAGCATGCGAGCCATCAGGAGAGGTGGAGAAGGTCATAAAGGTACCATCTACATGAGGCCACTCATGCAAGGAAAGAAGAACGTACGTGCTGAGGGACAGTCATATGACTGCTTGCTGTGTCTTATTTCCTAAAATTTCTAAGAGTTCCCATTGTTGGCCCAGAGAAAAGAGATCAAAAGTCTGTAACACGACCTATAATCCCTGCTCCTGGCCATCCACCCTGACCAACTCCTGAAGAACAGACAGAGGCAGAGTTTGGGGGCACAGGGAGGGGACTATGTGGTTCTAAACTTAGAAGTCAGGTGGGGGAGCAAATGCTCCCTAATTACAAAGGATTAGAACTTCATGGTCAGACTGTTATTGATCAGTCACGCAGTCAGGTCTAACTCTTTGTGACCCAGTGAACAGCAGCGAGCCAGGTTCTTCTGCCTTCCACTATCTCCCAGAGTTTTCTCAGTTTCATGTCTGTTGAGTCAGTGATGCCATCCAACCATCTCATCCTCTGTCACCTTCTTCTCCTCCTGCCCTCAACCCTTCCCAGCATCAGGGTCTTTTCCAATGAGTCGGATCTTCGCATCAGGTGGCCAAAGTAATGGAGGTTCAGCATCAGTCCTTCCAATGAATATTCAGGACTGATTTCCTTTAGAATTAACTGGTTTGATCTCCTTGCAGTCCAAGGGACTCCCAAGTGTCTTCTCCAACACCATAGTTCAAAAGCATCAAATCAAAGTCAGAGTTCATCTTTAATACATGCATTCAGTGTCAAACTCATACACACCATGACCAGCTGACCTTAGAACTGAGTTGGGAGAGAAAGCGATTCAGAGAAATGCCCCGGGTGATCCTCCCCAGTCTTCTGAGCTGGTCAGGGTGACATTGTTCCATATTCGAAACAACTTATTTGAGGTCCTGAGAGATGCACAGGCTCACATTCACATGGAGGTGTTTCTCCCTCCCTCCATCGAGAAACTGTGGACCCAGCACTTTCTGTGCAAGATTTCCCCAGCTAGTGGAAGGCGTGTGATGTAAACACGTCCACAAGGGAAGAATGATCTTTTCCTGGCAGTCTGTGTACACTGCTGAAAAACGCCTGTCTGTGATCAAATTATTAATGCTTCTACATCACACTAAAGTTCCTTGCTCATACCCCAGGGTGAATATTGGATGTCATTTTTTTTCTGCTTGGCATTTTGATAGAATTGTGCAATAACATCCCAACGAGTCCGTGTTTACATAGGCCAGGTGACAAGGAGCATGTGTGGAATTACAGCATTTAGGAAGGAATATTAGAAACATCAAAAGCATAATGAAAGCTGTATATTGAAACATAATTTTTCTTCTGCAGTTTTATATGTCATTGACAAAAGGCAGGCGGGAGAAATGACTGCAATGGTGGAAGCGACTCCAGACTCCACTCTCTGCAAAAACATTCCTCTTATGGACAAAGTCAACAATGAACCAAGAATTGGCCAGAGAACCAGATAAAGGAAAGCGTAATTACAAAGCTATTGTAACTAAGGTTGTAGAACTCATTTCTAAGTTAATATGCACACTCCTGTATGAAGGTACATCAGACTACAATTTTAAACCAAGCTGACCTCTCAAAGACTAACTAATTACCAATCTGAACAAAAAAAATGACAGTCCCTGTGTTCTGGCAGGATTCTTTGGTCCTGGACTCAGACTGTACACCATCAGAGGGCGTAACCTCACATTCCTTAGGAGACTGGCTTTCTGGACCACATAGGTTTTAAGACAGATGGAGAGAAAGACAGACTGGATCTGGAGTAATCTACCTTCAGCTCTGGTTTTCGTAAGTCACTGTGGAACTCTTGTTTGATCTCTGGATGTGAGGGTAAGTGATATCATTCCGCAAATATGGGAGCAATTCTTAAACTGAGACTGCAACACATCAAATGATCTGAGGGACCAATTGGGTCGACAGGAAGCTTAAGATGCTGTAGAATATCTACAAGAGATGAGTTTTTAAACTGTTGTTTGAAATGACTTGATTCACGCCCCTATCACTAACGAGCTGTGCTTGGCCATATCCCTGACCTCTCCTCGCCGAGCAAGAAAACGCCTCACCGGACTTTAAATTCAAAACAAGAAGAGAGATCTCTCTATCTTGTTGTTGCTTTTCTCCCTCTTTTTTTCCTGCTTTTGCCAAAGAGAATTAGTCTCATTATTATGAGGAAATTATCCCATTATGGCCATTTTGGTCAAAGCTGAAGACTCTGAGGCTATAAAGCTCTCCTAACAATGTCCACTTCCAAGATATGTGGTCACTGAATCACGCCCGTCCCCACACCGTAGAGGATGGTCCCCACTTTGCTGTTTGTCCTTGCAAAGTTATCGTCTACTAAGCTCAAGTTATCAGTGAAAGCTGAATCAGAGGCTGGAGCCCATTCATCCACTGCTAAGAAATCCAGGAGAGAAATATTTGCTGAGAAGGGTTATTAATTATTTTAAACTAGCAGAAATCCACGCCCTGCCCTTTGAGTACTCAGAATTTAACTGGGGACCAGGGCCAAAGGCCTCTGCAGCAACATGATAGTTCAATCTGTTAAGACTTTGTTTCGGCTTCTGTTTTGTTATGAACAATGGAAGACAGGAATCAGGGAAAATAAGCAAAGAAGGGACTTTCCAGCAAAAGGGTTTTTAGAAACTCAGGAGTGCCCCTTTCCCCCGATGCTTACTGTGTGCTCAGTCATTTCAATCGTGTGACTCTTTGCAACCCATGGACTGTAGCCCGCCAGGCTCCTCTGTCCATGGGATTCTCCAGGCAAGAATACTGGAGTGGGCCCTCCTCCAGGGATCTTCCCGACTCACGGGTCAAACCCACATCTCCTGTGTCTCCTGTACTACAAGCAGATTCTTTGCCACTGAGCCACCAGGATACACCTAATAGCCCCTGCCTTTCAAAAACACTAATGAGAAACCTCCTGAAAGGCCCCAGTGGCTTGCTGGGCTTGTTGAATACACTTGAGCTTCTGACGGTGGTACAATGCACAGATCCCTAAATTCATAGAAAGGATTCCACTGAAAGTTTAAAAGTTCCATGTTATAGACAAGAATACAAACTGCAAACATACGTCAAGATAACTTCATGGCAAATAGATAGGGAGAAAGTGACAGATTTTATTTTCTCGGGCTCCAAAATTACTGTAGATAGTGACTGTAGCCATGAAATTAAAAGACACTAGCTCCTTGGAAGAAAAGCTATGACAAATATAGACAGTGTATTCGGAGAAGGCAATGACAACCCACTCCAGGACTCTTGCCTGGAAAATCCCATGGGCGGAGGAGCCTGGTAGGCTGCAGTCCATGCGGTCGCTAAGAGTCAGACACAACTGAGTGACTTCACTTTCACTTTTCACTTTCATGCATTGGAGAAGGAAATGGCATGTGTTCTTGCCTGGAGAATCCCAGGGACAGTGGAGCCTGGTGGGCTGCCGTCTATGGCGTCGCACAGAGTCAGACACGCTGAAGCGACTTAGCAGCAGTAGCAGCAGCAGACAGTATATTAAAAAGCAGAGACATCAGTTTGCTGACAAAGGTCTATCTAGTCAAAGTTATGGTTTTTCCAGAAGTCAGGAGTGAATATGAGAGTTGGACCATAAAGAAAGCTGAGTGCCGAAGAACTGATGCTTTCTAATTGCGGTGCTAGAGAAGACTCCTGAGAGTCCCTCAGACTACAAGGAGATCAAACCAGTCAATCCTAAAGGAAATCAGTCTTGAATATTCATTGGAAGGACTGATGCTGAAACTGACGCTTCAATCCTTTGGCCACCTGATGTAAAAAACCAACTCATTGGAAAAGACCCTGATGTTGGGAAACACTGAGGGCAGGAGGAGAAGGGGATGACAGAGGTTGAGATAGTTGGATGACATCATCGACTCAATGGACATGAGTTTGAGCAAGCTCTAGGAAGTAGTGAAGGACAGAGGAGCCTGGTATGTTGCAGTCTATGGGGTTGAAAAGAGTCGGACATGACTGAGTGAGAGAACAACTGGGAAAGAGAAATCAAAACAGATTATAAATGTTACAAAACTGAGGAACACCACAAACTTCACAAATTCCAGAAGAAACCATTATGTTTGACTCATTAATGACCTGAGGACTCTAACACCACTCTATCAAATTTTTTTCTTTACTTATCTCTTCTCAAATTGCCTCTCCATGGCAATAATTTTATAATATAATTTCCTGGAGATGGTAGGAAGACAATCTTGTCTTCCCTCTAGCAAGAATTATCAAAACTAGTTGTTGCTGTTGTTGTTTTTTAAACAGCCTTAGCTTAGAAAAGTTCTTTTCAGCTTTACAACTCCTAACTGATAGTCAGGTAAATAATTTACATTTCTTGTCAAATTCTAGAGAACCTCTATCAACATCTTTAACCTATAATCTGTAAAAACTTCAGGACATTTTATGTTTTCCTACAGAATAATTAATTGTACACAATACTCAATGCTTCTATTAGAAACTTACCTCTTCCTTTTAGTTAATGATGGCTTTCAGTCTGACTGAAAAATTTCTATACATCTTACTTCTCAACCTGAGAATGACTTCTGTCAACGTTACTGCTTGTTACTGATTGTTCTTGGTTCATATTCTGTTGATTGTTGTCTGAATTTTCCCTCTCAGTTTTTTTGTAAATAAGTTTAAAGATATCCTTTAAGTAATGTGCTGTGCTGTGCTCGGTCGTATCTGAATCTTTGTGGCCCCATAGACTGTAGCCCACCTGGCTCCTCTGTCCACGGGATTTTCCAGGCAAGAATACTGGAGGGGGTTACTGTGCCCTCCTCCAGGGGATCTTCCCAACCCAGGGATTAAAATCCATGTCTCTTGCATCTGCTGCCTTGGTAGGCGGGGTCTTTACCACTAGCGCCACCTGGGAAGACCAACCCTTAAATAAAGGTACTCTTCAAATTCAGAAGTCTGGAATTTCCAATTTGATTGAAACGTTCTCAAATGGCATCTCAAGCGGCTCTTAAAATCACACATCCCCACCCAACTTCCCCTCAGCCAGGTCTCAGACATTCCCACAGCATCTGACACAGCAGAGAGGCAGCCTGGAGACCCCAGGGCGGGGAGTGGGGAGGGTCAGCATCTAAACCCGTGCAGTGACACCCTTTCTGGAAACGTTCACAACACACACCCCCGTGAGCTCACGTGGAGCCGGAAGCCTCTTCAGCTTCGTGGAAAGTCCACCTGGGCACAGGTCACCTCTCATGAAACACAGGGAAATTTAAATTACAACAATGGATTCTGCTGCCTGGAGATGGAAAAGGCTAGAGAAACACCACCAGGCTCTCCCTTAAAATTCTAGACCCTCACAACACCTTTTAAAACCTATGGCTAATCCAGCAAACTGCCATGCAGTCATCAGAATAGGATTTTGCATAGCGTCTCAGCAGTTTTGGAAGTGTCTTGCCTCCAACACTTTCCAAAGGTGCATTACTGATGGTTTAAAGCAAATACACATATTTCACTGGTTCCCTGATTCACCCAGTTGTTCATCCTTTGTGCCTTCCCCTGGGTCAGGTACTAGATTCCAGCAGATGGAAGCAAAGCAGGACAGGCTTCTTGAGGGGTCAGGCTCCAGCCAGGCTGACAGGGAGGGCCACATGGACAGCACTCAGAGTAAGTGCCTGGAGGACCTAGTGCAACAAAGTCATGTGGACCTGAGGCCTGGAGGGGGCAGACAGGGGTGGGGCTGGTGACAGCCCTGGGCCAGCTCGTCAAGAGGTCAAAAGTAAGATATCTGAGCCCATGCTAGCAAAGTAAGACAAAGGTCATCGAAGAATGCCATGCATGGGGAAGAAGCAGACAATAACTGGGAACCTTAGAGGAGGACTGATCGCATTCAGTTAGCATTCATTAAAATACATGTATATTGGGTAACTTGCCCCAGGTCACTTTTTTGATTCGTTGAGTCCACTCTGGAGCCAAATACACTTAATCTGTGAGAGTCATTGCAGTTCACTGTCAACTTGACCACTAGGCTACCTTTCTACCTGGGGGATGGGTGAGCAAAGCCATTCACTGTCTCTTACTTCGGTTAGGGCCCAAAGTAGAGAAAACAGCAGAGAGAAAGATAGCAGAGAGAAAGATAGCGAATGAATGACATGGAGATAAAAAGTGAGATAAAACACACAATGAAGAAATGGGTCACAGTGCAGATGGAGGGTTAGTGCTGAGAGGACTGAACAACCACTGACAAGCAGCCCCTGGCTACCATCCCAGACCATTTCACGGTGGCTCAGACGGTAAAGTGTCTGCCTACAATGCGAGAGACCCGGGTTCAATGCCTGGGTCAGGAAGATTCTCTGGAGAAGGAAATGGCAACCCACTCCAGTATTCTTGTCTGGAAAATCCCATGGACAGAGGAGCCTGATAGGCTACTGTCTATAGGGTTGCAAAGAGTCGGACACGACTGAGCCACTTCACTTTCATCTTTAAAAGCCGGTGGCAGCGGCCAGTTCTGTCACTTATATTTCCCTTATTTTTTGTCCTAACTGACAACTCTGAGAATAATTTCATTGGTGAACAAGAGTCAACAGACCATGGTTTCTTTTAACAAAGATACTGTTTTTGTCTAAATCTCTGCCATTGTAATCAGTCACCACTAGTGAACATCTTCACATTTAGTCTAGATCTGAATATGTATAAACCACATACAGCTCGGTCTTCCCTATGACTTCAAATCATTTTATGGTCATTCCTTATGCAATCTGAACTTTTAGGGAAGATAAGCTTGTGGCTCAGCTGGTAAAGAATCCACTAGCAATTCGGGAGACTTGCATTTGATCCCTGGGTTGCAAAGATCCCCTGGAGAAGGGAAAGGCTACCCACTCCATTATTCTGGCCTGGAGAATTCCATGGACTATATAGTCCATGGGGTCGCAAAGAGTCGGACACGACTGAGTGACTTTCACTTCAACCCTGAAAGCCAGTGGGTGGAGGCTGGAAACTGGGCTCTCAGACCCTTTAAAGGAGACAGTCAGACAATGTAAGGGCTTGATCCCTGAGGTGGAAATACTTTCAGATGATGAAAGCTCAATTAGAAGACACTGAATGAATCCCAACATTTTCAGGGCAAGAAAGGACCCTCACAAGAGCATTATTTCTCTTAGAAAAATTGAGACAGAAGCCAACAAGAGAGTTCAGATGGATGGTCTATTCTCTTCTGTAGGATATTTGGTGGGTATGGATTCAATTTTCAGAAAGATATGTGTAAGCACTGATGAAGCTACCCCATGTCTGTGATTCTGTTCAAAACCATTGTCCTGAAATGAATCAGGTCACACATGGGGAGGAGGGGAACACACAAATCAATTTTCTCCTTCAATACAAATAACTTTTGCAATTTTTTTAAATATTTGAAACTCATCCATATATGTATATATCCTATTCTAGAAAAATCGTTTTAAAAACTTTGAGAAATAGGACTTCCCTGGTGGTTCAGTGGTTAAGACTTTGCCTTCCACTGCAGGGGATGTGGGTTCAATCACTGGTTTGGGAGCTTAGATTCCATGTGTCTTGTGGCCAAAAAACTGAAACATAAAACAAACAATATTGTAACAAATTCAATGAAAATTTAGAAAATGGTCTACATTAAAAAAAAAATTAAACCTCTTTAAAAAAGAAAAAAAATTTTTTTTGCAAGATGGGAGAAGGGGTGCTGTAAATTGGAAGGTTGGAGCCCTGGACTGCCTTTGGGCCACACCACTGACCAAACTTATGGTCTCAGGTAAGCTCTTAGCCCCCGTGAGTCTCCCATCTATAAAGGAAAGATGATAAAATATCCGTTTTAGAGCTGGCCTGAGATTCAAGACAGTTCATACTCACGAAAAGTGCAGAAAAGTCCTGTGTTAAGTGTCACCTGCTAGACCTTGACAGAATGACATCTGTGAACACAAGCCTCTGTCAGGTGAGAAGCAATACCACCTTGCTGCTGGAAAGACAGAAAGAAAGCCCACATGATAATAATGGGGTAAGGGAAGTGAATGTAATCTTATACTATCATAATATGCTACTAATGACACTATTAGCAGTCTGGATTATTACCAAAACCCCCGAAGTTTAGATGTCAGGAATAAAATGCTATGTGGAGTAGAGAGTGTAAATCCAAATGCCTACACGGTCCAAAAAAGTCACATAGAGAGAAATGGAGGCTGAGAGTAAGAAAAACAGACACAGAAGTGCAATAATGATGGGCAGAAAGCACTTGGCCTCAGTGGACGTCAACTGTAGGGAATGCTGGAGACTGTGGAAAAATGAGGAGAGCGGTTCCTCTAGAAAAAGGCAGTGATACTTATCTCTGGCCAGTTGTGGTATCAGAGAAAAGTGGCTCTTACCTGGCTAGGCTTCAATCATCTCCAGCAGAAGATGGGAATCTAGGTGTGTAAATAAAATCTTCCCATTTTTTTTAATGTTTGCTCATATTCTTCCCCCTAAAAGCACCATGTAGGTCAAACTGGGACCCAGAAAACAGGTAACTTTGGGTTTTCTTGCCTATTTCACCCTTTGAAGGGAAAAGACAAGAGGCAGAGAGAGGAGGGCTTGGACTTTGGGTACGTCCTTGTTGATGTCAAGATTCACTACAACTCACTATTTGGCTAATGTGGAATGTGGATGTTATCAAAGACGGCAGTCACAAGAAAAATGAAAGCTGAGTCATGGCCAGGTCATTGGTGGGAAATGACTGCTGAGATCATCCGTCCTCAAGTGAAACTGACCTTTTTTATTTTTTTTCCCTCCTGCCAAACATTCCTGAGGTCAGCGTAGGTGCCTGAAGATGAAACCAAAAGAGCCCCCTCTGGCCAGAGAGCCCTTGATAACAGAAGAGGTGGGGTTGGCAAATGCCCCGGGGGGGACCAGGTGGTGGGAAGGTAAAGCTCACCCCAGCCAGACCAACTGAGCCCAGGAAAGGGTGCCTGGTCCTTCAGAACAGACTTCCCTGGAACTTGAGGCCAAAGGGGCTTGACTCAGTGACGAAGTTTTGACAGCAACATTTGTATGGTATCTTAGATAACTCACAAAAAGGATAATGTGTACAAAAATAAACACCACCATGTTAGAGAGAGGAAAAAAAAAAAAAAAACAACAACCCAGAAACAAAGATACCCTTTGATCCTGGAAAGAGATCCTTATTAGCCTGTTGGATGAGAATCTGTATTCCTCACACTAGTAGCAACCAAACAAGCCAGAAATCCAGAGCTGAATAAAGTTACAAAAACTTGAATGTGTCAACCTGATTTATTTTAAAATTGAACATACTACTGGGATTGTGTGTCGTGTGTGCACTAAGGGTGGGAGAGGTGGTTCAATAATCAGAGCTGTTATTTCCAACTTTGTATTAGTTGCAGACTTTTGGGGGGTGTTTTTGGTATCATGCTTAAAAAAAATCCATTTTGATTGAATCAAAATAATCGAGTCAGTTGAGATTACTAGTCAGCTGGTAATTTTCTTCTTACACAGTTTTAATGAGATCAGCTATGAATGAAGCAGTACAATGGAAATTTGGATATTTATTTCTGATATCAAAAGAAACTCAGTATTTCAGATTCCAAATATAGATTGACAATTGCAAGGATTAATGGAAACATATAATTAAGGGAAATTTATGTCTATCTATACTTTTTCTGGGCTCCCCTGGTGATTCAGCCGTAAAGAATCCATCTGCCAATGCAGGAGACTTGAGTTCAATCCCTGGGTCAGGAAGATTCCCTAGAGAAAGTGAAGTCACTCAGTCGTGTCCGACTCTTTGCGACCCCATGGACTGTAGCCTGCCAGGCTCCTCTGTCCATGAGATTTTCCAGGCAAGAATACTGGAGTGGGTACCATTTCCTTCTCCAGGAGATCTTCTAGACTCAAGGATCGAACCCGTGTCTCCCACACTGCAGGCATACTCTTTACCACCAGGGAAGCCCAAGAGAAGGAAATGGCAACTCACTCCTGTATTCTTGCCTAAAAAATTCCATGGACAGAGGAGCCTGGCGGGCTACCGTCCATGAGATCACAAAAAACTCTGACATGACTTAGTGACTAAAGAGCAACAATATTTTTCCACCCACATTTTCCCAGACTCCATCCCTTGGTCCATCCATAAAATTGCTGATGGCCATGCAGCTCAGTTTGTCAACATCCTGGTGAACACTAAGCAGATTTCAGTACGTTTGGTCTCAAATCAGGGTAACCATGCCAGGAGATAAGCACCCTGGAAAACAGCTCCCTATCTTGGAGCTCCAATTCATTCCTTATTTAATTCACACTTATTTACAGAGGTCAATGTGCCAGGTGCAAGGATAAGCACACAGACCAAAGCTTGCCAGTCATGACCTTGCCCATAGGGACCCTTCCCCACCCCCCCACCCCAGCCCGGCCCTCTGACAGTGTGTAAAAACAAAAGTGAAATCACTAAGTCTGTCCAACTCTTTGCGACCCCATGGACTTTAGCCCACCAGACTCCTCCATCCATGGAATTTTCCAGACATGAATACTGGAGTGGGTTGCCGTTTCCTTCTCCAGGGGATCTTCCCAACCCAGGGATCAAGCCCAGGTCTCCTGCACTGCAGGCAGATGCTTTACTGTCTGAGCCACCAGGGAATCCCATGTAAGCAGTGTGTAAGTAGCTGCTTAATTCGTTGAGAACTGGCCCTGAAGTCAAGAATGATGATTTTCATCTCCATAGTGACCATTGACCAAGAATATTTGAGGAGTAAATGAATCCGTAGTGTCAGGAGTGGAAGGGAGGCAGGCAGGGAAGTCTGGGGACACACATTTGTGTCCGGGGCCACCTCGGGCTCTGAGGTTCATCCCTCTCAACGCTGAACTGCCGTGGTCATCACTGACCCCAGACACTGGCATGCGAGGCTCAATGTTGCCAGGGAATTCTCCTTAGAGAGAAGGGTGGATTTCTTCCAATCTACTACTTTCCCCACCTGCCTTGAATTCACAGGAGCCTCAGGAACTGTCTAGAAATTTGAGATGATGGATAGAATTACATGAGAAACCCAGCAGATCCCTTTGAACATGTGATAATTGTCTGGTAAGAAGGGCTACTCAGCCTGCAACAGAAGGTGTTTTGGTAAATCAACCATTCTCCAATAGAAAATTTAAAAGTTTTGACTAATCAAAAAAAAAAAAAGTGTTTCACAGTCTGTCTGGCTGAACCAGGACAGGACAGGACACCCCCAGCATGAGGTAAGACTTCATGGAATTTACTGATAAGCAGAGTGGGGCCTGTCCCTCCCACCCCTGCAGGGATCATTGTTCATTAACTGGTGGAAAACAAGTCCTTTTATTCCCCTAGTTATGTGGCTCAAGGAGGAACTTTCATCATCTCTTACTCCTCATTTGCTGCTGGTGTTCATCATTAGCAGGAGCTAGCCCTGCTTACAGTTTTAATCACTCTGTCTCCGTCTTGGGTTTCAAGCTCTGCACAGTTCACCCTGTGGCTTGGAGTTCCCTGTGACGTCAGTAATAACTGACTTGTTTATCAGTGCTCCCAGATGCTGATCTGAAAGCAGGGGTTTGAAAGAAAGGACTTCAGAAATCATTACCCTCCTTCGAGCACAATTAGTGATAGGAAAACCCACAGCAAGAGCTAGAGAGACGAGGGAAAGTCCTTGTGAATCCTGGGGAGGGGAGAAATCCCTAGGAAGGTCAGAAAATGCCTCCTTGAAGGCCAGATCAGTATCTCTGCCTGTCATCAGGGTTCCTCTTTAGCTGACATGAACTTCAGTTTGGTTAAAACCTCCATAGCAAGTTAGTTAGGATAATAGAGTCCAGTTCCTTTCACCTTAACCAAAACATTACCTCATCTGCAAAGAACTCCCATTAACCATTTAGACCCTGAGGTCAAATCCTTTTTCAAGGTCTCTGGAAGTTTCTTGCTTTCACAGGAGTTCAGAACATGACCCCCTGTCTCCAGAGGAGAGGCAGCTGAAAGGGTCACCTACCTGACCAGTAAGAGAAAGGAATATGAGCTCCTGAAAACTTCTGCAAAGTGAGAGGAACTATCATTTTAGAAAAATACCAACACTGAATTATGTGAGATAAATATGAAAGAAAACAATCAGCAAATATTCCAAGAAAAAAAGAGAATGCCTAAGAAGACTGACTCATTTGAAAAGACCCTGATGCTGGGAAAGATTGAAGGCAGGAGGAGAAGGGGACAACAGAGGGCGAGACGGTTGGACGGCATCACCCACTCAATGGATGTGAATTTGAGTAAACTCCAGGAGTTCGCGATGGACAGGGAGGCCTGGCATGCTGCAGTCCATGGGGTCACAGAGAGTCGGACATGACTGAGTGACTGAACTGAAACTGAAGAAGACTTCTCCTCGAAGAGTTAATGTTTAAAAGAAGGAAAACAGTTAAGCATCCATCTCTAACACAAGCTACCAACAGGACCGTTGCTTGGGGGGTGGGCGGGGCATCCAGGTGAACCAGAAGCACAGTCTCATACCAGGTCACCATTTCTTCTCTCCTGCAACAAAGCTGAACTCACACTTCCTCTTCACCAAGGAAGCTTCATGCTAAACAAGTCCAGTTCAGTGTCAGCCTGGGTGGGGAAGAAAGGCTCTGCTCTTAGGGGGCGGGGTGGGGGGTGACCATCCCAAACAGGGGATTGCGGCCCCAGGAGGAGTAAGGCCTGTAGGAAACACAGGACATGAGTGCCTGAGGGTCCTGACTCGGGCAGTGTGGACAAGATGAGACCCCGGACAGGAGGCAGAGAGCAGGGGACCACCGGTGTCAACATTCACACTCTAAGACAGGATAGAGGCAAGCGAGGATGGGAACCGTCAGGAGTAAGGACTGACCCTGAGCTGCACTTGACCCCAGTGCAAGTCCTCAGAGATCTTCTGGAGAATGAAACGCACCACTGCTGAGGGCAGCAGGGCCCAGCCTGGGAGCAAGGGTGTGTCCTTCAGAGTCCCAGGGCCAGCATGCGCTGAGTCTGCGCGGGTGGGAGGAAGTATTTCCTGACCCTTAAAAACCGAAAGCAGTTGTATAATATAGAAATAAAAGACTCTGTATGATCCAGAACATTCAACTGCAAATACTCTTTAGTAAAGATGACTTGGTACGTTGGGCCATGTGAACATGAAAGAGAGCTAGAGGGTAAGAAATCCTTCTTTTTAAGATTTTTGTGGTCCTCCATTTAAAATTACCATGTTTCTAAGTCAGGGCACTCAAGGTTTTTAGTGTGAAAACCTAGCTCACATGTGACCTGTTGTGAGTGGTGAAGACTATAACCGCTGAGAACTGGGGTTTCCTTGTGATTTCTTTTTTTTACTCACTCACTCCTGTAACTTCGTCGATCTGCATCTACACATCTTTAAGCATCATTCCTCAGTCTCTCCCCTCAGTGTCACTCTGTGCTTTCCTACACAGAGATCTCCCTTTGCCGTCTTTGAACAGCTTTCCCAGGACTTCAGCCTCCTCTCCTTCCTCTTTGGTTTCTCCTGCATCTTATCCTTTAGGTCAGAACCAGTGTTATCTCGGAGGCAGAGACTGCACTGCACCAGATGTGTGTTCCTGTTACTCACTTATCTGTCTCCTCCCTAGAGCTGGGCAGCTTACCTTTGTCCTGGTCATAAACCCTCAGTCACTCCCATCACCAGTGGCATGTGATCCCAGAGCTTCTGCTCCAAGCAGCCTTGGGAACGACTTTATCAATGGTCAGAAACAGCACCCCAACCCCTCCCAGTGTGTACTATCCAGGCCAGCCACACCTTGTTTAGGGCACTTCCTTTACTGTGCTTTGTAGACCCAAGTATTTTGCAAACTGGAGGTATGCAGCAACCCTGTGTGGAGCAAGTCTATTGCTGCCATTTTTTCCAACAGTGGTTGCTTACTTCCTGTCTCCGGGTCACATTTTGGTAAAACGTGCACTATTTGCCATGTTTTCCATAATTATTATATTTGCTATGGTGATTTGTGCTCGATGACCTTTGATGTTACTATTGCAATTGTTTTGGCATCTTTAGCAAGAGTGCTTTTAAGGTACGTACATTGTTTTTTCAGACATAATGCTGCTGCACACTTAATCAATGATAGTATAGTATAACCATGAGTTTTACATGCACTTGGAAACCAGAAAACTTTGTGGCTTGCCTTATTGTGATATTCGCTTTATTTCAGCGGTCTGGCACCGAGCCCAAAATATCTCTGACGTGTGCCTGCATCTGGAATTTCCCCGAATTAGAATAGCCTCTGATCTTTATCTGATTTGCATGCCTATTAGAACCACATTTCAAAATTTCAGCAATTTTTATTAAGAAATATCAGCGATTTCTTTGTAAGACAATCCTAAATCAAAGGTCGCTTGAGTACACAGCGAGAAAAGAGCCATCCACAAGGCAGGAAGGGGGTCCTCACCAGATACTGAATCTGCCAGCAACTTCACCTTGGACTTGCAGCCTCCAGAACTATAAAAAAATAAACTTGTCATTTAAGCCACCTATTCTGCGGCTATTCTGTTATGACAGCCAGAGCTGATGAAAACAGTTGGTCACATGGTTACTACTGAGGTTATGTTGACAAAGTTAAACCCAGAGTTTAAGAATTATTTCATACCAAAACATCTGGAATTATCTAAAAGTCCTGGTCTTCCCAGCCCTTTCTGCTAGTACCTGACCCATTACTAAGCTCCCTCTAGAATCTGAGATCTTAACCTGACTTAGAAGCTTCAGAGCAGCTACATGTTTGCCAAGATTACAGAATCAAAATGTAAGAAGTTTATAGTCAGCTTTAGCCAAATGGGAAGCAACTCATAAAAGCGCATTCTATGACTAATAGTCTCCATGGCAGTTACAGGAAACATTATTCACTTTCTAATCACCACTAGCGCGTCTTGGTCACTGGGCAGAAGGCAGTGCTCTAGTCACCCTGTGTACATGATCTTGCTCCTTCCCACAATGGCCTTTGCCATCAGGTACCAAGATCCCTGTTGCCAAGATGACCACATCATACGAGGCACAGAGAGGTGAGTGAGTCTCTCAAAGTCAAGTAGTTCAGCAAGGGCTGAGCTGGAGTATGAACCCAAGGTATCCAACCGTTGAGTCCTGGGGCTTAATCATATTCCTCGGATGCTACTCCTGTCTGTTGTCGGTGAGTCACCCCAGGTTATTCTGCCATGGCTTTGGGCCGTCTTTGGCAAACCTGATAACCATCTTGAAGTGTTCATGTACAGGGAAAATCTTCTGAGCTTCACCTTGCATAAATAAACTGCAGAAAGGCCCCACAAAATCAGGGAGACTTTGCTTGTGCATCCCCCTCCACGTTTGCACAAAACATAGAAGAACAGCTTCATGGTCTCAGCAAGTGAGAACTATCCATCCGACTGAATGTGTGGCCCTGGTGATTTGGAATGGTGGATTGACTTCACTAAACCAGCTATTTGCTAAGTTTCCCTTTTTCTTTGTTCTGTGCAAACACCAGTTCAGTGTTAGTGCTTTATAGCACAACCAGAGATGCAATAGGACAAGATGAATGTTTAATTTTAATTAACATAGCCAATAGAAAAACATGCATGCATTTCTCATGAAAATAAATACATTTGCTTGTACCTCTGTTTCACAGGCTCAGGTTTTTTGTTTTTTTTTTTCCTCCACAATTTTTTTTTTTGGAAAACAGTTTCTTTCTAAATCATGATCATCTATAACAACATTCTATTAACAGAGAATCATGAGAATGGTTATCTGTTTGAATTGAACATTCAAATTATAGTCATTATAGACTTTCAGAGAATATTTGCATTATTTCCTTCTACTGGACTGTCAGATTTTTCTACAGCATTTGAAACCATCATTTATAAAAGGGCATATCTATATGTACAAATAACAACACGTGCATAAGAAGCTGGGGAGAGCTTATGCTACTTCAGTGTTGTTTGTTAGATACAATGAGATGAGAGTCAAGAGTAATATAACTATGTAAAACTTACCGAACATTGTCATGCGCCATGTGCTACTCTAAGACCTTAACTGTTGTGACCTCACGTGCCCCTTACCATGCGAGGATGACACCATTGTCACCCACATTTTTTACATACTAGTTTATCATTGACAATCAAGGAATTTTCCATGGCAAGCAAGCACTATTGGAAAACTGGCTACCTCATTTTCCAAAGAAAACTGATTTTGTCATAATTCTATTGCTGTTTTTGAGGAGGGCAAGTAGACTCATTGTGATTCACTATGAGGTTGGTGCCAGTGGAGTGAATGTATTTAATACAAATAAAAATGAAAATAATCTTATGTTTGCATGGACTTATTAGAAACTGCTATCCCTTTGATTCTTGGAAGCTTATACAATCCTCGACAATGAGATCATAAGTAAAGAAAACCCAAGTGTGACAAAACCCCCTAGAAAGCCCTGGATTCTTTTTTAGACCGTTCAAATACAATTTCCTTTTAAAATATCTCAGAAAAGAGCAAGTTGCCATTCAAAGGTTTCCATGAAAGAAACACTGCTATTAAGATATAATAATTAAAACACCAACAAGTTTCAGAAGTATAAGAGAACAGAATACCAAGCACAGTTTCATCTGAGAAAACCTAACTGGATTTGTTATACTGTCTACATAACAAAAGGAAATGAAAACATACTTTCTTAGAGAATTCCAAAACATTCAGTATATTGTATTTTTTGATAATTATGATATACTGCCAGAATCTCTAGTTGTTTGTAGATGAGTCACGGAACTTCTAGTTGGCACATTAAACTATTTCTGATGATCAATTCAAATTATATTACACATTTTCCCTAATACAACTGAATCATTTTGATCCTTGGACTCATTGCTGTTCATTCACTAAGTCGTGTCTGACTCTTTTCGACCCCATGGACTGCAGCACACCAGGCTTCCCTGTCCTTCACTATCTCCCAGAGTTTGCTCAAACTCATGTCCACTGAGTCAGTGATACCATCCTACCATCTCATCCTCTGTCTCCCCCTTCTCCTCCTGCCCTCTATCATAGGAGATTCAAATCAGCTGATTTGAATAGATGCACTTCTCCATCTATCCGGATTTGTCCTGCATCCAAAAGGAGGAGGAGTACCACATTTGGTCTCTGAGATGGACCCAAGAGATTTCAGCCAGCCCAGTCTCTCCATCTCACAAAGAAGTCATGTGCTATGTGTGTGCTACGTCACTTCAGTCATGTCAGACTCTTTGTGACTCTACAGACTGTAGCCTGCCAGGCTCCTCTGTCCATGGGATTTTCCAAACAAGAATACTGGAGTGGATCACCATGCATTCCTTCAGGGGATCTTCCTGATCCAAGGATCAAACCCACAAGGAGGCCAAGTTCAACGAAACTGGATGGTCTGGATCTTGTATTAGAACAGGAACCCCCAATACATCAAGGTAGTTTGGACACCCACTGTTACAGGAACTGGCCCCTAATTGGGGTCTTAATAAATCTGAGGAAAACTCTGATTTGGGGACTGTAGTTCTTTCTCATTAAAATGTGGTCCCTGGACCAGTGCCTTTGGCATTACCCAAGAATTTGTCAGCCACACAGAAACGCAGTCCCCACGCAGACTTGTGAAACCAAATCCATGTCTCAGCAAGGTCCTGGGTACTTGTTTGTACACGAGAGGCTGAGAAACACTGGTGAAACCACACTTCAAGGGTGGTGAGGAGGAAAGGACCTCTTCTCAGGGGCTTTCCACGTAACAAGGCTGCTGCCTGTGGGGGCATCCTTGGGAAGTCTGAACGCCAACCTCCCCTGGACTGAAGAATTAAAGCTGCCTGCTGCAAGAGGACAAGAGCCAGCCCAGTGAAACCTGAAGAAGCTTGATTAGGGCAGACTGTCTACAGACACATCTCCTTGCAGCACTACAGGGGAATCGGGCTCTTTCTGAGCCCAAACTCCAAATTATCAAAAAAAAAAAAAAAGAGGAAATGTCAGTAAATCACAATGACCACCTCTTAGCCTAGTCACCATCTTGCTTGTTTGTATCTCCAACCTCCCAACAATGCTGCACACTGGGTATTATTTTCCTGATTTTATCGATGAGGAAACAGAGGCTCAGAGGAGCTGAAATCACAGCCTTCAAATCCTGCAGCTTGGATGTCGGAGCTGAGTTGGGCTGGCTCGGAGTCTGGCCACCCCCAGCTCTCCACCCAGGGTGCAGTGAGTCTCGAGTTTGACATCAGCTTCTGTCATTATTAGGGGCTTTCCAGGGGGTTCAGATGGTAAAGAATCTGCCTGCAATGCTGGAGACCTGTGTTTGCTTCCTGGGTTGGGAAGATCCCCTGGAGAAGGGAATGGCAACCCGCTCCAGTATTCTTGACTGGAGAATCCCAAGGACAGAGAAATCTGCGGGGCTACAGTCCATGGGGTCATAGAGAGTCGGACAGGACTGAATCGACTAATACTTCTCTGTCATTATGGATGACACATTTCCACACAAGGGAGCAAACCAACTCAACTTTGCAAATGACTAGATTATACCCCTATCTCAGGGGTAAAATTGAGATGGCTTAATTAGGCCCCATTTGTTCATTTCTGTTTTTATTTTCATTATTCTAGGAGGAGGGTCAAAAAAGATCTTGCTGCGATTCATGTCAAAGATCTTTCTTCCTCTGCTTTCCTCTTAAGGTTTTATAATATCTGGACTTACATTTAGACATAGGTACCCTGCCAGGTGTAAAACAGACAGCTAGTGGGAAGCGGCTGTTTCAGGGAGCCAGCTCGGGGCTCTGTGATGACCTGGAGGGGTGGGCTGGGCTGGGAGTGGGGGGGAGGCTCCAGAGGGAGGGGTACAGGTATACTTGGAGCTGATTCCCTTTCTTGTACAGCAGGAACTAACACAATATTGTAAAGTAACTCCACCCCAATTAAAAAAATCTTTTTAGATTGAGATGGGAACTCACTGAAATGTGTTCTTCAAGGAAGACATATTCAAAAGGAGAGTGAAGAGCAGGCTTCTGAAACACCATGCTAAATGAGGCAGAGCTCAGAGCACTAAGATGCAGACGTGCGCAGCCCAGCAGCCTTTTACAAACATCTAACAGGACATCGGACACGACTGAGCGACTGAACTGAACTGCACAGGACATGGCGGCTACGGGACTGTTAATGCAGCTCCCTCACGTTGGGTAAACAAGAGCAACCTTCCCCTTTCCTCCACCCTGCAAATGGGCCACCTTCTCCTCCAAGTGCCCTGAGGCCTTCTCTGAGGAGGCAGACAATTCACCCAACTCAAGCAAACTGGATAAGCTGGGAGCTGGGGGTGGCCACAGTTCCATTTCTGAAAGAGTCCAAATGATTTGCTTCTTAGAGAAGAAGTTAAGGGTAATGATGAACCAGTTTAAAAGCAAAGATCCAAAACCTACTAACTTTTCTCTTTGGTTTCAATCAAAGAAAACAGAAGCTGTAATTTCCCTTGAAGTCTGTTTCATAGTTGTTCCTGAGGGACTATAAAATAAAAAGGCAAAAATGGGTAGAAATTACTTAAAATGCAAAAATGGCAAAGGGAAATATTGCTGTGGGTGACTTATAAATGACTTTAGAGATTTAGGGAAGCTGAATTATCCAGGCCAACTGAAAAACAGTCATTTTAATCTGAAGATGGGTAAACTCCTGTATAGTGTTCACATATTGAAACACTCTCTTATTAAATTATAGTGTTTTATAACTGGTGAATAAAATTGGTATCATGTTTGCTAGGCAAAATCCCCACTATTTTTCAAACAGATATGTATTTTAATATGAAATTGAAATTTAATATCAAAAGCACTAAACAATAAAACCAACCCACCTAGCTTCAAACCCTCCTTAAATTATTTTTTGAATTTTGTATCTAATAACATTGCACAATAACAGTGAAACAAGATTAGCACTGTGATACTATTTGTTTAGGAAACCAAGAGTGTTGCTATGGAAACAGTCGTTCTGCATAACTATGGAAACAGTGACAGTGTTGTAAATAATGACACTGAAAAGAGAACTATGTAAACTTAACATAAGAATTCTAAAAAGAATAGAGAATGAGGAGGTGGAGGGAGGAGGAATTATATTTCTTTGAAAAAAAAGCATAGTTCTATTTTTGTCTTCTGGAAGGACTTTTAAGCTAAGTTTTTAAAAGCTTCATCTGACCTCCTCAATCCGTTAGTTTCTCTCATATTACCTGACAAAATTGTAACTTTATGTTTTTAATTTTGTTTTCTGTAACCTATTTATACTTCATAAGAAAATTCACTAAAAAGTGTTTTTGATTCAATTTCACTTTGATAGCATTTTATAGACCAAGTTACTTTTCATAAAAATGTTAAAAAGAAAGGAAATCACAGAAAGCATGTTTAATTTATTATACTTGGAGATTCTAAAATCACAGAAGGCAATGGCACCCCACTCCAGTACTCTTGCCTGGAAAATCCCAGGGACAGAGGAACCTGGTGGGCTGCAGTCCGTGGGGTCACTAAGAGTCAGACACGACTGAAGGACTTAACTTTCACTTTTCACTTTCATGCATTGGAGAAGGAAACGGCAACCCACTCCAGTGTTCTTGCCTGGAGAAACCCAGGGATGGGGGAGCCTGGTGGGCTGCCGTCTCTGGGGTCGCACAGAGTCGGACACGACTTTTTTCTAAACATATGAATGTCTGAAACCATACATGGGAATGCACATTATTCTTGGTTGACTTGCAGCTCATTCCCCGCCTATATTGTGTCCCACTAGAAGGAAATGATTATGTCTTACTCACCTCTGCAGTTCCCCGGATGTCAACTAGACAGCCAGGTAACCAGGAAATACCCACACACTGTGGAATGAGTGTGTATACCATTATAGAAGCAATCGAATATAAAGTAAAACAATATAATGCCCTAAAACAGCAAAAGGCAGAATGATGCCAACTTCCTGGAGTGATTCCATGAGTCTGCCCAGTTACAAAGGTGAGAGGCTGACCTGATCTCACTGAAAAGGTAATGATGGTAACTCAAAGACCACAAAACAAGGGAAGCAACTTCAAGAATGGAAGGAAGCTGAAACTCAGCCATTAAAAGCAGGTGAAAGGTACACAGTCTGTTTTTACCGGGCAAAACCCAAGACTCACGGGGTGTCCTGAGATTTTATTATCTCATGGGTTTGCCACCACCATGAAAGGTGAGACAGAGACGGACATAGCCATCCCTTTGGATCTGAAAGCTGTGTTTGTTCTTAAACTGTTGTTCCCTAAGTCTTATGAGAATTTAAGTTCATGTTCAAGCACTCCCATATATCCTGGCATTTTTTTTATAACTCTAGAATAATGATTTTTTAAATTTGGAATTCTGTCATTTTTTATCTAAATTACTTCCTTACTCCAAATACAGACACAGTATTAGTTAGGACTTCAACCTTTGGATTTGTGGGGCAAGGGGGGAAGGATGGCATAGCAGTGTTACCCCTGTTTTGTTCTTTACAGTTTAAAGAACTGGAAAAAGCAATATAAAAATGCAATTGTTAGTTAAGTGCTGGTATAACCACTTAATAGAGCATTGCATATTCATTCAATATTTTTCAAGTTTCTTCCAAAACACAGAAAAGTCCTTGGATATATGATAAGTAAAAGAAGTCACATATAATAGTGTATATGTACACAGCATATTGACAACCTCTTCCCAGAAAAAAGGGCTGTACGTATACTTGATTATTTTTTCTGGCCTGCTGTTCTGTATTTTCTAATATTGTATTTTCCAATATTACAATTAGAAATATTATAATATTATTACAATAATATAACAGTAATACAATACTATATTTTCTAATATTCCTTTATGCATATGGGTTACTTATTTTTTAAGGATAAAATAAATATAATCATTTCACAACTTGTACATAAATCATACCATCATGCCATGTGCCTTAAATACACACAATTTTTATCTGTCAGTTATGTTTCAATGAAGCTGAAAAAAACGTCACTTTTTCCTGAGACAAATGGTGAGCAGTAGCACAGTATGCACCATGAGAAATGGTGTCTGTCCTTCATTTGTATCGAACCTGTATTTCTACTGAGCTGCAGACAAGTTTTGAGAGGCTGAGTGTGTATTACCAAAATGGTGACCTACGTATTGGGGAAAAACAATAATAATTTATTGTTGGCCTTCTAGACAGTACAAGATGTCTCAGACAGACAGCTGTACATTGGCTTTTATTAATTTGAAGAGCTCTACACGCAAAGTAAGCAGATTGTTCTTTTATCAGTTCTCTATCCAATTACTCCAAGGCTCAGTTTTAAATGTGACATCAACCTTTCCTTTTGTACTTTAATTACTGCAATCACATCATAGAATTACTCACTTTTAATTTTTAATTCAATGAGTGATATCCTTAATAAGCACACATGGCCTAGATAAACCTCCTCTGTTCTGATTGGTACAGGGAGAGATGTGTAAGAAAGCATTGGGAGGTGGTTAATGTCAACACGGGGATCAATAGCTTACAGCAAACCAAGGGTTGAAAGAAGGGTGAGTTACTTGCAGTGCATTTCACAAGTATAGAATATCCAAGAAGAAATCTTGCCAGGCAGTAGGGATAAATAATTATTTTTAGGAGCGCATTGCAATTTTGAAGTTTCAGAATGAGTCAAATTTCCATTGTGGTTTTAAGCAATTGCCTCTGTCTCACTGTCTCTAATATTTAAACTTATATTTCAGGAATTTCCTCAGAAGAAAGTAAAATTATGATGGGATTTTATTCTGCACCATAAAAGTAGAGTTTTTATGAGCTGTTGAAAAGAAGGTACAGTTATGATATGTCATAGCAAATATGAGCACACAGTTATGCCTACTAAGAGAAAATAAAAGAAAAAACTCACAAAACAGGCCAAAGCTATATTTAAAGACAACTCAACTCAATGATTAAATAAAGTTTCTTTTCACTTTCACTAGTGATTGAACGTTGATAATGAAGTTGAGTTTCATAAGCTCTACAAATGGCAAGAAATGTTTCCATATTTAAGTATAAAATCTAATTTTTCTTTAATGATTTTAAATGATAAAGTCATTCCTAGGCAATAAGGACCTTGCCATAGGCATGTCCTATGTGTTGACTTTTAACAGCAATTATAGATTTCTATGGAAGTAGCAAAATTACATTTTGCAGTTTTGCTTTTCTGTTGTTGCTTGAAATGGTACGTAAAGAAACACACACCCTCCTGAAAATTTTGAGCCTGGTGATCACCTTCTCCTTGCTGACACCACTTGAGACTCTCACTTACCAGGGGGTCATTTCCACCAGGCTGTGTCTCCTTGGATAGCCAGTGAGAACACAGGACATTATTAGTCAGAAAAGAGATGGGGTCTTGGCTTTTGGTCTTTGTTTTCTTAAGATTTTTTTTTTTTTTTTGATGCAGACCATTTTTAAAGTCTTTATTGAATTTGTTACAATATTGCTTCTGTTTTGTTTTTTTTTTGGCCACAAGGCATGTGGAATCTTAGCTTCCTAGCCAGGCATGGATCCCACACCTCCTGCATTGAAAGGTGAAGTCTTAACCATTGGATCACCAGGGAAGTCCCTTGACTTTTGTTCCCAGCGTCCATCCCCCCAGCTACCGGCTTTGGGTTCTTCCTCTAGATTCATTGGCACCCTTCCTCTTTCTTTCACTCGAAGCAGTGGGACTTTTTGGAGGTTTCAGTCTCTGTTTCTCTCAGTCCTCTGATTTCTGATAGCCTTTACAGTTTGAATTACTCTAGGGCCTTCCCCCGAGGATGCGCCTGTGGTTGCTCAGTGTTTCGGGGGGATCGCTCACGAAGTTCACTGTGAGCGCCTGATGGGTGTGGATTACGTCGGACATGCTTTTGACTCTCTGGGTGTCCAGCGCATTTGTCTGCTGGGGCTACCATAATAAAGAAGCACACATCGTGTGGCATCAGCAACTGACATCTAGTGTCTCGTGGCTCTAGAGCAGCCCCGGATCCAGGTGTCAGGAGGTGACTCTTTCTGAAGGTTCCACAGGAGAGTCTATTCCAGGGCTCCCTCCTGGTGCAGGTGCTGTCATGGCAACCTCTGCCATCCCTCGGCCCGTCGACGAGTCCTCCAGTCTCTGTGCTGTCCCATGGCCTTCTCCCCCTGTGTACGTCCTTGTCCTAATCTCCTCTTTTTAGAAAGACACTGGTCTTGTTGGATTAGGACCCTCCCCACGACCTCATTAACTTAACCTCCCCCCGCCACCCCCATGAGACCCTATCTCCAAATCAGGTCACATTCTTAGATAGTGGGGTTAGGATTTAACACAGGAATTTGACACAGTTCAACCCACAAACGGAGGAGCCTGATGGGCTACAGTCCATGGAGTCACCAAAAGTCAGACAAGACTGAGCTGCTAAGCACAGCCCAGCCCATCACATCTAGCTCACACTCACAGAGCCCTCAGCATGATCAAAACACTGACATTTTAGGCTGATAGGCAAGAGAGAAAACTTGTTTTCAACAACTTCTAGTTGTTGAAAATTCTAGCTTGTCTACATGTTTGGTTTGTAAGTTTGGGGGACTTAATCAAGCATCTTTCTTGTTTCCTCTCATCCGCTCACTCAGGATGACAAAAGCAGAAATCATGACCTTTGCTTTCACATTCATCTGTTTGACTCAAAGAGAAGACAGATGTTTCTTTCTCTGTTTTCATTTTTAAATCTCACAGCCCATCTTAATTGGTCATTCTAGCAAAACCAACACCAGATCTGAAGTCAGGAGAATTCACTTCTACTTCTTTTTCCGTCATCATGAGAGGCAGAATAAAATCAAGTCTTTTTTTTTTTAAATCCAATTTATTTTATCTAAGAGTTAATGAGTTCACCTGGGTTTAAGGAGATTTGTAATGGATATTCAAGTCCTTGCTATTATTATTTTTATTATAATGTTGGATTATTAATACCAAGCTAAAAATGTCACTGGATATGCAAAATGAAGTGAGAAGTACCATTTGGCTTTTAAGAAGTACATTATAGAAACAGTCCATTAGGGAAATAATCTCAGGTTATAGCCAGCTCTCAAAAGGCCTGGGAAATAAGATTTTAAAATCAAGGCACTTGCAGCCCATTATGACAACTAAATTGGTAAAACATACTAAAATTGCAGCATAATAAGTGCTCCTCAGAGAATACTGACAAATTGTATTAATAGTGTATTTCCCAAAAAGTGAAAAAAATCAGAGCTGGTTGAGGTTGAAATGACCACTGTCCAACGACATTAATGAGGATGGACGTGGCATCTGCGAACGTTGCAAAAAATAGGCTGGAGGGGATGCTCAGTCCTAAAGTGAGGGGTACCCAATGGCCATGCGCTGACCTTCCAAACAAGTGGCAGAAGTGCCGAGTCATCACCCAGGGCTCTGCTCACAACCTGAGAAACACGAGAGCAGGCCCTCTCCTGTCTGCAAGAAGGCGGGCTCCAGCTGTCCGCAGGGGTCAGTGAGATGTGTGTCAAGGGCAAGAAGAAACCAGAAATCCTTACCTGGAAGCCTGGAGACAAAGTAGGCCTAGGACAGACACAGCCAGGCAGGCAGGGAGAGCCGAGGTGAACACTTGTGCACAGGGAAGGCTGCAGTCGTGCTACCTCTGGGATACAGAGTGCTCCCGCTCAGACAGACACAGTGCTCCCGCTCAAGCAGAGGCAGTGCTCCCACTCAGACAGATGCGGTGCTCCTGCTCAGACAGATGCTGACAGCTGAGGATCACAGCTCTGTCAGCCCACAGAAGTGGGAGCTGTGGTTGTGGGTGAGTACAAGAGGGATGGAAAAGGAAAATAAAGTGAAGTGAGCATGACTATCTGCATTCACAAGCGTGTTTCCTCTGGCTCGGACATGAAGTCCTCTGCGCACGCACGTGTGTGTGAAATCCAACTATACAGAATCCCCAGTGCACTTTCTTCATTTTTACCTTCATTTTTTCATTGAGTCACACAGTTTCAAATTCAAATATAGAATGAAAAAGAATTACAAAATTTCTCTTTTGGAAAGGTTTTGGGATTGAATTTCGGACAAAAAATGACTTCAGAGTCACACTTCAACTTCTCTTTGTTTGTTTTTGCTAGAAGTCAACATTCCCCCGGTGAATCACCAGCTATCACTAAGAACCATGCAAAGACTGGGCTTCAAACAAAGGTCATTAATTCCTAAGTCCTGAAGGTTGGGAGGGCTCTAAAACACCCACAAGAGAGTTCCAAACTGTTTGGAGCAAGAGAGACATCCCTGGCCCAGGATGCAAATTTTCTGGAATTTTCTTAACAAGTCTGAAGATTCAGGCAAAAGATGTCATAAGACTTAGAAATTTAGCCTTTGGCAAATCTATCACTCCATTAATTCAATTAATTATAGCTGGCATTTGTATTATCCACTGAATTGCTGGGTTTTTTGGATGACTGTTTTGATTGCTCAAATAAAAGTAAAAAAATAAGTACTCTGTGGCTTTTATTTGCTCAGAGCAAAGTTCAAAACTGCTCATCAGACTGTTCATATCAAAATAGAATTTTAAACTCAATTTTTTCCTTCCCCATGGCTTATGACAGTGGAAAGCTTGGGCAAATACTCTCATGAATTAACCTGTGGAACTCTGCTCTCATCAGTGTGCAAGATGACAAATAGGTGGTTCCTTTAGTGATATAATCACCTTTTTCTTCTCTGTGTTCAATGAAACCCCAAAAAGAAAAAAAATCATTACTAAGGATTCTTTTAGGGAATAATAATAGAGTGGAAGTGACAAATAGATTCAAAGGATTAGATCTGATAGTCTACTTGAAGAACTATGGATGGAGGTTTGTGACATTGGACAGGAGGCAGAGATCAAGACTATCCCCAAGAAAAAGAAATGCAAAAATGCAAAATGGTTGTCTGAGGAGGCCTTACAAACAGCTGTGAAAAGAAGAGAAGTGAAAGGCAAAGGAGAAAAGGAAAGATATACCCATTTGAATCTAGAGTTCCAAAGAACAGCAAGGGGAGATAAGAAAGCCTTCCTCAGTGATCAATGCAAAGAAATAGAGGAAAACAATAGAATGGGAAAGACTAGAGATCTCTTCAAGAAAATCGAGATACCAAGGGAATATTTTATGCAAAGATGGGTACAATAAAGGACAAAAATGGCATGGACCTAACAGAAGCAGAAGATATTAAGAAGAGGTGGCAAGAATACACAGAAGAACTGTACAAAAAAGATCTTCATGACCCAGATAATCACTATGGTGTGATCACTCACCTAGAGCCACACATCCTGGAATGTGAACTCAAGCGGGCCTTAGGAAGCATTACCACAAACAAAACTAGTGGAGGTGATGGAATTCCAGTTGAGCTCTTTCAAATCCTGGAAGATGATGCTGTGAAAGTGCTGCACTCAATATGCCAGCAAATTTGGAAAACTCAGTAGTGCCCACAGGACTGGAAAAGATAAGAAGATAAGTTTTCATTCCAATCCCAAAGAGAGGCAATACCAAAGAATGTTCAGACTACCACACAATCGCACTCATCTCACAGGCTAGCAAAGTAATGCTCAAAATTCTCCAAGCCAGGCTTCACTTGTACATGAGCCATGAACTTCCAGATGTGCAAGCTGGATTTAGAAAAGGCAGATGAACCAGAGATCAAATTGCCAACACCCATTGTATCATCGAATAAGGGAGAGAGTTCCATAAAAATGTCTACTTCTGCTTTATTGACTATGCCAAAGCCTTTGACTGTGTGGATCGCAACAAACTGTGCTTAAAGAGAGATTGAGAAATATCACTTCTAATTTTTTTTTTCCTTTTAGTGGCATTTCCCCAAGCAGTATGACCAACCTAGATAGCATATTAAAAAGCAGAGACATTACTTTGCCAACAAAGGTCCATCCAGTCAAAGCTATGGTTTTTCCAGTGGTCATGTGTGGATGTGAGAGTTGGACTATAAAGAAAGCTGAGCGCCAAAGAATTGATGCTTTTGAACTGTGGTGTTGGAGAAGACTCTTGAAAGTCCCTTGGACTGCAAGGAGATCAAATCAGTCCATCCTAAAGGAAATTAGTCCTCAATATTCATTGGAAGGACTGATGTTGAAGCTGAAACTCTAATAGTTTGGCCACCTGATGCAAAGAACTGACTCTTTGGAAAAGCCCCTGATGCTGGGAAAGATCTAAGGCAGGAGGAGAAGGGGACGACAGAGGATGAGATGATTGGGTAGCATCATCAGCTCAACGGACATGAGTTTGAGTAAGCTCTGGAGTTGGTGTTGGACAGGGAAGCCTGGTGCACTGCAGTCCATGGGTTGCAAAGAGTCAGACACGACTGAGTGACTGAACTGAACTGAACTTGAGCTCAAGGGACAGAATACCACTGGACATCCTGGCTTCCATCCCTGACCCACCATTTATTTCAGTCCTGTGATTGGAGGTTGATATAACTTCCCTGTATCTGGTTGCATCATCAATGAAGTGGGGAAAGTAAAAGAACATCCCCTTGCTTGGCTGTTGGGAGAAGTCACCTGAGTACCAGATGCATAAGCACAGTGTCCAGCACATAGGAGCCCTAGATTCGTGTTAACTGGTGTTATTCTTTTGCTTTAGATCAGTCAATTATGTCTTTTAATCATGAAAAGAGTTTTCTATTAATGCATTTACTTAGGACCTTTTAGAACATAGGTCATGGTAGGCTTGTGATCGCCATAAAAATTAACTGTTCCATCAACCTCAGAATGAGTTTTCTTGGGGTATAAATTCAGTTAATTTGCCTGCCAGCCTCTGTGCAAAGAAGAAAAGCATTTGCTCTGGAATAAGGCAACTCTGGCATCAACTCTCCATCTACTGCCAACCAAAGAGGCAATATTCCACAGATCAGGGAATTTCTCAATTTCTTTCTCATCCTGGGTCCACAGGATCCTTGGGTCCAAGTAACTGAGGATAGGATAGAATTGGTTCATAACATTATCGTATGGATGAATTTTGAAACTGTCACCCCCAGAACACAAGGAGTTCTCAACAAACGTCAATTGATAATTTTTTATTATTAAATATTTCCCTCTACTCAAGACCTTGACCGAAAGAAACATTTTCTGTGACGCTTGCTCCAAAAACCTACATTGATTCCTTGAGTGTTTACTTCTGAAATGACTCTGTGTTTTGATGCATTTAGAATATCATTCAGTTGCAAGTTACAGAGAGTGCAATTAATAGAGGCATTTACGATTGAGGCTATATTTAACTCGCATAAAAATAAGTACCGAGGAGGAGAGTTCACAGCTAATGAAGCTTCACAGTTAATATCTTCAAGGATCAGCTTCCTCCTCTCATTTCTGACCCCTCCTCCCTGCCCTCTAGGTTTATTCTCATGGTTCTAGGATGCCTGAAGCTGACATGGCAGAAGTTTTTAAAGCAATTATCTAAATAATTAATCCAACAGTCTGAGCAAAACTTATAACGTCAACTGTCTCTATGGTTTGTTTTGCCCTGTGTTGTGGAGGAAGAGACTGTGGCCAAAACCACTGAGTTGATTAAGTCTTTGCTTCTCCTGCCTGTGCTTTGCGGAGATGCAGCTGACAGCATCGGTCAGGTGGGGCTCAGGCAAGTCACACAGCCACCAACTTGTGATGTGGCCTTTTCACTCAGATGTCATAATTTAAAGTAAAGGCGGCAGAGCAGTTTTTTAAAATATATTTGCTAAGTATAGATACTGATAACATCACAGATAATACATTCCTGAACATGAGTGTTGATTAAGCAAATGTCCCCCAAATATCGTCTGAACTAAAACTGATTTTTACATGTAAATAGAAAAGGTAACTCAGGATTCCGTGACGTACATCTAGGATGTTAAATTAAGCAGAGGGTCGTTTTAGGTTAGAAGAATGAATGAAAAATCCTTTGGGATTATTTTTTGACACACAGTCTTGCTGTACAAACAATTAAAAAGTATTAATCCCTTGGAGCTTCAGTTCTTGTGGCTTGACTTTCTGATCAAGTCCATGGTATCGTCATTAATTGAAAATCCTGCACCACTTAAATCGAGCGGCCCGGAGTAAACAGTTTAGTTTATTTCACCCAGAGCGAAAAAGGGAACACAAAGTAGAAAGGAATCATTTCTGGTTCAAGGAATTTTCCCCCTTTTCTACAAAACAGATTGAATAATTATAAAGAGAACAGCATGAAGGCACTCTGATCTAGTATCAGATAATTTAATGGGATTGTAATATGATTGATAAAATGGCCTTCGTTCAAAGACAATTAAGCCAGCTTTTAGTAGACTCTGGTGTCCTGGGCCCCATTCTATGTCCACATGCAGGCTAAAGGGCAGGGCTGAGGTAACCCTCTCTGTCTGGATCATTCCAGGAGAAAAATAAACTGCACATTAATATCACCAAATAGAAATTTTGTGCATAATTATCCCCATGTTTCTTTGCCAATTCTAAAACCGAAGTAAAAACAAACTATTGCAACATATCAGGTCCAATTTAGCTCATCATCTCTCAGACTAGTTAATCAATCAGCAAATATTACACTTTATAGTGTGAGAAATGTACTTGGCTAGTACCCGAGGGGTGCAAATCATGATACGGCCTGTTACTGTAGTCCTGAGCGTGGAGCTTCTAATCCAGGTGGAAGGCAGGAACGCTGTAGAAGGCCCAGAGCACTGCCCAGCAGAGGGCAGGTGGGGAGAGCAGGGCTGGCCCCTCAGAGGGAGAGGCCCTCCATGTCCAGGTGGGCAAATGGGCTTTGTCCCTGTCAGCTCATCTGGCTTAGCTGAATCCTACAGTCCAGGTGGCATAAACAATAGGACTTTGTCTCTCACGGTTTTGGAGGCTGGAGGCCCGGCCGAGTGCCGGTGAGCCGTCTCTTCTGGGCTTGCAGATGGCTGCCTCCTCACTGTGTCCTCATTCACAGAGAGGAGAGAGACAGAGGGAGGGAGACAGACAGACAGAATGGGAGGTGGGAAACGAAGTTCTCTGCTCTCTTACCCTGAGGACTCTAACCCTGTCACATGAGAAAATCTCTCTGGTCACCTCATTTAAACTTCACCACCTGCATAGAGGTCATTGTTCAGTCACTTAGTCATGTACAACCCATGAATGGCAGCACGCCAGGCTTCCCTGTCTATCACCAACTCCCAGAGCTTGCTCAAACTCATGTCCATCCAATCGGTGATGCCATCCAACCATCTCATCCTCTGTCATCCCCTTCTCCTCCTGCCTTCAATCTTTCTCAGCATCAGGGTCTTTTCCAATGAGTCAGCTCTTCGCATGAGGTGGCCAACGGATTGGAGTTTCACCTTCAGCATCAGTCCTTCCAATGAATATTCAGGGCTGATTTCCTTTAGGATGGACTGGTTTGATCTTCTTGCTGTCCAAGGGACTCCCTGCCCCCAAACACAGGCGTCTCGGTGTCTAGGCTCCAGGAAGATGCTCTCAGTCAAGAGAATCCCAAGGAGGACCCACCTGGACCAGCACCTCAGGCATATCACCTGAGCCCCAACCCAGCTTCTCGGCTCAGTGACCACACGAGGAGGCACCAACCTCTTCCTGGGCTCAGCTTTGATGGTCCCTTCTAAATAATTTATCTATTTGTGCTCCGATGAGCTCTTACAGGAAGGCAGATCAAAATAGAGTTGTCCAGTTTGTGAAACAGATGAGGGGAAGGGAAATGAGAAAGCTTAGCAACTACCTGGTGCACTAACTGTCCCGGGGATCAACACACTGCCTCGGCAAAGTCTCAGATTCCAGATAGGGAGTAAGAGCGCCTTGATTTGTCAACAAGGAAGGAAGATATGCAAAGTGACAAATCTCTTCTGGGCCTTGAAGTATTTGAAATTACCCCCCCACACACACACCCCCAAAACACACACACCCATCCTGTTAATATTTAGACCGAAGTTCACCCGAAGAAGTCATTGCAAAGCATAGAAAATACCTTTTACAAAAAAGTAGAGTCCCATGGATTTCCAGAGACTTAAAAATTCCAATGGCCTTTTATCAAGAAACCAGAGCAAAGAAGCACTAAGACAAGCTCTTGCCCTGAAAGCCCATGTTGACCTCCTGCAACCTGACCTCTGCCATGGGAAGGTATGTGGAGTCCCGCTGCCAGGGGTGGTAGCAGGCCTTGTGATGACCCAACGGTACCCTGTTGGGAAGTGGTTGGCTGATGTTCTGGAATGTCGTCTGTGGCTGTTCAATGAATTCTTTCCTCCGGGCAAACAAGCTGGCTCTAGAAGTAATCACACGTGGCCATTTATCCGCATTAGCAACCCCAAACAAGCCAGTGGCCTTACCCCAATGGCAGGAAAGCCTAGGTTATTTTTAAATGCACTCAGTTTAATGTTTCATAATTCGTGATTTCCCAACGACAAAAAAAATTAATGGCACAGCTGTTAGAGTTACAAGAGAATTCAGAAGGAACGCCAAGTAAGGAGAAAGGCAACACAGGGCAAGTTACATGTTATTACAATATAAATGAGTGAAAATAATGAAATCTTAGTTAGAGGAGCTTGTTTCCACTGCTGCAAAGTCCACATGGCATTAACAGACACACACTAGTACATACAGAACAGGTAAACAAGGACCTCCTGTATAGGGCAGAGAACTAGATTCGGTATCTTGTAACAAGCTGTAATGAAAAAGAATGGGGAAAAGTAGCTGATGACTAGATAGACAGATGTATAACTGAATCAATTTGCAGTACACTTGAAACATTGCAAATCAATTATACTTTAATTTATACTTTATTAGTTTATACTTAAAAAAAAAAAAGTCCTTGTAAAATTTAGTCTAAGAAATGAGCTACAACTTTGGGTGATATTCAGAGGATTGTGTTGATCTAATGTTTTTCTCCCAACAAGGTTCTCGGACATTAAAAAATAAGTATACTCCAAACAGGCTTGGAGGAATGTGTTTGTAAAGGCAGCTTGATTGTAAAACAGATAAAAGAGCTAAAGACAGCCAGTCAAGGAGAAGGAGATCTCCTGCTTTCCCAAGATGGCAGTGGCCTCTGAGTCAGTTCAAGTCCACCCAACTTGGCTAGAAATCCCCCAGCCCCGTGAATCTAGACTGTCCATCAATACGGAGGGGGTACCCCACACTTCCCACACAGATGTCCCCCAGATGTCCAGAGTAACAGCTGTAATGTCACCAGCAAAACATGTCTGGTGGAAAATAAAAAGGAAATTTGATGTTGATTCCACATTTCAGTTAATGGGAAAATTTCCATCATCTTTACTCCTGATTCCACCACAGGAATTCTTTCTTATGAGCAGCATCTGAAATCAGCAATGGTTAAGGATAAAAATCAGAGAAGGCAACGGCACCCCACTCCAGTACTCTTGCCTGGAAAATCCCATGGACAGAGGAGCCTGGTGGGCTGCAGTGCATGGGATCTCAAAGAGTCAGACACGACTGAGCGACTTCACTTTCACTTTTCACTTTCATGCATTGGAGAAGGAAATGGCAATCCACTCCAGTGTTCTTGCCTGGAGAATCCCAGGGACGGGGGAGCCTGGTGGGCTGCCATCTATGGGGTCGCACAGAGTCGGACACGACTGAAGTGACTTAGCAGTAGCAAGGATAAAAATGGACCTGACTTTTAATTTTGACATTATTTCATAAAGAAATTTGCTTTTTCATTGTCCTCATCACTGACAAGACAGTGTTACAGGTCAGTTTTGCTTTGAAAAAACTCGCCACATATTACCTGAAGGAATCATGACTTACCTGGGGGATTGTTGCTTCTCGAACAATCCCTTTCATCTGTAAATGAGGAAATGAGTCAGCTTTACTAAGTGCTACCTCATCACTAGCACTCTGTCATTCATCAGGGATGGGAATGCATTTTGTTACTCACAGAAGCCTGGATCACCAAGCATACAGGTCACTGTGGAAATCTGCTCTTCAAACAATGACAGGTTCTGTTGTCAGAGATCTTAACAGTCCCTCTGATTGGAAAAGTGCCTGGCTGGTCACAAGACAGCATGACTCATTACCGCTCCGCAACTTTAGCTGTACACAAGGCTAAAAGAATAAACCACCTCCCTGATGTCATCTCTTTTCTATGTATCTTTAACATAGTTTAGATAGAGGTTGTTGAGTAAGACGCAAAGCTTTCAGATGAGAATGCGTCTGAAATACTTAGGGAGAGAAAACACCAGACACGGTCCAGGAATTCTGGGTGTGTGGTCTTTGCTGATACACAGCCGTCCACAAGGTTTCAAGACCTATAAACTAGTCACCTGGTTGGTCAAAGTTTAACTCAACTGAAATATTTTAGGCTTAAGTAACCATTTAAGAATGTCGAGTTTCCAGTACGGATTGAGGTACTTTCTCATTTCCAGTTACTGGGTACCGACAAACTTCATATATAGAGACTTCCTAAATGCGCTTCAATGTCAAGGAATATGCGAACAGTGGTTATATGTGAATGGTGAGGATTATCAGTAACTTCTTATCTTCTATTCTTTTCCAGTTCTTTAAAGAGCAGGAATTGCTTTCATGGTGACAAAAATTAAACAGAAAAAAAAAAAAAAGTTTCACGTTTCCTCAGAGGTGGTTCCTTGAGACAAAAAACACAAAAGCTAAAACAAACAAAAGAAGTAAATTGACGACTACCTCATGTCTTTTATTACAATGTCAGTAAAACTGCAATGACCGAAAATGAGATCACTGTTTACCTCATTACACTAGTGGTCCCTGAAGAGCAAGAGTGAGAGGGGTCCCATATCCATTAGCTGTTGTAATGCTGGCAGCAACCTCTTTGAAGAAGCTGGATCACTCATTCTGGTAAAAGTCAGCCAAGAAGAATGTGTACAAGTCACTGGACAGCCAAGATGAAGGAAGTATTTTTAATTAAGCTGATGACACCACTACTTCCTCAGGGTGGCTTTATTTAGAAAATGAGAGAACAGCAGAGAAAGGGGTGTTGCATTAGGATCGGTTTGGTATCACGTGGAAAAGTTATGTTCCTTTCACACTTAGCCAAGCATTGTTTAACTTCCCTTTTTTCTTCTTTTTTCCAGAATTGCCTGTTTGTGTCTTAAGAAAATATAGAAGCTTTGTCAGATGCTCACGAGGAAGTCCAGAATTGTAATAAGATGGCACTGCCCACTATCAGAGGGCATCCTGAGCCATCTCTGAGGTTCTGCCTCTGCATCTCGAGGGTGAGTGTCCCAAGCTTCTGATGTCTGTGACCACATCTGTTCTCCCTGCCGTGTGTGCCTCACAGCTTCCTGAGCTAATGGTTATTTATCCTCAGCTTTCAGCTGCCATCCTTACATCCACGGAGTAGAATGGATGGTTTTAACCTTGAGTAATTACCAGAAAAGAAACCTTTGCAACCAAAGATTGGCATCAAGAGAGGCCGGGACCGTTCATACTGACTGCATAAAAAACAATAGAAGGGCCCCAAAACAATAATTAAATGTATTATTGATAAATATGTCAGTTGTTTCCTGTGTATTCTCTCCTTCCACAGAGATTCCAAGAGTTAAAGATGACCAGATAAATGTGTTTTTCAATAAAGACAAAATTTAGATTATTCTGAAGCCTAGAAAAGTGGTGCCAAAAGCGTAAACCTTATCTTAAACTTGGAAAAATTGAAGGTTTAAGGGGTGAAAATGACAAATATAAAGTTACTTTTTTTAACATCTTGTTTAAAATGTGTCTATTATTTAAGACTAACATAACAAGGTATTTCCCATAATTTAATGACCAAGTTTTACTTTATACAAGCTGCAAAGGCCTCTTAAGATGCTCTCCTCTCCTCTGGGTGCTCATTAGTTGGTACCCCAACTTCATTTCCTGCAGCCCCCTTACATCCTATTAATGGTCCATCCTGAACTTGCTCCTCCAAAGCCAGCTGTGTACACAGAGTATTTTATCTTCTGTAAAACAGAGGATAAACTCACTCAAACTACAGTGGCTGTGACTATCCCCTCTTCCAAGCGTGTTAATGTTTTGAAAAGAACATACCAATGAAAAATAAAACAGCATCATGAACAAAAGTAGGCGGCTCCTTCCACAGCCCCAGAAATTTAAACACAGACTTAGCCAGTTTCTTCTGTTCTGTGAATACACACACACACATACAAACCTAATTTACAATTGAACAAATGAGTTTTTTCAGATTAGTAATTTTACATAGATATGAAATTCTTATACAGTTATAAAATTTAAATTACATGCATTGAGCATTCAATAGCTTTCCCCCACCAAATGGAGCAGACTCACTGAAAATCACAGAAAACATAAAACTCCTAGTGGCCACACTGACCAGTAAAACTGGCCAGTTAAGATAAGGTGCTGGTAGGAATCATCATCATTAGCAAGAGCACTTTTCTGCCTTTATTGCCCAGCAGTAAAACTATCCACTCTCCTTGTTTTATCACAAATTTCAATCCCCTCCTCCCTGACCACTCCCACCAGAGTCTTTTCTTTCATAAGTGCTAATACTTTTAATAAAATTTTAATAAAAGCATATAACTACAAGCCATTGCAAGTCTTGTTCAATTTTTATGTATTGAATAAATGTACGTGTATGCTCAGTCACTTCAGTCATGTCCAGCTCTTTGCAGCCCCATGGACTGTAGCCCACCAGGCTCCTCTGTCCATGGGATTCTCCAGGCAAGATACTGGAGTGGGTCACCGTGCCCTCCTCCAGGGGATCTTCCTGACCCAGGGATCAAACCTGGGTCTCCCACATTGCAAGCAGATTTTCTTTACTCACTGAGCCACCTGGGAAGTCCATCGAATAAATAAAAGCAGGATATTGAATGAAGATTTACAGATATTTATACATATGTGTGGATCACAATAAACTGTGGAAAATTCTGAAAGAGATGGGAATACCAGACCGCCTGACCTGCCTCTTGAAAAACCTATATGCAGGTCAGGAAGCAAGAGTTAGAACTGGATATGGAACAACAGACTGGTTCCAAATAGGAAAAGGAGTACGTCAAGGCTGTATATTGTCACCCTGCTTCTTTAACTTATATGCAGAATACATCATGAGAAACGCTGGGCTGGAAGAAACACAGGCTGGAATCAAGACTGCCGGGAGAAATATCAATCACCTCAGATATGCAGATGACACCACCCTTATGGCAGAAAATGAAGAGGAACTAAAGAGCCTCTTGATGAAAGTGAAAGAGGAGAGTGAAAAAGTTGGCTTAAAGCTCAACATTCAGAAAATGAAGATCATGGCATCTGGTCCCATCACTTCATGGGAAATAGATGGGGAAACAGTGGAAACAGTGTCAGACTTTATTTTGGGGGGGCTCCAAAATCACTGCAGATGGTGATTGCAGCTATGAAATTAAAAGACGCTTACTCCTCGGAAGGAAAGTTATGACCAACCTAGATAGCATATTCAAAAGCAGAGACATTACTTTGCCAACAAAGGTCCATCTAGTCAAGGCTATGGTTTTTCCAGTGGTCATATATGGATGTGAGAGTTAGACTGTAAAGAAAGCTGAGCACCGAAGAATTGATGCTTTTGAACTGTGGTGTTGGAGAAGACTCTTGAGAGTCCCTTGGACTGCAAGGAGATGCAACCAGTCCATTCTAAAGGAGATCAGTCCTGGATGTTCTTTGGAAGGAATGATGCTAAAGCTGAAAGTCCAGTACTTTGGCCACCTGATGTGAAGAGTTGACTCATTGGAAAAGACTCTGATGCTGGGAGGGATTGGGGGCAGGAGGAGAAGGGGACAACAGAGGATGAGACAGCTGGATGACATCACCGACTTAATGGACATGAGTTTGAGTGAACTCCGGGAGTTGGTGATGGACAAGGAGGCCTGGCGTGCTGCGATGCACAACTGAGCGAATGAACTGAACTGAACTGATACATATACTTCCAGTTGACATTTGGGTTCCATAGTCTCAAAGCATTTGTCATGTGTTATATATGAATGAGTGAGAAATTTTAGAAAGGAAAAAGAAAGGAAAGAAAGAAGAAATTCACTCCCCACCCAAACAAGTAAGAGAGAGAGGTTAACCACTACAGGGAATGCCAGATGACAAATTTCAATAAAGTAAACAACCAGTGTGTTTCGGAGAAAGTCCTGATATGATTTAGTTCATTTTTACTCATCAGGAAATAGTTTGAACGTGTTGATTTGAAATGAAATTATTTAGAATGTCCATGACAACTTTTCTAGATTCAGGCTGCCTTATATTTTTACAGTTATTATTTCATTTAGTATGGAAGAAAGAAGAGAAATGTGTGTGTGTGTGATTGTAAAACTATATATAATAATATATATATAAACTATATGTATAATGTAAAACTATTTATAATTTTACATTTTTATACACATACAGAGAGAGACAGAGAGGCAAAGAGGACAGATAGAGTTGGGCTGTAGGGTTATTTCTTCTCTTGATTTAAAGATAATAGTATCAGTATCTTTATTTCAATAAAGACCATTCTCTCATGTTACAACACCCATTAAATATTGTGTAATTATTTGAGACGTCGGATGATTATTGATCTCCTTCCAAACATCCTAACCTCAATAGCAAACCCAGCTGCAGAGGCAATGATCCAATTTCAGAGTCTCTTATACGGCTGAATCTTCTCTAGTTATTTCTAGACTGAATCACCGCCGTGGACCCCAGGCAAAATGGTAAGTTTTCAGTTTTGAGTGTCCATTGATGTTTTCAAAGGCAGGTTAGCAGAGAGAAAAATAGGCTTAATGATCATATACAAAGTTTGAGATATTTTCTCAAATATAGTTCTATTTCAGGAATTAGAAGTTCCTACTAAATTCCAATGAATCATAGCACCCGATAATGCAACATTTTGTAAAGCAGAAATCACAGTAATTGGTTATTTGGCATATCTAAAATAATCCCCAGCCCCAGCAAATTGACATCTACAGCTAGCACAGTAGCAGACTGGGGTTATTCTAGTGAGTGTTTTGTTTACCCAGATATGTCCCAAGAAATGAAAGAGAAAGAAGAAAAAGCAACTAGAATGAAGTAACTCTCAAGGGACTGATTGCACAAAAAACGTGTGTCAAAATTTCTGAGTAAAACAGTACTACCCTATTCTAAGCTTAATAAATCTGCCTAATGTACTGAATAATTCCACTTAAAAAAAAAACACTATCAAAGAAGCAATAAAAGAACAGATATTTTTAAAATGAAAAAGGATATATATTCCAACATCGCTGGAGGTCATGTCATGTGGCTTCAAGCCAGTGACCATTTTGGATGAAAATATTCAGACAATTTTGTATCCACAGTCATTCTGAGGAGATGATATTTGCAAACAAAATTTTAAATGCAAGTTCTGTAGTACCTTTAACAAAATCATGTAGGGAACTTGTAAAAAAGCAGATACCTGGGCCTTTCCCCCAAATTTAGTCAAGTTTATCTCACACACTCAAAACCCTCCTGGTGATTGGTAGTATGAGAACCTAAGGAGTTTCTGGAGTAAGTCATAACAGTTCTAAGTTCATATCCTTCCCTTTTGAGACAAAAGTGTGTGTGTGTGTGTGTGTGTGTGTGTACTTATTCTCTAAAAATGTTATGTGTGCATATGCCAAAAGTGGATAATTTTAATCTTAATCTTTGTGGATATTTAAATAACACAGTATTACTGTGCTTAGTTGCTCAGTGATGTCAAAGGCTTTGAAACCCCGTGAACTATTGCCCACCAGGCTCCTCTGTCCATGGAATTCTCCAGACAAGAATACTAGAGTGGTTGCTATGCCCTCCTCCAGGGGATCTTCCCAACCCAGGGATTGTAGCCAGGTCTCTTACATTGCAGGCAGATTCTTTACCGTCTGAGCTACCGGGGAAACCCACACATTATGACAATTTAACTTAAATAATACTATGTCATGATTCAGAGAAGGAAATGGCAATCCACTCCAGTATTCTTGCCTAGAGAATTCCGTGGACAAAGGAGCCTGGTGGGATGCCGTCTATGGGGTAGCACAGAGTCGGACATGCCTGCAGCGACTTAGCAGCAGCAGCATGTCATGACTGGGGCTTCCCTGGTGGCTCAGAGGTAAGGATTCTGCCTTCAGTGCAGGAGTTGCTGAAAACGCACATTTGAACTCTGGGTCAGGAAGATCCCCTGGAGAAGGAAATGGCTACCCACTCCAGTATTCTTGCCTGTAAAATCCCATGGACAGAGGAGCCTGGAGGGCTACAGTCCACAGGTTCCCAAAGAGTCAGACAGGACTAAAGCAACTCAGCGCACACACACTTATGTCATGATTACTGTGTATACACACAAAGATAGATAGATATAGAGATTTGATATAAATATAGATAATGATAATTTTCAGATTACAACCTTTCTGGAGGGGGATGTCACTTCTGTCTTACCACCTGTTCCCAACAACTAGCAAAATGCCTGGCACAAAGAATGTACAAAGAATGCTGTTATATATTCCAGCTGGTCCCACAGGGAGATTGCATTACCCTGGAATCAGCACAGAGCAACACCCAGGAAGCCCACCCTCCCACACCCTCCTTCATGGACTCTCTGGGTGACTGGCTGCGTGCTCTAGCTTCTTGATGGCCAGAGCACCAGGGGTTGTCCAGCCAGGGTCATCACTTCACTGAGGGTTCCTTTTAGGTGCCTGATACAAGCCTGATAAGAGCACAATGGACCTCAGGTCTTCATTTGGTTTTGAACCAGATCAGATTGCCACAGGGTCAGTCCCCTGGACTTGCGCCTGACCCGCCAGGACAGTGACCACTTGGCCAGTTCCTCTCTGCAGGGAGCCAGATTCCAGACTGTGCCTGTGTGACTCAGAGCAGAGGAGACTCAGCCATGGATAACTAAGCGTCCTCCCCAAGATCTACAGTTAAAGACACAGAACCTACACTGTGATCCTGGCTAGAGCGTGTTTCCAGCGCAACAGTACACTTAAGTTTATTTTTCAAAAATCAACAGTAATTCTCACCATAATCAGCAGCTAGTGGGCCCTCTCAATGAACGATTGTGTGGTATCACCCCTCCAATCCAGGTCCCCTGAGCGTCACAGACAGAACCAGTGCCTTCAGAGTCTCCCTGGTGGAATTCACAGCCCAAACACCACGGCCCAAACACCACGGGCCAAACATCCATGTCCAACTCTTTGCAACCCCATGGACTGTAGCCTGACAGGTTCCTCTGTCCATGGGATTCTCCAGGCAAGAATACTGGAGTGGGTTGTCATTCCCTTCTCCAGTGGATCTTCCCAACCCAGGGATTGAGCCCAGGTCTCCTGCATTGCAGAGAGATTCTTTACTATCTGAAACAACAGGGAATATATATATATACATAAAGTTTTCTTCATCAGTCATCTGTTGATGGACACTAAGGTTAAGTTTCCATGCCTTGGCTATTGTAAATAATGTTACAATAAACATGAGGATGCAGATACCTTTTCAAGTAATGTTTTCATTTTCTTCGTGTAAATACCAAGCAGTAAAATTGATGGGCTATGTGGTAGTTCTATTTTTAATTTCTTGAGAAACCTCCATGCTACTTCCACGGTGGCTGCATCAATTTCCATCTCCACTAACTGTTTATGAGGGTTCCCTTTTCTCCACATCCTTGCCAACATGTCTTATTCGTTGTCTTTTTGCTGATAACTGTTCTGACAGGTGTGAGTTGATAACCTCTAGGTTTTGATTCTCAGCCACTCATTTTTTTTTTTTGTCAGAAGCAGACCCAGAAGTGACCTAATCTACAATTATTTTTCCTTCTTTCTCCATTCAAATACTCAAATACATCTTTTTAAGCATATGGTCTAGTCAGTCCCTTAATTTTCATATGAAAACATCAATTTTGTCTGATATTTTGATTCACATAAAAATAGAATTCTTATGGCCAGATCAAATCATTGTAATTCTGTTGGTTGATATTAAAAACACTGGGAATTCCAGAAAGATATGGAGTCATTTTAATCCTCTAGAGATTATAAATCATACTCTGGTTGGAGCCTATCAGAAAGCTATACACTAGAGCAATATCATTTAAACCTGCCCTTTCTTTACTAAATTACCCTTGATATTATTTGTTGCCTATATTGATGGATGAAAAATAGCATGCAGTTCACTGACAGGTGAATGGAAAATAAAATATGGTATATTAATACACCAAAATACCATTTGCACAGTAGTGCAAATAAGTACACTACAAAACACTCAGCAGCATGGATAATTATCAAAAACATAATGTTGAACAGATAAAGCAAGGAGCAGAAGAACACAAATACACCAATTCCATTTAGATTCAGAAACTCTCAAAAGTAAATAATATGTTGTTTATAGATGAGTGTGAAAGAAGAGTATAAATCAAATCAGGCAAGCAATAAGTACAAAATTTTAACAAGTTTAATAGTATGCTGTCAGAGAAGGGTAAGAAGGTCTCAGTATTATTGGTAATGTCATTTAATGTGTAGAGAGATTCTTTATTAGTATCTTCTTGCCTTTCATATTTCATGTCAGTCAGTCAGTCAGTCAGTTCAGTCGCTCATTCGTGTCTGACTCTTTGCAACCCCACAAATTGCAGCACACCGGGGCTCCCTGTCCATCACCAACTCCCAGAGTTCACTCAAACTCACATCCATCGAGTCAGTGATGCCATCCAGCCATCTCATCCTCTATCATCCCCTTCTCTTCCTGCCCCCAATCCCTCCCAGCATCAGAGTCTTTTCCAATGAGTCAACTCTTCACATCAGGTGGCCAAAGTACTGGACTTTCAGCTTTAGCATCATTCCTTCCAAAGAACATCCAGGACTGATCTCCTTTAGAATGGACTGGTTGCATCTCCTTGCAGTCCAAGGGACTCTCATGAGTCTTCTCCAACACCACAGTTCAAAAGCATCAATTCTTCGGCACTCAGCCTTCTTCACAGTCCAACTCTCACATCCATACATGACCACAGGAAAAACCATAGCCTTGACTAGACGGTCCTTTGTTGGCAAAGTAATGTCTCTACTTTTGAATATGCTATCTAGGTTGGTCATAACTTTTCTTCCAAGGAGTAAGCGTCTTTTAATTTCATGGCTGCAATCACCATCACCGTGATGTCTGTAGGAACATGTATAAAACTTGTGTATATGTAATGTTTTATAACAAACAAGAGTACCAAGGTGGCCCCCCAAAATCTGCTCCTGTATGGACACATATGGGGGTGTGCTGTGTACTCAGTCACTTAGTTGTGTCTGACTCTTGTGACTCCATGGACTATAGCCCACCAGACTCCTCTGTCCCTGGGATTTTCCAGGCATGAATACTGGAGTAGATTGCCATTTCCTACTCCAGGATATCTTCCTAACCCAGGGATCAAACCTGCATCTCTTGCGTCTCCTGCATTGGCAGGCAGGTTCTTTACCACTGAGCCACCCAGGAAGCTATAGGGGTGTGGTTGGGACCCCGCTTTCAGGAGGCCTGTTGGAAATTCTCCTCACAGCTCTTAGAACCAGGAAAAGTTAGTGATTTGACTGAGCAACTGGTTTGTTTTAAACTTTTGAACTCTTGTAATGAAGCTAATTGCTTCTTTGTTCTAATCAAAGGGAAGTTCAGAATCCAATTTACAGTCCATCATGATGAGCTGAGCAGGGTCAGGCTCCGAGTGTGTGATGCTGACCTAACTTCCCTGGGCCGTCTGCCTTCTCCTTCACTGTCTCAGCAACCCCCATGAATCTGACACTCTGGGACATCCTGTCTTCTGGAAAACAACCTCAGTGGTCTCCTCTTCCCCACTGTTCTTCCCCTCCGTCTCCTCATACCCCTCTTCTTCAAGGTCGAATTGTCTCAGGCTCTTTAGAAGCTCCGGGATAGCTGTCAGATAGGTTGGGGGAGGGGTACCAGCAGATTCTGCTGTTCAAGGTAGGTGTGGCCTTGGCTGAGCTTAACTCAGATGAAATTCAGTTCAGCTCAGCAAATGAGATTAGCAATAAGCTTTCAGAGTCTCCCACTCAACTGCTTTGTTGCTGGCATGTCCATTTTTGCTGCATTTCTCTAAAGTACAGTCTACTTATGCCATTTCTTTGTTTATAATCTTGCAGAGTCCCCACCCCCACCCCTACCCCCATCCCATCTCCTCCAAGGTGTCAGCCTGGCCTGGACACCTTTCTTCCTCCTGGCCTCGGGGTTGAGGACTGCCAATAAAGCACAGATCCAACCATGTGAATGCTGCCCCACTGCCCTGACTGCCCGGACAGCTCCCAGGTCTCCCCTGGGGGCTCCATCCAGGGCATCCTCACCCCAGAGGAAGATGTGACTCTCAGCCCTGTCCACCCCCAGGCCCACTAAGTCCCTTTTCTAGCCTCGTCACCAGGTAGTGTTAACGCTTAGTTTCCATTTCAACTCCCCTGGATGAATCTTACTCTGTTTTTATCTCAAATAGGCAGGCCATTTTAAGCACACACATCCACACTGACGGAAGAAACGCAGTACAATATCCAGATCAGCAGCATTTTAATTTTCAGTCCATTAGGGTAAATACTGCCAAAATTGCAATAATGCCGTTTAAGCACCTTGAGTTACTAGAAGCCCACTGTCCTCTTATTACACTAATGTCACCATTATTTCCCATCTAATGGGTATCAGCTGGCCTCTCACTCCTCTGAGCGACCTCACAGTCACTATGTGCATTTGTGATGCGTTGTATTCAGAAGGAGTGATTTTCAATACAGGGTAAGAGGCAAGACTGGCTCTGCTCAAGGAGGACAGAAGGATCATTCTAGAAGAGAAATCGTCCCAGAGTTGGGCCCTGAGATCCATTTGCCCAGCCTGAGCAGAGAGGGTAGGTGACTTGGGACTCCTGAAATGACCTGTGCATTAGATGCCCACAGAAAATTCCTGCCGAGCGGCAGAGGTGGAAGAAATGTCAAGAAACTGCTATTGAACAAATAAGGGTGCTTGAAGCCACTCACACATGTTAGAAAGATACCATCAGCCACAAAATATTTCACCATTAAAAACAGAGCAGATACGTTACATAAGATTTGTTTTTTTAAGTGATATGATTAGATTTAAATTTTAAGCCATCCTGGATAATTTTGACACAGTGAGTTTTCTTATTATCACTATTATTATTGTTAGGGAGATGTACAGCCAATACAAATACAAATGCATACCAGGCGCTGCTCAAATTGTTTTAAACATATTCACTCCCTTTATCCTTGCAAGAACCTTCTGAGATAGGTACCACATCCTGGATAAATACACTGAGATGCAGAGAGATTAAGCACAGGCTGCTGAGACAAACTTCTGGGCTTAAGAGTCTGTCCCTTCTCTATGGAAGGTTGGCTCTCAAGAAAGAAGGGAGTAGAAATAGTTGGATTGGCAGCTTCCTCCTATATTTAGTTCCAGGTGGCTAAAGCGAGATTGATGACCTGTCAGTCATCTGGTGAATCTGGTCTGATTTGCTCTGATTTGTGCATATGTGTCTACACAGGCCTTATTTTGTTTGGGGAGGAAAGAAATACCCAATTATTTACACTGAACATTAAAAAATGTAAAATACCAAGTGACTTAAGGCAGCCTTTTAATATTGTTAGAATTGAACTAAAATTTCTGCATGATTTGGAAAAATGATCTTAGCCATGGACAGCCAGCCAGATTCTGTTCCAGGGATAGACAAACCTCCATAAGCATGTATGTAGGAAAACATTCGAACCAGGGTTTAATTTCCATGGAAGCGTAAAGAATGTAGAATGGCTACATCGTGAAGGCCTTGACTTGGTCTTGGTAATACTGAGGAGTTCACTGAGAAGGGCATTCTACAATCCATAAACTGTTATTCCAGTTGTAATTAATAAACCTATTGCTTCCAACTGTAAGGGTGTAGGATAATTTGACAATTTGAGTGGCTCCAATTTTCAATTTCGTATATCTGTATCAAATCCATAGAATTTAGAAATATTATTTTTCAAGAAGTTGAGATTGAAAACATTCCTACATAGACACAATGACACAACAAAAACAATAAACATATAAGATAATTTCAATGCTAATCTATTCCTAGATATGAATGCTTTAAAATCAAATATAACTATGGGTACAAATAGATCAGTATAAATATAGGTGACTTAAATACAGGTATGAGTTTTCTTTTAGTTTCTTTTTAGTCTTTTTTTCTGCCATTAAAAAAAATTTTTTTATTGAAGTGTAGTTGATGTACAGTATTATATGTTAAAGGTGTGCAATATAGTGATACACAGTTTTTAAAGGGCATACTCCATTTGCAATTATTATAAAATACTGTCTAGATTACCTGTACTACACAATTAATGTGTATGTTGTATGTGTGTTAACTTGTAGCTAATTTTATGCATAATGGTTTGCATGCCTTAATCCCCTGCGCCTATATTGACATGACTTTTCTAGAGGGTATTGGGTATAGTGGAAAAAACAAACGCCATGCTATAGTCCATGTAAATGCATAAGAAAAAGTTAATGCCATATTATAACCTGCATCCATTGATGAGCTTGTTGCTGAGGTAGATTTAAAAGTCTGTAAGTCACACACTCTTTAAGAACCTAGTGAGATTGCCAAATATGCTAAACTCATTAAGATGCTCAAGAAGTATCAGTAACTTCTACATCAGTAATTTGCCCCAGGGGGTGCCCAGCCGCTTCATGTTTTAACCAGCTTCACAGTGCTTTTAAAAGGTATGAAGCTGTAACAGTAAAACTGAGCCAGACTGCAGTAGTGCCGGCAGGCAAATCCTGGGAAGACAGCAGTGAGCCTCTGAGTGCATCTTCTGCTAACAGCTCACCTCTGCTCTATCGTCTCCAGCTCCTCTGCCGAGGGCAGCTGTTTGCAAAATCAGCACAGCCAAGGGTCCATAAACCAGCCTGCCTTTGACAAGCAGTTGACTGAGAAGTGACTAGCTTCATTGGGGTTAAAAATTATGATTTTTAACTGACCAATCTCCAAAAAAATTGACTTGAAAAATCAGAAAGTAGTTTGGTTTTTTAAAAAGAAAAAAAAAAAAAAAACCACAAAGACCTACCATATAGCACAGGGAACTCTGCTCAATATTCTATAATAACCTAAATAGGAAAAGAATTTGAAAAATAACAGATATATGTATATGTATAAGTGAATCACGCTGTTGTACACCTGAAACTAACATGACTTTGTAAATCAACTGTAGTCCAATATAAAATTTAAAAAACTTTTAAAATTCCATATATTGTATGTACTGGAGGAAGGATGAGGGAATTTTTTGCTTAAACTTGATTCTCCTCAGACTTTAAAGGATTATAATTGAGTCAAAGGTATTTTCAAATCTCTCAGAGAAATTAACATGAAAAATGACCTAATATTACACAATAGGTAAGTGTATTTAGAGGGCTATTAACATTTATCAATGGAGTTAATAAATGTAGGCATTTATTAAGAGATTTAACGAATAATTGAAAATGTCTTAATTATTAATTTGAACAAATTTTCAGATTCAGTTTTACAAATGTATCACATATTAGAATAAACAACAAAGATTCAATTCTCATGTATGCATTTTCACACAATAAAATTTTATTAAGTAGATAAAACATTCACAAAAGGAAAATCCACAGGAGGAGTAATGTCCATGTCATGAGCAATTTTCAACCAAAAGTCATATATTTTTAAGACAGGTTTGGCTCATTAAAGTTTCTTTCTTTTCTTTTTTCATTAAAGTTTCATTCATCGGAATTAAAATGAAAAACAAAAAATAGTGCATTTAATTCTAAGTAGTGTGATTAATTCAACCAACTATGTACAGAATTAAGGCAATTTTTACTGTTTTGTCCACATAATGCTGAAAACTTTTGACTAAATATACCAATTATTTTGTCATTCTATGCCTCAGTCAGGTCTTCTTAAACTTTCAATCTTCATTCTCTTCAAAGACCATCAACTCTGTTTCTCTTTAATAGGTCAAATTTAATCTCATAGCGGGAAGGTTGTTTAAAGATCCGTATGGAAAAGCACTGTGTGTGACAAACACTTTGATGAAACAAAGATGAATAAACCCAATCACTTCCCTCCAAGAGAGTGCAATCTAGTTTACAGAAATAAATAGCTCTAACCTATAATAGATTTGATGATTATCCCACTGGGGATCTCACTTTTTTGTTAATCTGTACCTTGAATCCTAAACAAATATTTTTGGACTTGGTCAAGGTCCAAAGGTATGACTCTAGAAAATTGTCTTTATAGTAGCGAGAAGACTGAAGAGCCTGTAGCCGAGCCAGCACTGTGGTTGGTGTGCAGATACGATGGGAACAAGCTTGGTCCTTCCCCATGGGGCTGAGAGTATAATGGGGGAACAGAACCAGCATCAAAACCTTCTCCGCCCCAAACCAAAGAGCTAGAGCCCAGCTTTCTGCTCAGTGTCTCGGGTGCACATTTCACACAGAGGGGTCCGGAGCAGCAGAGGAGATGTAAGTAGAATTCAAAATCGTGTGCCTTCAGCCATTCTCAAAACCTCTCTCCTCTGTGTTCCCACAGCATGAAGTCCACCTGCCAACCTCAAGTGTTCCTGGCAACCCAGGTCCTCTCCCACCAGGCTAAAGTGGAAGCACGTCCTCTGAGACAGTCAACTCTGGACTGAAGATGCTTTAGCACTCAGCTCCTCCCATCGAAGATGATCCACTGAGACAAGGACATTCGGAACAGAAGCAGCTAAGAGTAAGCACCTACGCATCATGTGGATTGTCCCCTTTTGTTTTCACAGTAGCCCTGGCAGGGAGCTGTCCCTACCCTCCTCATTTTAAGTTGGAAACCAGAGTTTGCATGGATTAAATCTTGAACCCTCGATTGAGCCACTGCTACCAGCCGAAATACCACCTCCCCCTGGACAGCCTGTCTGCAGACCTCAGGATCTGGGCATTACTCTCAATTAGACACTGCAGTTAAACCCTGGAAAGGTATGGGACACATGGTAGTGTTTCAGAAAGTTCCCCTGATAGCAGCCTCTTTCATACAAGGGGTGGCCTGGTATGCTTTGGAACTAATCTAATGCTTTGGAGCCAGAGTTGGGATATTTGAGCACCCCCACCAGCCCCATCTTGGGTCCTGCCCTAGGGAGGCTGCACTCACCCCAGAGAAGGCAGGTGTCTGCCCTGCAGGACAGAGATCCCCCCAAGAGCCTTTCCATAGTCAACTCTCCAGGACCATCCTGTCTGTTGGCACAGGGTGTGAATATCTCCCTGACTGTCCTGCTCACCTCTGCTCTTCCATTTATAAGCCTTTATTCTTCTGCCTCTGTAAAGATTCTCATTCTCTTCCTCAGAACCAGCCAGCCACTGTCTTCAGAAAAAAACTATATATATATATATATATTTCCATTGATTTCAAATGATGCTTTATACTTTGATAAGCAGCTTAAAAAAAAAAAACAAATAAAACCCATAAACCAGACCCCAGGCTCTACAATAGCATCTGGTGTCTAGAGAAGAAAAATCCCAGCAGAAGGAATTTTCTACTTTAGTGATGGGCGATAGCTATGACCTTAAGCTGCATTCTCATCCATGTGGCCACCGGTAAAATAATTTCCATCTCTTTCATTGCATGAGATGTGAATATTTAATCAGGTGAAAGCACTGAACAAGAAGGCACAACACTTGGGTTGTTGTCTTCCTCCTGAAGACTCTAACCACAGAATGCTAAAGTCTAAGCATCCCATCCTTCATTCATGAAATGAGAGTTAAATACACCAGCATCCTCACAGAGTGATGGTGTGGGAAATGACAAGTTTATGTGAAAGTTAAGAAAATGTAAGCACAATCACCATGTTGTTATAAATAAAGCTTCTTCCTTCCCTTATTTTTGAGGAAATTGGCTGTAGCATCATTTTACTTTAATTAAAATTTGTTCCCCAGAATTATGGTTGCCAAGAAGGGGCAGGGTTGGGGAAAGGATGCAGACGGAGGTGGGCTTAGCAGATGCAAACTATTATACACAGAATGGATAAACAACAAGGTCTTGTTCTATTGCACAGAGAACAATATTCGATATCCCAGGATAATCCAGGATGGAAAACAATATGCATGTATATGTATAATTGAAACATTTTGCTGTTACAGCAGATATGGTGGGAATTAACAGAAATGAACACAACAGTGTAAGTCAACTATACTTCAGTAAAAGAAAAAAATCGGGAAAGAGAAAAAAAAAAAACACGTTTTTAGGTACCCATTGCTCAGGCAGTTGCTAGCAAGTCCACAATAAGTGTTGCTGAACAAAGCTAAGTGTCAGGGTCCTGTGACCCGCAAGACTTTTCAGACCCACACAAGAACACTGAGGCTGCTCCAATCAGTTTCTCCCAAAGCACAGGTTCAATTCAGGTGCAATTGGCGGTAAGGGCAAACAGGAGCTTTAATTTTATCATCATCTGAACTCTTTCTGCAGGTACGTAAATTCATGGCAGTACATTAGGACCCAATAAGAGAAAATTGCACTTCCTGATGTGGGGGGTGCAGACCTCAGTCACAAGACTGATAGGATGCTGGTGTCCCTCTTCACGAATTCAAAGAAATCACTCTTGTAGCCAAAGTACTTCTCCATCTAGAAGCCATACACCGAAGGCATTTCATAATGCAACGCTCAATACTATTCAGAAAAGGTTGAGGCTTCATTGAAAAATAAGGAATTCGCTCCTTCTACTTCCCAAGTCTGATACCTTAACCACAGCCTCTGTTTTCCATATGAGTCATGTTACAGCTAAATCATGTTGGTGTGGACATAACGGAAGTGTAATTGAATTAACTTCCCAAAAGAAACCTGATCTCAAGCAGAATAATCACTTTTGCAGTACAATATAGAGCTTATCTTTCCAAATAAATGGGGAAAAAATAAAGCTGTACATTTTTTCCATTAATGTTGCTTTGCCCCACTGCACCCCCACCCCCGACCAACCCACACACACACCATCATCTCCTGTCACCAAAGCCCAGGAATAGCATTAAAATCAGCTCAAATTCCAGGTACGTAATACTATAAATAGCCTATCTTCAAACCCTTGTTTAGAATGCAAATAAAACCTCTTTGGATACAATTTTAAATAGAATTGCTTATACATTTTGTATGCATCTTATGGAAAAAGCTTTCCTTTTATGGGGAAAGTTATTTCTGTTGCACACGTTTTGAACACACCTCAGTCTTTTAGAAAACAGATTAAAATCTAGTCTTTCCAATGAAAACATTGATGACCTGATTTGCACATTCTGCCATCTTCATGTTTGACTCACAAACTGCCATCAGTGTCTTTTCGCCATCAGAATCTTCTGTGCTCCAGCCACAGGACAGAATTTCTAACGAATGTGCTGTTTACTTTCCAAATGTGTTGGGACCTGTGTGCTGGAATCCTCTGTTAGTTGGCTTAGATGTTTATTTGAATCAATGAAAGAAAACCAAATAATTGGCTTATTAGCGTTTTTCAAAACAGCTGAAATTAAAATCCAGATCTGGATGTTGGTGATTAAACGATGCTGTTTGGACAGCCTATCTGAATGCCTTCATACTGGTTTTTTGTTGTTGTTGTTGTTGTTGTTTTTTAAAAAAAACCTCTTTGCTTCATTTGTCACATAAGTTTCAGCATTTTCTGAAGCCCTGTTTTGCCCTCAGTCAGTCAGTTCAGTCACTCAGTTGTGTCCAACTCTTTGCGATCCCATGGACTGCAGCATGCCAGGCTTCCCTGCCCATTCACCAACTACTCACTGTATTGGACGGTTACTGTGTTTTAGGCACTGTGCAAGACAGTGTGTGTGGTCTGTAAGTCTGGATTATATTCACGTTTTAATTAAAGGAAACTGGCTTAGAGAAGTTATGTGTCACACAAGATCTACTCCTTTAAAAACCTATATAAATTTATCCTTGGACTTTATATAGAAACTAAAGAAATCAAAGCAGCCTTTGATGCTAGGTTGTGCAAACAGAAACTCTTGTCTTGTTTCTTGATAACAATGCTCAGAGTTGGTTGGTATCTCTGAAGGGCTTACGAAGCTAATGCTGAAGTCCTTCTGTTTTTCCTCATTTCAGTTTCCATTCTGATTGCGATTTAAAAGGAACTGAACACTAGTACAGAAAAAAGTGTATGTCATTAAATACAAGGCCAAAAGACTCAGCAGTAATAAAACAAATGGACGAAGGTGTGGGAGCATCCTGACGTCGGAGCGCTGAGAGCAGTGTCTGCCTTGAAGCACTTTGTTGCCGCACAAAGTGCATCCTTTCCAGCTGTGCCTGTTAACTGTTTTTGAAGTCATTTCAGAACAGGTTTTGCGAATGTTCACGAATTCATTCTTTAGTCAAAGTGGTGGATCTTTATGCCATGGGAAGATCTGTGCCCATGGACCCTGAGTGGGCCCAGCTTTCACTTGTTTGTGCTGAAACACAGGGTGGGGCAGATACCCTGGAGGGTCAGAGAGCTTTGTGGCCAGTATGCGGAGTGTGTGTGTGTGTGTTTGCTGGGAACATACCAGTACTCAGGCAGCAAACCGCATAACCTCGCTCCAGCCTGTACCTCCTCCCCCGCCCTGTGTGCTTACACACAGTCACATGCACACACAGATAGAGATACATATATATATGGGCACACATAGACACACACACACACACACACAGACAAATACACATGTGTAGACATATACACAGAGACATGTACACACAAATGCACACATAGATACATATATACTCCTACACAGACACACACATGCATAGATATACACACATGCACTCACATACACATGCATGTACACACAGAGATACACATACCTATGGGCACACACAGACACACAGACACACACATATACACATATACACAGGCACACACAGACAACGCGAATTGTTTTCTGGGTCTAGGTGGGGGCAGCCTCTCCTTCCATCTCCCCTCCCCACACTCCAGCCAAGGCTCACCCAGGCCCCACCCCAGGTGGGAAGACTACTGGTCAGGGTCTGGACGAAGACCCTGGGCCGGCGTGTTGGACCAGCAGCGAGGCAACCCTGGGCAGGCGTGAGGAGCTGCACTAGGGCATCAGATAAAGATACTTGCGAGCCCGGCCCCCAAGTCTCCTCTGGCCCAGACTCCTGGAAACCTGCCCAGATTTTATAGTAATCCATCTGGAGCCACAGAGCCAAGGCTGATCAGTTAGGAGGCTGTGACCTGACACAGAGCGGGCTGGCGCTCTCCTCCCACAGGAGAGGCCACATCCCTGAGGCCACCTCCTCCAGGGGCACACAGAGCCCCTCCTTTGCAAGAGAGAGGCTGTAGCTTCTGCCCACACTGCTTCCCGGGGCGGCCCCCCACACCCCCTACCAAGTGCCCAGTGAACCCAGCTTCTCCAGCACAGCCACCAGCCAGCCTCTCCTGTGACACTGTCCCATCCACCAGGGCGGATGGAGGGATGGAGTCTGTGTGTGTGTGTGTGTGTGTGTGTGTGTGTGTGTGTGTGTGCATGCACTGGGACAGCGAAGGGTGGAATGACAGGGTGCTCCTCCTGCAGCCATCTCAAGAGAACATTCTGGAAACGCCCCTTTGTCCTCTTCCTCATTATTGTCTTCAAAATCGCAGCCAGTTCCAAACATTCTTTTCCTTATTTTTCAGGATCCTGTTGGGGCAGGACCTGTCCTCAGGGGGCCTGTGGGGTTTTCCTGATTTTCCATAAGAACTGTGATACCAGGGGCTCCAGGACAGGCTGACCCTTGCTTATGGTTTGGGACCTCAGCACCCTGTGAAAACCTATTGACAAGACCATTTACATAAATCTATGTACTTCAGATGTCACCAACTCAGTGTAGCTTTCCTATCATTAAATTATTCTGTTCTCAGCTTTTAAGTGTTTTAGGTACCCCCCACCCCCCCATCAAGTGTACTCTTCTCTTTGTAAGACCAGGGAGTTGGGACAGTTTCTTCAACTCCTTCTGGAAGGCTGTTTCAATTTGCTGGTTTTCTCCAATATCCACTTGGTTTTACCCACTTTATTTAAGGTTAAATTGAGCTGTCCTGATGTAGCCTGAGGATAGAAGTTTGCTGCTCTTCCAGTGCTCAGGCTAAATTCCAAGGTTTCTCATCATCTCATACCACACAATCTACAACCTTATCTCTCCTCCAAGTAACCAGTTTCTTATTTTCAGAGCAGAGTCTTCCCCTTTACCTCTGCTGGTGCATTCTGCCCCTGGAGCTCTGGACACACCATTCAAGCCTCTGCTGACCCGTAACTGTTGACCCTAAATACAGGTGTACTCACAGTCAGACTTCCCTCTCTAGTTATTTTTTTAAATGCTTTTTAGCTTTTACATAGTAAAGGAAACCATAAAACAAGACAAAAAGTCAACCTTTAGAATGGGAAAAAAATATTTGCAAATGAAGCAGCTGACAAGGGATTAATCTCCAAAATATTCAAACAGCTCATGCAGCTCAATATTAAAAAAAAAAAAATGACACATATAACCCAATCAAAACCTGGCCAGAAACCTCAATAGGCTTTTCATACAGATGGCCAAGACAAACGTAGAAAGATGCTCGGTATCACTAATTATTAGAGAAATGCAAATCAAAACTACAACGAGATAACACCTCACACCAGTCAGAATGGCCATCATTTAAAAAATCTACAAACAATAAACGTTGGAGAGGGCTTGGAGAAAAGGGGACCCTCCTACACTGTTGGTGGAAATGCAAATTGATACAGCCACTGTGGAGAATAATATGGAGTTTCCTTAAAAAAAAAAATCCAGTTTTTTTTTTTTTTTTGCTTGGGGTTCCAATACCAATAAAGCAATATTTCCAGTCCAGAAATGACACAGGAAAATGCTTTGGGTCTATATGACTTATAGCAAACCCATATGTCTATGTTGTTTCTATATGTCTTTCACTTAATATTTTTTCTAAACTAAAACTTTTTTCCTTAAAGAAAACTCAGCCGCCACATCTACCAGACAACTGTTATCCAAAGAAAGGCTCAACTTGGACCTAAACAACAAAAAGTCAAACAAAAATGATCAACAAAAGATCTCTTCTCTTAGAAGAGGTTTTAGACGAAATCTCTTCTAAGAGATTGAGTTATCAAGTGAAAATAGACTTGTGGGGAGGTCATGAGAACCACAGAGCAGTATTTCACTCATTCTGAAGACTTCTTCACCTTAAACAGTAAAGTTGTTTTGGTAATGGTGTTCAGAGTTGTTGTAAAATTGATTGAAAAAAACCTAAACATACTAGATGACTACTCTGGATATTGTTCTTATGTAGAATATCTAAGCATCTAAAATTGTGACTTGGATCCCAGAAATACTACAGATTCATAGTCACTGAGATCCACCACGTGAGATAATCATCCTAAGTATATATTTCATTTTTTAAGCATGCATCTCAAATGTTTCATTCTTAATACACCAAAGTGAAAAGGAAATTGCCTTTTTTTCTGATACTGCATAGAAACAAGCAGAGTATACACTTTAAAAGTTATTTGTTCTCTATGCCACTTAGAGAAGAGAGAATTAGCATACTGACTAGCTCTAACCCTCAAATCTGTACTTCACTAGCCAAGTGGCTCCCCAAGGAAGTTATTACATTTCATCAAGTTCTGAGTCTTCTTCTGTTTTATAGAGACATTGATATCTCTACAAAGGCCACACTGGGCTTGGGAATGTCAGTGATATAAAGTGCTTGAAAGCACCCTGATCATTGTATTCTAACATTTCACTTTCATTCCCACAAACCTTAACGCCACACCTAGAACAAGGGAATCCATATGGACAAGAACTACAGACTTTTCCTTTCCTTTCCTAATATAAGTTCGTATCAGTAGAAATCAGATGGGTTACAGACAAAAGATAATTCTCAGTATCTGTTAAGACTCTCCATTGTCACCTACTTTCTCCTTCAATTCTATGGCAGCATCTTATCCCCAGTCTATGTTGCTTTTCGTCCAGGTTTTCTTTTTCTTTGAAGATCATGGGACATAGCTGGGGCTGGTCTTAGGCACACTTGCCAAGTATCTAATCAGTGTGGCTGATAGCACTTACTCATCTTGTTGATAAACAGGAGGGAAGAATAGCCAAATTTCCCAGAAACCAAAATGAAAGTGCTTCGCTTTCTTCCTCCTTAAATAAAAGAGCTAGCTAGAGAAACAGTGTCCTTAGGGAGAGAAGTCACATCCTGTTTCATGTGCTTCCTACAACACAACGTTATTCTTTTTTTTCTTTAATTTTTACAATATTATGTTGGTTTCTCCCACACAACAGTGCAAATCAGTCATTTGTCATTGTTGTTCACTCTCTCAGTCGTGTCCAAATCTTTGCGACCCCGTGCACTGCAGCACGCCAGGCTTCCCTGTCCTTCACCATCTCCCAGAGCTTGCTCAAACTCATGTCCATTGAGTTGGTGATGCCATCCAACCTTCTCATCCTCTGTTGTCCCCTTTTCCTCCTGCCTTCAATCTTTCCCAGCACCAGGGTCTTTATCAGCCATAAATGATATAGGTATGAAAGTGAAAGTGTTAGTCGCTCAGTCATGTCCGATTCTTTGCGACCCATGGACTGTAGCCCATCAGGGTCCTCTGTCCATGGGATTCTCCAGACAAGAATGCTGGAGAGGGCAGCCATTTCCTTCTCCAAGGAATCTTCCTGATTCAGGGATTAAACGCAAGTCTCTGATATTGCAGGTAGATTCTTTACTACCTGAGCCACTGGGGAAGCCCGATATATATAGGTATAATCAGCCATAATTGTACATGTAACCCCTCTCTCTTGAGCACCCTTCTCTTCCCCAATCCCACCCCTCTAGGTTATCACAGAGCGTCAGAATGGACTTCCTGTGTTACACAGCCACCTCTTAGCAGGCATCCACTTCACACATGATTTATACAGAATGAAGCAAGTCAGAAAGAGAAGAATAAATATCATATATTAACACATATAAATGGAATCTAAAAGGTTGTATTGATGAATTTATGTGCAGGGAAGGAATGGAGACCCGGATGTAGAGCACGGGCTTGTGGACACAGTCGGGGAGGGACAGAGTGAGACAAATGGAGAAGGTAGTAGCAATAATGTCATTCCTGACTGAAATAGTATTCTTTTCCATGTTTCAGTCTTAAGGATGCCACGATTAAGGGGCTTGTAGATTTTAATTCACACTAAATACTGTGTTTAGCTCACCGAATGTAGATCAGGGAACAGAGTTGCTATTTGAGGGAGAAAATGAAATGAACAAAGAATTCAGTTAGCTTCACATGTTTTCCAGTAACTTCTGATGATTTCAGAAAAAAAGAGTGTGATTTTTTTTGTTTGTTGGGGATGGAAAAGACTCATGTATTTTCATTTAATTTAAACAGCTGACATCTCTACCACCTCTGACTGCACCATCATAGAAAACAGAGAGGCTACCCTCCTAAGCTTACATCTGGATGACATACATGTATTCCTTGGAAAAGGTGCCATCCTTAGATACTTTTAGTAGAATTCTTGAAATAAATGCATTTTTTTCTGTAAAGTGCAATAGATGCCGAAGACACCACAAAATTGCAGAATGCCATCTTTCAAAATAGTCTAAGGTGATATCCTGCTTTAGAATAAAAAGTGCTGCAGTAAATTATCTGCACATGAGCATGAAATCATTGGTCTTATGACTAAAGCTCGTCTGTGTGGGTACATCCTGATTCTGTGTCTTCCTTCCAAAAGAAAGTTGATTTACAAAAACATCATGTCAGCATCCACATGTTACACTATCTGAACATGTTCTTGGAGAATGTCCAAAGATTAGTCATGAGAAAAACATCTTTATCTTATTTATTGAAAGCTTATTGTAAAATTTTTGTTTACCAAAGTCCCCCTTGTGGCATTTATATATATATATGTGTATATATAATAACATATCCAAGGGCTTCCCTGGTGGCTCAGCTGGTAAAGAATCCACCTGCAATGAGGGAGACCTAGGTTCAATCCCTGGGCCAGGAAGATCCCCTGGAGAAGAAAATGGCAACCCAGTATTCTTATCTGGAGAATTCCACGGGCAAGAGGAGCCTAGCAGGCTATAGTCCATGGGGTAGCAAAGAGCTGGACATGACTGAGAAAATTTCACTTTCACTTTCATAATAACCTATATATTATATACACATAACATATATAATACACACAACTAGATCACCATGCTATACACCTGAAACACTGTAAATCAACTATACTTCAAGTTTAAGATAGATGTATTAGTAATGACCCCCACAGCCTTCCTGACCAACCTTAAGGCAGTGGGTTGACAAGGAGAATATGAACTGAACCTGCGGTGTTCACCTTCTATTGTACAGCTTCCTCTCACCTTGTATCACACTTTCATACAATGAACCTTCTCAAGACAACCAACCCTGCATAGTCTCTGCTACTTTCTACAGATTGAGTTGCGGGATAGGAAGTAAATATTTTTAAGCGCTCCTAATGAGCTGTAGTGTATATTTCCCCTAAGGATAGGAAAGCTTGAAGAGGGATGTCGGACCTACTTGTGAAAAAGTTCATAAGCAAGTGCAAAAGACAAGGATGCGGACACACTTCAGCCACGCTCCTACATAGGAGTACGAGTGATGTGGTCACGAGTGTAACTTCCCCAAGAAGGCTGGCTATTTCCCCAGTCAAAGGAAGTGTCCCTTGAGCCGTGTGCTTTTACTGAGCAGTGGAATCTGCTGCCTTGCTGTGTGTTTACAGATGGGTCCACTGATTTTGATGGGGAGCAGTCACCCTTTATGTCCTGAACCTTTGAGGTCACAGACAAATGGGCACAGTAAACAGTGAAGTCCCCTGTGTGCAGGTCCAGGTTTCTGTTGGGTTCATTTGGACTCATTCCTGCTCTGAGATAGGGAGGAGTATCCAGGATGGAAAATGATGTCACATGGCCTCAGCCTGCTTGTCTACCTTCCGCTTAGGAAGCTTGGCTTGGGGGTAGGGCTGTGCTTAATACAAACATAGATGAACCCTTCTCCTGGGTCAGAAGCCTGCCCCAAATGCATTTTCCCCTGGGCTTACTTTAGCTCTGTTGTTTTTCTCACGAGCTTCCTGGAAAACAAGATTCTCTAGACTCAGCCACAAGCACGCGCTTCTTAGCAAGAAGCATCGAGTGAAGCCTCTGGGCTGGTGGAGTTCAGACGCCCAGCTCTTTCCTTACTTGGCGATGGAGAAGGACAGAGAGCAGGCGACCAACTGCCTCCTTCCTCAGAACTCAAGTCTAGAACTGGACAAATAAGTGAGCCTCAGGGCCAGAACAGTCTTAAATGGATGTATCAAAAGACATGTAGGGCTGGCAGGTCCCACTTCCAAGGTTATATCTCCACAGAAAATGAGGCTAGAGCACCATTAGAACCTTCTACATAGCTAATCTATTTATATGTGCAGTCAGAAATATGCTACACAAAAGTTAATTGTGATCAGCAAATACTGACCCCCAGTTTGACATGCTTGTCACATCGAGATACTGCTGTGTTGCTCTTCTTTGAACAAAATGCCTCCATGTTGCACTGTGTCATGTCTAAGCAGGCCGGTAAGAGCACGAAGGACCCAATGTCAACTTGCTCCCAAAAATACGTGATTGAATTAGGGATGAGCATAACATAGATGACAAATGGCACCTCATGTTTTGGGTTTTCTCCCTTCATGGGGTGGGGCCTATGTCCCTCCCCGTTGACTCTGGTTGAAGGTGCATCAGCTTCAACTACAGCTTATGGTGAACATGAAGCCTCGGTGCTCTTGAAGTGTGGTCGGGGAAGGCTGTGCACCCAGATGTGGTTCTCTCAGGATGCTTATACATCCAGCTCCGCAGAGTCTGGCCTCATGGGGGTCACCTGCTGGCACTCTAGGCGGTACCTCGGCCAAGCTCATAGCCAACAGCACCAAGCCACACCACCCTCTAGCCCAGGCAGCCTTCGGGTGACAGCAGCTCTGGACAAGCTGCAATGGCATGAGGGGCCCCACGTGAGAACTGCATGCTTGAGCCCGTCCCAAGTCCTGGCCCGCAAGGCCACCAGGAAAAGCAGCAGGCGCGCTGCTGCTGCTGCTGCTAAGTCGCTTCAGTCGTGTCTGACTCTGTGTGACGCCATCGACAGCGGCCTACCAGGCTCCTCCGTCCCTGGGATTCTCCAGGCAAGAACACTGCACAACCAGGAGCACAGGAAGGGAGCTCCTTGACCCGAGGTGAGTCCAGAGCCCTGGGGAGGGTGCTGGAGTATCCAGCTCCTAGACGTCTTTTAAAGGATCCTAGGAATTGGGGATGGGGGGATAAAAGTAAAGGCAGTGAATGAGGTGCTGTTACTAGGAAGTGACAGCCTGACCCAGGTTTAATTCCATAGCCACACATCAGGGTCAGAGTGATTTGTCATATGTGGGGTGGGGAGCTCTTCTCTCTGTCCCAAGGGTGACAGTTGGGGCAGTCCACTTCTGAAGGCGTAATAGTAAACTCAGTCGCCTCAGCCTTCTGAGACGGCTTGCCTACAGAGGCTCACGACACTCACACAGAAGTGCCAGTTTCACCAAGTGATCCACACAGCACCCAAGTGAGGAAGCACAGATTAAAAACCAAATTCATCAGTACTGTAAAATAGTCCCCTTCCCCCCTCTGTATCTTTGCAGAGCCAGAAGGGGAAACAACGGAAAGTCTTCTGTTCACTTGTTATACACGAGAAGACTGTCAGGCAGCAGAAGATAAGATGTCACTGTGAAGAAGGTATCAGAGGATCCCCGGGGATGCCTAAAGTGTGGACCTAAAGCCATATTCAGAAAGACTGGTGGATTTCACTTCCTCTAGAGTACTGGAGAACATTCGCGTTTGGAAGCCTGTGATGCTCCTCACGTAGAAAGTGAATATCATGATAGTGTTTTAAGTGCTCCGTGAGTCTAGTTAACGGAACGAAATCAAGCGGGTGGATTCTGCACAACCACGAAGGGCAAATGGCCCCTGTCTCCATGCGGGAGCAGCAGGCAGTTCCGGATGTGTCCTGGGGGCAGGAAAATGTCAGGGACGAGACATGACATTAGCCTCCCAGACTGGGGAGTCAACTCAACTTAGACCTGAATTCTGGCTTTGAAAGTTACCAGCTATGTGATTTAGAGACTGACCAAATTTCATTAGTTAAGCCCTTGGTTTCCCTCGCCTACAAAGGAACCACACCAGACAAGGTGAGAATGTCATTTAGCGCCAACAGAGGATGTCTCTACCCAATCCTAGGGAAGCTGTGACTTGATGAACACTGTGGTGTGCACCTTCCAATTGCTTAAAACCTGGAGTGGAGACATAATGGTCAGATGGAGGCAGCACAGGAGATGGATGTGGGAGGACGGATGGGGTGGCCGGCTATGGAAGGAGAAGTCAGGGCCACAAACCAGAAAGGAAACATCTGCCCCATGCAGGACATGCGGACACATGTCCTTCAGCCACCCGCACAGTATTTTCTGGCGGTTCCATGTGAATTATGAGAGATAGTGGCAGAGGTAGGTATCTTTGGGGGAGTTATTTTGTTCACGCTCTAATCCAAGAAGGATGATGAACGATCACTGAAAGGGAACCCAGCATGGTGGATTATGAGTGTTTATGAAATTAACGCCATCTACAAGGAACACGCTGACCGCCGGGAAGCACTCAGTGTGAGTTGGGGGAGGAGAGAGCTTAGTCATGGGTCCAAACCACAGGTAAGCACATCAAAGCCATAGAACAGGGGTACTGGAGAATCCGTCTTTGGGTTTTGTATCAACCTTGTGTCCATTCTGGAAATGAAGAGCTCAGAAACATTTAGGGCTTAACTAAAAATGGAAAGAAATGCTAGCTCTTATACCTGTAAGTTTCAGATTTAGAGAAAAGGGTGTTTTTTTTTTTAATTAATGTCTAAAATATATTTATCATAAAGGACTACCATATATGTGAGGAATATGTAGTACCTATGGAGTAGAGTCTCAGCCTGACAGAATTTGGGGGAGGGGTGCCTTCTCATGTCCCAGCCTGAGTCCCTATGGATTCTGTTCGGCCCTCCTGAAGTGCCTTACTATCTTGGAGGGGAATTACGGCAGGAATGAGCAGTGTGACTATGGTGATATGGGACGTGCGTCAATAAAGTGAACACAAAGCCCTGATGGAGAGGAAGATGGTATTTGGGTCCCCTGATAGCCATCTGCACGATGGCCCAGTGGACAGCACCTGGGGACTGCAGTGTTTACCAGCACAATCTCCACAGCCTCGCAGGTACTCAGGGGCCCTTTTGGATCTGCAATTTTCACTCATTCAAAAATGCCCAGGTCGTGTCTGCTGATGGGTCAGTGTGATCGATTTTCGTCTTTCCTCTCCAGGTGGAAAAACTGATGAGGTTATACTGTACTCTGTTAATTCTCACAAGCATTATTAATAAGTCGGCACTGCTTTTGAAAGTATATAATACATATCTACTAAGAAGGTCCAAACTGATCGCCTTGTGACTCAAATTTCAAAACCGCTTATTTCTACATTAAGGAGTAAAACTCCTTACTGTATTACACACGTAATATGCATCATGGTAACTATGGTTAACAATACTGTAATGTATATTTGACAGTTGCTTAGAAAGTAGAGTTTAAAAAAAAAAAAAAAAAGAAAGTAGAGTTTAAGAGCTCTCGTCGCATGAAAAAAAAATTTTGTAGCTACGGATGGTGACAGATATTAACTAGACTTAATTGCAGCCATCATTTCACAGTATATACATGTATTGAATTGTAATGTTGTACATATGTAACTAATATATAATAGAGTATATATGATCATTATATCTCAATTTTTAAAAATTTTAAGCCAGAATAAAAGAAAAACTCCAATTCTCAGAAAAATGTTTAAAGGCCCTGCCTCTTGTAGAATCAAAGAATATGAGGGAAATTTCTCTTTTGTTAACAAGGAGGTTTTCTGTCCTATAAGTTGTACATTTTACCCAAGACAGACCTCTCCAGCCACTTGACCTGCCACCATCTTGGATGCTCCAAGCCGGAGATGTGGTTTAATTAGAAGGTGTGTTGGGGGCCCAGGGGAGCATGATCTTTGGAGATAGACTGTCCTGGTAGCCACAGTCGACACAACTGGGGAAAGTGTCAGCAGAGAGGGGACTAGTGGAGGACCCTCCAGAGAGAAGAGGTTGGGGAGCCAGGTGGCTTCAGACTAGACTAGCCTAAGGCCCTTCTCCTGACTCCAGGTAAAGACAGCAGGTGTGGGCAGAGGACACAGGTTGGAGATTAAAGTCCTCAAAACATCCTCAGGCCTCCTGATGTTATCAGAACTGTAGCCCTGGAGGCATTTCCAAGGGGACAGGGGATTGATCTTCTAAGTGAAAGGTTGCTGAGTGGGTTAGGGAAACACTCCTAAATGCCCAAAGTCCACCCCTCTCTCTTCCACCTGGGGTGCCTCCAAACAGATGACCCTGCAATATTTTGACTAAACGGATGGCATGGACAACAGCTGGGTGCTGAATGGCATAGCCCTACAGCACGCCTAGACTGTGAAACCTGGCTCTCCCTGAAACGCAACTTCCCAACTCACAGCTGCCTCTTCACCTGCCCACCCCCATCTCCAGCCCCTGTAGGTCCACTGGCTTTCTGGAGGCTGAGCCTGAACACAAGCCCTGTAGAAAGATTATTTTTATTTTTTAACAGTAAGAATAACAGCAATTCTCTTGCAGAGCCATTCTTCACCCAGTTTAGCATTCTGAGGTTACTCAGATTGGACTGTTCCTTGATGGCTGTCCGACATTAGGATTTTCTTACAAAGAGTTTCCGATAAAGAGAGCACCTGATTGAGGGGCTTCCCTTAGTGGCTCTTCCACAGTGGAAATCGACGAGCCCTTCAGGGTGACCATTAAACAGCAGGGACCCCTCCTTCAGAACACCAAGTTTGGAACCGCTTCTGGAGTCTAACCAGCTCCAGGCCTGACAGTCAAGGGTGTCAGCGGATGAGAGTTTAGATGATTGACTCAACTGACCACATGCCAGGAAATGCCATATTTTATTTATTTTTATTATTAAAAATTTGTTATTGGAGCATGGTTGTTTTACAATGTGATGTTAGTTTCTGCTGTACAGCAAACTGAGTCAGCTACACACATAAATACACCCCTGTTTGTTACCACAGAACATTGGCCAGAGTTCCCTGTGCTATATAGGAAGTTCTCATTAGTTATGCCATATTCTAGAACTTAATCTCAAGGCCACTCCTAGACCTGTGAGGACAGCAGCATGTGTTCCAACAGAAATGCCATAGAGAGACACTTGGTGACGAGCACTGATGAACCCCTCTTGAAATGAGATCATTTCCGTGCATTTCTTGACATATTTGTATTTACACTGAAGCATCAAAAACATTATATTCGTAGGAATTTAATTTTACTCTTTGAGCAAAGTAAGTTATGTAACTAGCTAAAAGGAATGCAAAAGCAATTTGCAAACATGAAATTGCTTTAAGGAATAAATGTACGATGATGCTATTAAGATTATCATCAAAATTCAATTAAATGTTCACTAGTTTTTAGTTATGAGAAGGAGCACATATACAGAAGGGAAATGCTAGCCAACTGTTAAATAATAATTAGTGGAAGCAACATTTCCTGATTCCACCCTGAAAGTTAGTGAAGCATTTCAAATAAGTTTTATAAAAGCAAATTTAAAACCTACCTGGAGTCTCATTCAGCATGCCTTGGGAATTCGAACACCTTTTCATGGATGAAAGTGTAAGCATTTTTCTGTTGTGTGCAAAAAGTTTTCCTTATTTTTTTTTTACTTCCTGTTGAAATGGCTTCTTTCATCCATATATGGCTTCAAACACACAAACCATTTCAGAGCGCCTGTCGAAATTTTTCACTCTTGTCCTAGAGCTAATTTTGGACTTTCAGTCCTAACAATCTCTTCTTGGAACTTAGTCAGTGAAAACAGCATAGTAAGGCACATGTAAATACCATGTTGCATTCTTGAACACAAACCAACGTGTTTTTGTATTTGGTTTATTTGTTTCTGGAACATCTGTTTATAAGTTGCCCATGACAATTGGGAAACACGTTTTCAGCCCTGTGTACAGGAGGACTTTGAAAGCGCTTGCAGATTTCAAAGCAAGGCAATATCTTTTCGGTGACGTCAACTTCCACTCCCTTGTACCCGGGAACTCACCGTCCTCGGAACTGAAAGTTAGGAGTGGATGCCAAAGGTCTTTCACCTGTGAGTGTTTTTCCTGTAAGCCCAGTTAACCAGGCATGCAGAGCTGCCAGATCTGGGAGTGAGATAAGACTCTTTGGTTTGTACAAGCCTCAGTGTCAAGGCTAATTCCTCACTTGTCCCCAAAGCATGGCCAGTTCCACGTAGAGTCCCCACACCTCCTGGCTGGCCCCTGTCCTCCTCAACCGCCTGGGTCCGGCCCTCAGAATTAAGCTGAAGATCGACACAAAATACTGTGACCCTAGTGAGCACAGCACACCCTGTCAAGTGCATGTTACATACCTGCAGCCGGAGCTCGTTGTGCCAGCCCCTGCATGACTATAGTCACACACTGAAGTTTTCAGGGACACACGTATCTACAGGCTGTTTCAGTGAGACTAGAGAGCCTTGGTCCTGGCGGCCCAAGAAGCTTGGCATTCAGAAAACAGAAGGGTAGATGAGGGATTTCATGCACACACACAGAACACACACACACATATACACACAGGTGCACACACATGCACACACTGTAGACTGGTCCTCACAGCCCATCCCGTTCCCCTAATTCACATCACTGGGTAAATCTGACTTCCTCAACTTCACGTATGAAAATGAAACCGTTCTAAGAGGTCTCTTTCGCTTTGAAGTGTTTAAAAACAATTCTGCATGGAAGATCGTGTTCTCAGGCTCTCAGATTTCTTTTTTTTCCTTTTGGAGGTGACATGTCACCACGTAAACTTGGACAAAGATGTGGATGAACCCTTGGCCACGACAGAACCTGCCCTTTGGGAGCAAGGCCATGCCAAAATAGACGGCAAAGGAAAACGAAACCCTGAGTGAACAATACAGGCCCCAAAATAGCAGCAGGGTTGACAACCATAGCAGCAGGAACGGCTGCTCATCGCCTGCCAACAGCTCTGATCCTGGCCTCTTGCCCTGGGAAGGGGGGAGGAGGCCAGGGGACGTGGGGCCCACCAGCAAGCCAGCTGACAGCACTCTGTTCTGAACCTCAAATCTGAAACACTGTTAACAGACCTGGGGTAGAACCATCCTGAGAAGCTTTCCAAGGAGAATGAATAATTTAACTTCCACAGGGTCGCTTGGAGCTAGAAGGAGACAGCCTCTGTCCAGAGGACCAGGAGATGCCCTGAGACAGGTCAGAGCGTCCCCAGGCTATAAGAGAGGGAACTGAGACCAAGCAAGACTGGCACACAGTCCCACAGCTGGAAGCTCTGTCTAGAAACCACGCATCTATGGTGGGCTGGGAGCCAGGGAAAAAGACATCCCTGACCCTCATCCTTAACTGAAGATGCTGTGCAAATGAAACCATAGTTGTCAAAGAAACGCTCTAGCATCTCATGGGGGCACAGGGCGCAGCAAACGCACAGAAGAGCTGTCGTACCACGGCTGGGGGACGATGCGGTCAGGAGGAGGCAGGATGCTTCCAGGAGGGAAGAGAAGCCTGAGTAAAGCCAGGGCCTTAGGGGAGAAGGTTCATGGCGGAAATAAGCCAAGGGAGAGGAGGTGGGCTTGCAGGTCTTTACCACGTCCTGAGCTGGGAAGTAGAGTGGTGAGAAGCCAGTAAGGAAACCCACAGGGGCAGGGGACTGGGAAGCTTGCAGCTAGATCCCCAGGTAAGGGAAAGCCTGGAGGAATAATTCTGAGACCGACAAATGGGGAGTGAGAGACCAGGTGGATTCTGTCCCTCCCAGGTAGGAGGATCCACATCCCCATGACACTGCCCACAGGGGACAGGCTGGAGACCATCGATGACCCAACTATTGCTTTAACATGAGCGGAAGCAGGAAATTACAGCCCCAGTTCTTGCACAACCCACAAGCTCTTGATAAGCAGAAGCAACCGAGGAGTGGACTTTGTATTTCCTAGGTTCTGCCCAGGACCCAGAGATCCAAATTACTTCTAAACTCAAGGGGTGGACCATGTCATTCCTGAATAGATGAAAACCCTGAATGAGCCCACTTGAGGCTTTCTACACAGTGTCTGATCAGAACCAGAACCAGGACCCGTGGCCCATAAACACTCTGTGGGCCCAACTCCTGAGGGTGACACACTTTCCCATAGTTCACCCTCTCCCCAGGAATACCAGGCTTCCAAGGAAAAAGTATTAAGACATTTTCAGCAGCATCTTAAACAATGTGCATGTGGCCAAGTCCCACATGGAGCACAGAGGGAATAAGGAGTGTGCACGAATCAGAGATAAGTGGGGTCCATGCAGGAGGCACCAGGCTGGCCGTTACAGCTGAGTCCAACCCAGCCGTGTGCAAGCATTGCTCACACACAAGCCACCCTAGGTTATCAGTGACAGGAAAGCAGGGTCTTGCCCATTTTACTCATTTTTTACAACCGAGAACAAATATTGACTTAGCACTTATAGAATACCTCCCACCAGATTAGAGGTCAGTGTAGAATTCTAGTGAATGAAAATAAGATGTTAATTATTACAGCTTCATGGTGCCTTTAGAAGGAAACTCAGGATACATTTTTAGCCTACAATCGAGAGAGCCATGTCGTCAGGAATGAACTCTCTTGGAGGGGTTTGAAAGAGAAATGGTGAGTCCAGATATTCCCTCACAGGCAAGGGGATTCTTAACTGGGGCACAGCCATGACCGGGTGTTGGTCTGAGGCTCCCTCTGATAAGATGCTAGGTTACCCTCACTCAAGGGGGTGGGACACCCATGGCTTGGCCAGCTGATTTCCTGCAGATAAACCCAGCAGGTCCTTGAAGTGGGTCTCCGTGTTGAGAATCTGAGCCAGATCACATCAGCGTCCAAGACAGCCCGGGGCAGGATTTCAGAAGCATGAGGACTAGAGGCCTCTGTTCCCCTCCCATCCTCACCTTTGCCCTCAGAGTTCCAGACAACGTCGTCTACCTGATCTGACTCAGGGCCAGGTCTGGACTCCTCCAGCTGCCGAGTTATAGCAATTTTCACAAGTGGTAGCACCAAGGCAGGAGCCATACCGCCCTGGAGGTAGCATGGTGATGAATCACAGACAAATCACCTTAATGAGCCCCAGGGGTGGGGGTGGGGCATCTCAGGGTGGGGGGAGGGGGGCAGGTTCTAAACTCAGCAAGCATCAGACACCCACGTGTGAAGAAACCAGCTCAATTTCCTGATTCCAGGAAAAGAGCCATTTTTGCTGGAAGGAGGCTCTGAGACTGTACAATTCAACACTGCTGTTTTGTAGAAGTGGAAAAGCAAATCCAAGCTCAAATGGTCACTTGGTAGCCAAGCCAGGCTAAAGCTTGGTTCCCTGATGTCCAGTCCCTCTGCCACGCAGCTGGAGTGCAACTCTCAGTCTTCGGAAGCCACTGTGCATTCATGTTAGGGCTTTGGTGACAGGAGTGAATTATGATTTCCCTGGGCAAAACTGCAGCTCAACTTAGGCTGCTGGGCAAACACTGTCCCTTCTGTTAGGGAAGCTTCGGATATAGATAAATAATAAACAAGGCAACAGCTGCTGCCAAAACCACTCGCCGAAACTTTCTTTCTTGGTAATAGAGCAATGAGTGTGTTTTCCCTAAGAACTTGTTTCTGGCAACGTGTACAAACAAAGCCACACACACGGTGACAAACTGTGCTGCTTACAGTTTTGCTAATGACACTCTTGTTATTGAAACAGGAAGTGACTCAGCCACAACCAATCATATATTTTATTCCGTTGTGTTGGCTCACTTGAAAAAAAAAATCTATCGCAAGGCAACAGTGTTTGTTTTCCAAATAATACACTTTCTTTGAGGAAAAAATGTATCAGAGACCGCTTTGAGATTTTAATAAATGTTTTCTAGGAAATTAGGGGAGAGTTCCTCAATAGATATATCATCATCAAATTATTGCAAAATAAGCTTCACAAGTATCATACAGAATCAAATGAGTATTTTTTAATGAAAGGAAATGTATGCTTAATATTTTTAAGGATATGGAATCTGGTATTTGCCATTCCGTTGTAAAACCTTTTACACCTCTGAATAGTATATGACTGCTACTAACTCCAAACTTAACAATGGTTAGGGACACCCTCGGAGACATTGGAAGGTACTGCATTTTTAGCTTTTACTAACTTCACTATGACCAGGGTTGAACTGAATCTTGCCTTTGTCCAATACAGCTTTGCATCTACACAGGGCAAATGAATAATATAAAAAATATGTTTCAAAGGATAAGACATTTAAATAAATTGCCACATAAATGACTAAATCTGATTGCCTATTAAATACTGAGTGTGTGTGTGTGATAGTTCATGGGGGTGTTCAAGAACCATGCCTTTTCTACTGAAATGTGCTTCAAATGAGGAATGAAGGATTAAAAAAATTTTTGATCTTTAGTTGTTCACGAAGTCCCCCACCCAGCCCTTAAGTGATTCAAATAGAAAAGCTTCACTGACAATGGAGTTAGATGCCTGACATTTCTTGTCAATCACTGACTTTTATAGTAAGCCAAACTTCCACCTGTGCATGATGTATTTCCTATAAGCTCCTCCCACTTTGAGGCTTCCCTGGTGGCTCAGACAGTAGAGTATCTGCTGCAGTGCAGGAGACCCACTTTCCATCCCTGGGTCTGGAAGATCCCCTGGAGTAGGGAATGACAACCCACTCCAGGATTCTTGCCTGGAGAATCTCATGGACAGAGGAGCCTGGTGGGTCACAGTCAATGAGGTCACAAAGAGTCGGACTCACACTTTCACTTTCTCCCACCTTGGGATTGTGGGAGGAGACTGTATGGCTCGGCGGGGGACCTTCAGTCCCACTGTGGGCCTCCTACTGTTCAGGAGACAGAGGGTTGGCTGGAGGCCCGGCCTGGGTCACAAGCAGACCCAGAACCAGGGCACACGGGCCCTGCTCATCCATTCTCTCAAGCCTTGCCGTCTCCCCTCATGGGAGAATCAGGACTGCCCTGGTCCAGTTCTCTATTATAGCATGCTCAAGCGTTCAAAAGACATAGGCCCTCTCTCTCTCTCATTTTTTTTTTTCTTTTCCCTCCTTAAATCTCAGAATGAATAGTTTCCATCTGTAACTGTTGGTTTTATATTTTTAAATAATGAACCAAAAAACTTAATGTCTCATTATCTCTGAAATGATTCGTGCATTCGCTACACACAACTCTGCTGATAATGGCCCAAGACTGTCACTTCGTCTGCTCAAAGAAAGTTCTTTTTTTAATTTTTCTTGACTGGTCTGTGGATTGCCAGATATCTGCTATTTCCACACTCTGCACAGATCTAATTTAAGTAGTATTTAAAAAAAAAAAAAGATACCCCAGACATTATCCAGGATTGGCAGTTTCAGAAACACATGCGGTTTCAAGCCATCATTGCAGATCTGAAGCAAATTATTTCTGTAAATGTGTGAAAAATTGACTTTTCTCAAGAATGGCTTGTGAAGTACACAAGCCAAGACCTATTCAGGAAAACCACAGCTCCTGACATTCCCTGTCTATGATTTTCCTGGAGACGAGGAGTTCTGAATAAATTCAGTTTTTCTAAAATGACAGATTTTGTCAATTTGCTTTTTAGAATCCTGTATTTTCTTGGGCTCTGTCATGTAATATTTTACCTTAAAGCATTAAGAAAATATCTCTCTGCTCTGACATCTATAAGGGATCCTGGGCTCAGGAGAGCGACATGATTTCTCACCCCAGAAGTTCAAGGCTTTGTGGTCTTATGCTCACTGCACAAAGAAACAGTCACACCGTAAGGTTTTCTCACTACCATGACAACATGTGATTTCCAAGTACCAATTTTTCTGCCAGGTAGCTCCAGGATTTAACTCCGAAAGAGATGTTGCCTTTCAAAAAGGTAAACTTTTAAAATAGTGCTATAAATAGCTCATCATCCAGAGGGTTTTCTTTCCATAGCAAGGTGTCTGAGGATAGGTAATTCTAGACAAATATTTGCAACCGACTCAGACCCTAAAATTAATTATTGAAACACTCTGAAACCTGGCATGCTTTTATGAATTGGATTATCACAACAATACTATATTTTGAAAGTAGTCTAAAGATATTCAGGTTGTAATTTGCCTTAAGCCAACTGGAACAAGAACATCCTAAGAGAGAACTCTGTTCAGTACAGCCAGGTGACCATCCTGTGTGTGTGTATCTTTGTGTAAGCATGCCTGTGAATACATGTGCCTGTAAATGTCTGTGTTTTTGTGTGTGTGAATGTGTGTTTCTGAGTGTGTCTGCAAATGTGAGCATCTCTGAATATCCTAGTGTCAAGGTGTGTCTACTCCCAGCCAAGACTTTTGGAGGGAAATAAAATCCAAGCAAACAAAGAAATGAAGGAAGACTGATTGTGCTGGGACCAGAGTCACAGGGCAGGCTGCACAGAGGTGTCTCTGGCTCTGCCCACTGCACACTGGCTATCAAGGACCAAGAAGACATCCCAACTTGGGGCCACTCTGGAACAGTCCCCCAGTTTGAGGCTGGGAGGAGGGCAGGGAAGGAGGATGGAGTGTGGCCTGATCCCTCTGTCACTGAGCAGAGGGGAGACGGTCACCCTCCACCATCTTGCCCTTCTCCCCATGCCCACCACTGTGCTTACCGGGAGGAAGGGCCTCTGTGGTCGCCGGTTGACATGACGCCTGTCTTCTCTCTGCAGAATCCTCCCAGGAGTCAGGCTGAATTTGTCCCTGGGCCCTAGACAAAATCCTACTTATAATTAGCAGATCTTCTACTATGAGTTAAGCATACATGAGCTTGTTTCATTGCCAACCAGTCCTGGAAAGAAAGCATGTTTTTAACTGAAGCATGTTGTTAACAGCCTTTGTTATAAGAATTCCAGTTGGGCCCTGACATCTACATCTCTCACCTCAGACACCCCTTCCCAAAGTCCTTCGCATATACCCAGGACCCCTGGGTGATGCCTCCTGACTGGTGAAGCCTCAGTGTGCAAGGCGGCCACTGGCCTGGGAATGCCACAAGGCCCCCACACTGCCCACAGTTCCTGTGGGATCCTGGAGTCAGAGAGAAGGAGAGGACCCCTTCCTAAAACAGAAAGAAACCCGTCCAGAAAACCATGCAAATGATGCACTCATACAAAGGTCTCAGTTACACAAGAGACCCAAGCAAGGATTTTTTACCAGAAGTGAAGCCTGCATTTACTCCACTCTCAGCAGCTTTGGCATCACAGGAATTAAATCATAGAGAATGACTACTGTGGGGTGTTCCATGTTCTCAATCAGATCAACTGGGAGCAGAAGTGTTAAGCAAAATCATTAGTCAATTGAATGAAAAAGCCAATTTTATGTTTGTTTCCTAACATTAGAATATACTACAGCATTAACCTGTAGATAAATCCCTTGTGCATGCAAAGGTCACTCAGGTTATCCGCTTTCAAAAAATATTTATTGAGCAGCTGCTAGATTCTAGGCTTTGTGCTAAACACTACAGACAAAGACACCAACCAATACGTAAAGCCCTGAGACAGACTGAAACCACAGTCACAGAAAACTAACCAATCTAATCACATAGACAGCCTTGTCTAACTCACCACTCAGTGGTGGCCATGTAGAGCCACCCAAGATGGACAGGTCAAGGTAGAGAGTCCTGACAAAATATGGTCCACTGGAGAAGGGAATGGCAAACCACTTCAGTATTCTTGCCTTGAGAATCCCATGAACAGTATGAAAAGGCAAAAAGATAGGACACTGAAAGATGAACTCCCCAGGTCAGTAGGTGCCCAATATGCTACTGGAGATCAGTGCAGAAATACCTCCAGAAAGAATGAAGAGATGGAGCCAAAGCAAAAACAACACCCAGTTGTGGATGTGACTGGTGATAGAAGCAAGGTCCAATGCTATAAAGAGCAATATTGCCTAGGAACCTGGAATGTTAGGTCCATGAATCAAGGCAAATTGGAAGTAGTCAAACAGGAGATGGCAAGAGTGAATGTTGACACTTTAGGAATCAGTGAACTAAAATGGACTGGAATGGGTGAATTTAACTCAGATGACCATTCATTATATTTACTACTGTGGGCAGGAATCCCTTAGAAAAAATGGAGTTGCCATCATAGTCACCAAAAGAGTCGCCATCATAGTCACCAAAAGAGTCCAAAATGCAGTACTTGGATGCAATCTCAAAAACGACAGAATGATCTCTGTTCGTTTCCAAGGCAAACCATTCAATATCATGGTAATCCAAGTCTATGCCATGACCAGTAACGCTGAAGAAGCTGAAGTTAACAGTTCTATAAAGACCTATAAGACATTTTAGAACTAATACCCAAAAAAGATGTACTTTTCATTATAGGGGACTGGAATGCAAAACTAGGAAGTCAAGAAACACCTGGAGTAACAGGCAAATTTGGCCTAGGAGTACAGAATGAAGCAGAGCAAAAGCTAATAGAGTTTTGCCAAGAGAACGCACTGGTCATAGCAAACACCCTTTTCCAACAACACAAGAGAAGACTCTACACATGGACATCACCAGATGGTTGACATCAAAATCAGATTGATTATATTCTTTGCAGCCAAAGATGGAGAAGCTCTATACAGTCAGCAAAAACAAGACCGGGTGCTGACTGTGGCTCAGATCATAACTCCTTGTTGCCAAATTCAGACTTAAATTCAAGAAAGTAGGGAAAACCACTAGACCATTCAGGTATGACCTGAATCAAATCCCTTATGACTGTACAGTGGAAGTGAGAAATAGATTTAAGGGACTAGATCTGGTAGACAGAGTGCCTGATGAACTATTGACGGAGGTTCATGATATTACACAGGAGACAGGGATCAAGAGCATCCCCAATAAAAAGAAATGCAAAAAAGCAAAATGGCTGTCTGAGGAGGCCTTACAAATACCTGAGAAAAGAAGAGAAGTGAAAAAGCAAAGGAAAAGGAAAGATACAAGCATCCGAATGCAGAGTTCCAAAGAATAGGAAGGAGAGGATAAGAAAGCCTTCCTCAGCGATCAATGCAAAGAAATAGAGGAAAACAACAGAATGGGAAAGTCTAGAGATCTCTTTAGGAAAATTAGAGACACCAAGGGAACATTTCAGGCAAAGATGGGCTCAATAGAGGACAGAAATGGTAGGGACCTAACAGAAGCAGAAGATATTAAGAAGAGGTGGCAAGAATACACAGAAGAACTGTATAAAAAAGATCTTCATGACCCAGATAATCACGATAGTGTGATCACTCACCTAGAGCCAGACATCCTGGAATGTGAAGTCAAGTGGGCCTTAGGAAGCATCCCTATGAACAAAGCTAGTGGAGGTGATGGAATTCCATTTGAGCTATTTCAAATCCTGAAAGATGATGCTGTGAAAGTGCTGCACTCAATATGCCAGCAAATGTGGAAAACTCAGCAGTGGCCACAGGACTGGAAAAGGTCAGTTTTCATTCCAATCCCAAAGAAAGGCAATGCCAAAGACTGCTCAAACTACCGCACAATTGCACTCATCTCACATTCAGTAAAGTAATGCTCAAAATTCTCCAAGCCCGGCTTTAGCAATACATGAACGGTGAACTTCCAGATGTTCAAGCTGGTTTTAGAAAAGGCAGAGGAACCAGAGATCAAATTGCCAATGTCTGATGAATCATCAAAAAAGCAAGCGAGTTCCAGAAAAACATCTACTTCTGCTTTATTGACTATGCCAAAGCCTTTGACTGTGTGGATCACAATAAACTGTGGAAAATTCTGAAAGAGATGGGAATACCAGACCACCTGCCCTGCCTCTTGAGAAATCTGTATGCAGGTCAGGAAGCAATAGTTAGAACTGGACATGGAACAACAGACTGGTTCCAAATAGGAAAAGGAGTACATCAAGGCTGTATACTGTCACCCTGCTTATTTAACTTATATGCAGAGTACATCATGAGAAACACTGGGCTGGATTAAGCACAAGCTGATATCAAGATTGCCGAGAGAAATATCAATAACCTCAGATATGCAGATGATACCACCCTTATTGCAGAAAGTGAAGAAGGACTAAAGAGCATCTTGATGAAAATGAAAGAGGTAAAAAGTTGGTTTAAAGCTCAACATTCAGAAAACGAAGATCATGGCATCTGGTCCCATCACTTCATGGCAGATAGATGGGGAAACAGTGGAACCAGTAGCTGACTTTATTTTGGGGGGGCTCCAAAATTACTGCAGATAGTGACTGCAGCCATGAAATTAAAAGATGCTTGCCCCTTGGAAGAAACGTGATGACCAACCTAGACAGCTTATTGAAAAGCAGAGACATTACTTTGCCAACAAAGGTCCGTCTAGTCAAAGCTATGGTTTTTCAGTAGTCATGTGTGGATGTGAGAGTTGGACTGTAAAGAAAGCTGAGTGCCTAAGACTTGATGCTTTTGAACTGCGATGTTGGAGAAGACTCTTGAGAGTCCCTTGGGCAGCAGGGAGATCCTAAAGGAGATCAGTCCTGAGTGTTCATTGGAAGGACTGATGTTGAAGCTGAAACTCCAATACTTTGGCCACCTGATGGGAAAAGCTTGACTCATTGGAAAAAAACCCTGATGCTGGGAAAGATTGAAGGCAGAAGGAGAAGGGGATGACAGAGGATGAGATGGTTGGATGGCATCACTGACTCAATGGACATGAGTTTGGGTAGACTCCAGGAGTTGGTGATAGACAGGGAGGCCTGGCATGCTGTGGTCCATGGGGTTGCAAAGAGCTGGACACAACTGAACGACTGAACTGAACTGAAGTGAGTATTCTACTGCTTAAGGTTGGTACAGACATCCTGGAAGGATCAGTTGGTGTCGTGTATACAGAGCAGTGCAAGTGCTCAAAACCTGATCATCTCTACTACTTTCCTCCTTTGAAATTTAATTTCCTTGGGAAATTTCTACTGATTGCTAAATTTTAAGATGGCATTATTGGTGGTTCATTTTTATATAGGACATAGTTGATCAAAATAACATGAAAGGCCTTCACCAGCAAAAATAAACATAACATTTATTTTATAAACGCAGACATTAGTCTTACTTACTTTTGCAGATCTTCCGTTGTTTTACTCAATCGCAATTTTTTCATATTCTTTTTAACAATTTAGTGCCTGATGACAGGCTTTGCATTTATAGCAAGTGTGTCAGTCATTAATCTTTGGCAATCTTCCCTTTTCTTTTTGCCTTCTTGTAAACTGTAGCTCTGAATCTTAATTATCAGAGGCTGCCTTTCATGCTAGTCAGCAACATTACCTCCTTTAGAAAATTCTCCTGAGATGGGTGCCCACTGATGTTTCTGAGGAAGGAGTGGGGGCTGAAGACTCAGATAAGAGTTCCTCAACGTGGACAGTCTATTAAGGAAGACTGGGATTCACAAGTTACACAAGATAGCCACAACCTCCAAACAGGGGAACATGTGGAAAGCTGGCCTCCCAGGCACCATTTTGCAGGAAGTTAATTGAGTTGATGAAGCATCTGACTGGAACTATAAATCCTATCCATCTTTGAATGCCATGTTGTGGTGATGAGATGTGAGGATGGGAGTCAGGGCCTCTTTTTAGGGAGCTCACAGGTCTCGGGGAGGGAAAGAGCACAGCACAGAGGTGACAGGGGGCATGGCGAGGGGACTGGCACAGAGATGGACTGACGGGGAAGCCTTCCAGGGGTGTACTGGGGCTGAGTCCCAAAGGACAGGTGCCCGGGGCTCTCAATATTCAAAGATTGGACACACACCTGGATGACCAAATCTGGGAGGGCTGGAGGAAGCAGGGGCAGCAATGTGACAGCCACAGTTTCAGCAGCCAGGCGGGTGAGATAACGTGATCAAGGCCAGTCTGCAGGCCCCCAGCTCATCACTCCAGACTTGAGATGGATTACAAGTTGCTTTATTTCCCTGGTACCAAATCCTGTTATCCTCGGAATGAAACCTGCCTTCTTTTCTCTCATCCCCATCACTAGCACCACACAGCTCTGTGGTCCTACCTGGTTCTCAGACTGCCCTGGTCCAGTTCCCAGCACCATCACTCTAGGGCATCCCCCCACCCAGCTCTCCCCACCTTTCACCATGGGCCATGATACACAGCCAAGCAACCCCGGGGAAGGGAGCACTTCACCTCTGCTTACTTCAGTTTCCAGGTCTATAAAACGGGATAATGATAGCCAAGCTTGGGCTGCTAAACATTTCACTGCATGAAAGTCGCTCAGTCATGTCTGACTCTTTGCAACCCCATGGACTTAGTCCATCGAATTCTCCAGGCCAGAATACTGGAGTGGGTAGCCTTTCTCTTCTCCAGGAGATCTTCCCAACCCAGGAATTGAACCGGGGTGTCCTGCATCACAGGTGGATTCTTTACCAACTGAACTATGAGGGAAGCCCATACAAAATGTCATGTCTCCTTATTCCTCCTGGATAATTTTGAGCATGTTATTTATATAAACTCTTGTGCCTTGATTTCTTCTTCACTTAACTCCTCAGCAGTGGCGTGATGGTAAGGACTCACATGGATAATCCACAGAAATCCCCACGCATAGTCATTGGTAAAGGATGCAGTGTCCAGCTCTGTTTCTGTTCGGCCCACCTCACGAGAGCCACTTCCTGGTTATCATCACTGCCCAGCTCCTTCTTCCCTCTTTCCTGCCTGTTGTGCCATCTTCCATCTGCTGGCCCACACTCCTGCTGGAACTGCTTTCCAAGAAAAATTCCCCTTGTGTCCTCCAGTGTCACCCTCCCAGTGCTCACCTCCTTGTAACACTGGGCAGCAGGCCAGCATCGCTTCTGGTCCTTCAATCTGCTTGTCACCACTGTCAAGACCACCATCATGACGCTCCCCATTCCTAAGTAAAATCAACACCTCCCTCCCACATTTCCGCTGCACCGCCCGCCTCTACAAAAGGTCTCCTCTGCCTTCTCCAGGCTGATGACTTGATTCTGAAATGCTGGAAGGAAGGAGGCCTTATTTCAAATCCCTCATCTACTGGCCAGAAGTTCTGTTTTCCTCTGCTTTCAGCATAGGCCAGCTCTGCAGCCTGGACATACCACCCTCAACATGGGTGGCCCCCATGTCTATCAAGTTTTTATGGGAACAGAGACTTGTGCCCGAAAGGGCTGATGGATACTAGTTTTTATTTTTTAGAACAAAAGGATTAAGCTGTGTGTGTGTGTGTGTGTGGTCACTCAGTCATGTCTGACTCTTTGCGAACCCATGGACTGCAGCCCGCCAGGCTCCTCTGTCCATGGGATTCTCCAGGCAAGAATACTGGAGTGGGTTGCCATCCCCTTCTCCAAGGGATCTTCCTGACCCAGGGATTGAACCCAGGTCTTCTGCATTGTGGGCAGATTCTTTCCTGTCTTACCACAGACCCAGATTAAGCTCTAAAAGTGACCATATTATCTTTTTAAAAATTCTAAAATTTTAAGTAACGTCTTCTTTACTATCCAAAAATGTTAAGTGTTGACCATCTAGGAAACTAGGTGGAGTCCATCATATTCCATTATTCTACTGCTAAATACTATTTAATACAAGTTAATTTATATCGTTGTATGGACTACACACAAAAAAAAAGACCTCCCAGAAGATAATCACATTAAGACCCTGGAACCTATTAGCATGATCTTATTTGGAAAATGGGGCTTTGCAGATGTAGTTAAATTATGTTTCCTGAGATGAGATCATCCTGGATTATGCAGGTGGGCCCTAAATCCAATGACATGTGTTTTTAGAAGAGACGAGAGAGGGATATCTTAGACAGAAGAGGAAGAGGCCGTGTACCAGGGAGGTGAGATGAGAGGGATGCGGCCACAAATCAAGGAAGCCAGGAGCCACCAGCAGCTGTTAGAGCGGGAGGACCCTCTGTCAGAGCACCCAGAGGGACTGGGCCCTGCCAGCAGCTTCCTTCAGACTTGTGGCTCCAGAACCAGGAAAGAATAAATTTCAGTTGCTTCCAGCCACCATGTTTGCACTTACTAAACTAAGTACAAACATCCATACTACACCTATACTAAACTAATATATGATAGACAAATATGAATTTTATATTCTGACTCACTAGATGCTTTTAAATCAACATCCTTTCTGTCTCTTTGTCTTTCTCTGTTCCAAGAAGACTGCATACCTTAGTACACTTCCCCTCTGCAGCTTCCCCATTATTAACTAGTTCAAATTTGTTTATGGTTCTTTGTGTGCATGTGTGTGCATGTGTGCATGTGAAATTTACAGAAAGTGAAGTCTGGATCAGTAGGGACAGATGCAATCACCTGCATTACCTGCACCTCCACCCAAACATAGAACAAACCTGTCACCCATGACCATGACCCATCACTCATCATGAAGACAGCTTCCTTATGCCCCTTCCCAGTCAAACTCCAGTCCTACTGGCCAGAAGCAAGCAAACATCAATTTTACATGCTCGTGTAAACCTTCATGTAACCTGAATCTTGCAGTAGGTATTCATCTGTATAAGGCTTCTTTCACTCATTCTAACATTCCTGAGATGTGTTGGCATTGCCACACGTGCAGTAGTTTGCTCTGTTTCCTGACAAGCAGTACCATACTGGACAAGAATACCACATCTCCTGTGACGGACACCAGGGCAGCATCCAGCGTTTGACTATTAAGGATAAACTGCTATGAATGATCTTGTACAAATCTCTTTGTGAACACATTCTTTCAGAGCTTTTGCTTAAACACATGGCAGATGGAAGAGCTGAGTCACAGAACACTTGTATGTTGCACTTTATTAAAAACAGTCAGACCATTTACACAAGTGGTTGTAACATTTTACATCCTCACCAAATTGTAGCAAAGTTCTGCTTGCTTATCATACCTCCTCACCAACTCTCCCCATCTCAGGGCTTCTTAACTGTAGCTATTTCAGCTGGCTATATTTCACATTTTCCTGATGATGAACAATGTCAAACACATTCTCATGTATTTACTAACCATTTATATATATATTTCTTGTGAAGTATCTGTTCAAATATTCTGCCTACTTTTTTATGTTCTTTTAAAAAAATGTTGTACATCTATGGTTTCCATGTTGCTTCTTCCCCTCAATAACAATAAAAAGCCAGACCATCTAGAAAATCCTCATTTTCTTTGGCCTGTTAAAGAGCGAAGGCAGCAGCCACCACATGTACTGAATCTCAGAGTCTCAACACTCGGCGAAGAACAGTTGTGCACAGCAGGCGTGAACGTGGACGGGTGCTGAATTCACGAATGGATGAATGTCTGAATGCTGACTGCCTTCAGCTTACTGAATGACCACTCTCTGCCACGAACCAGGGACTGTGATGCATAATCTTCAGTTCTACCAAACTGATTTTTATCTCCATGTAAAGGACACGTTCAAGGTTGAACACCTGGCACAACTAGAGTCTACAATCCCCCCTTCATGTGGCGCCACGCTTCCACTCTCTGAATGACTTTCACCTTCTACGGTTCCTCGTTTTTGTTTTTTTTTTTAATCAGCTGTAGTATTGCTTAGATCCCATGCATACCCTTTTTCATGTAGGAAGCTGACATTATTTCCCACCAAGAAGTCATGGGCACCAGGAGTGGTAACGCCATTGCTTCAAGATAACGACCTCCCATGCATCTCCTTCATCGTCCTCTGTCTCAGGGAGTTTTGCCTGCTCTGTGAACGGTATGAATCCCAAATACCTAGCCAGTCCACAGGACGTGAGTAGCATGTTCTGAAGGGCTAATGGATACAGAGGGAAATCATGACAGTTATTCTCTTTGAAATTCAACCTATGTATTCTGTTTCTACACCTTCCCCCCGCCCTGAAAATTACCATTTTGAGGGTATCTGTATTGTGTCCAATTCAGTTGACTATTTAAAAAATAAACTGTATAATCTAAGCACTGAGAAGTACACATACAAGACACTGACAAACTTACATTCTACAGGAAAGTAGAGAGAGAAATGCATTAAAAACAATAAGTAATTACCAGGAAGAGATGCTCAACATCACTAACCACCAGGGAAATGCAAATCAAAACCTCAGTAAGAAATCACCTCATCCTGGTTAGGGGGGCTTCCCTGGTGGCTCAGATGGTCAAGAATCTGCCTGCAATATGGGAGACCTGGGTTCCATCCTTGGGTTGGGAAGATCCTCTGGAGGAGGGCATGGCAACCCACTCCAGTATTTTTACCTGGAGAATCCCATGGACAGAGGAGCCTGGCAAGTTGCAGTCCATGGGGTTGCAAAGAGTCAGACACAACTGAGAGACTAAGCACACCCTGGTTAGAATGGCTATCATTAAAAAGTCCACAAACACTGCTACTGCTACTAAGTCGCTTCAGTCGTGTCTGACTCTGTGTGACGCCATAGACGGCAGCCCACCAGGCTCCCCCGTCCCTGGGATTCTCCAGGCAAGAACACTGGACTGGGTTACCATTTCCTTCTCCAATGCATGAAAGTGAAAAGTGAAAGTGAAGTCGCTCAGTCGTACTGTATATAAAATAGATAACTAATAAGGACTTAGTATAGAGCACAGGGAACTATACTCAACATTTTGTAATAACCTATAAGGAAACAGAATCTGAAAAGGAATATATATATATTTATATATACACACACACATACATATATATAATTATATCCCGGTGCTGTATACCTGAAACACAAGGCTGTGAATCAACTATACTTCAATTTTTTAAAATTCGCAAACAATAAATGTTGGTCAGAGTGTAGGCAAAAGGGAACCCTCTGACATGGTCAGTGGAACTGTAACTTGATGCGGCCACTATGGAAAACAAAATGGAAGTTGCTCAAGAAACAAAACATAGGACTATCATAGGATACAGCAATTCTACTTCTGGGCATATTTATGAAAAAAATGAAAACACTAATTTGAAAAGAGTCATGCACCCCAACATTTACAGCAGCACTATTGACAATAGCCAAGATATGAAAACACACACAGACACACACAGACACACACACACACACACACACACACACACACACACACACACTGGAATACTACTCAGCCATAAAAAAGAATGAAAATTTGCCAACAACATGGATGGACCTGGAGTATAGTATCCCCAGTGAAATAAGTCAGATAGAGAAAAATAAATATATTATGACTTATATATGGAATCTCAAAAAAGTAAAACAAACGAATATAGCAGAAACTGACTCACAGATGATGAGAACAAACCAGTGGTTACCAGTGGGGAGAGGGATGGAGCAAGGGGTAAAATAAGAGTAGGAGATTAAAAAGTACCAACTATAATGTATAAAAAATAAGCTACAAGGATACAGTGTACAACACAGGAAATATAGTCAATACATCATAATAACTATAAATGGAGTATAATCTTGAAAAATTGTGAATCATTATGTAGTACACCTGAAATTTATATGTTTTCAATCAGCTAAACTTCAATAAAATATTACAGGAAAGCAAAAGAAAAATTGTTCAAAAGGTGAATAAGAATACTGTAATCATGACACCCACATGCACTGCAGAGAGTTATCATGGCGCCTTCCCTTGGACAGTGTCTCTCTTCTTTCACCTAACTCTCCTTTCAGTTCAGGGTGCTGTTTCCCTTGCATATTTACTGGATTCTTGCTTCCCTGGATCACTGCCACCAATTACTGAGAAAACCTACTCCCTGTTATAAGCTCACTCTCAGACACATGTCCCAAATACCACCAGCTGCTAGGCAACAATGGGTGGGCACAACCTGAAGCTGGTTCCAGGCAAGCCAGTCCCAATCCGTGTCTCCTCTATGGAGGGCCAGTCATGACACTGTTTCCAGGATAAAAGACCACTGAACACAAGCCAGTGATCATTGTAATCAGCTCACCATGAATCATCTTTACAGACTTTTTCATACAATAGATACAATAAGATACTATCCTTCCCTAACTTTTGATTGACAAAGGTCCCTGCCTAGAATCTTACAGGGTCATAGGCAAACTCAAGTCTGCTAAAATCTAACATACAAAATCCTCTCAAAAGTCTTTTACATACTTCATTTAAAAAATTTTTATTTAAAAGATGTCTCATTAAACTCTATTTTGAAATAAAAATGGAGGTAGTAGCTATAATTCCGTTTTCTATTTCGAATTTTAAAAGGCATATTCTAAAAAAAAAAAAAAAAAAGGCATATTCTTCTTCGTCTTGGCATTTTGCTAGAAAACGAACATTATGGTATATTTCAGGAGATAATTTATATAGCAAAAAAAAACCCCACACATTAAATGTCAGCTCAACATAACTTGAATTGTTTTCACATTCACTAGGGACAAGTCTAGTTGTTAATCTTCATGAGGGTCTCCAAATGGGTCTTGGAATGAGGACTCCTCTGTGGTAGGCGACAAGTACAATGACAATGTCTATATGGTAGACAAGTACAGGGACAGTGTCTAGAACCCCCATTTCCCAGACTTCAGTGGCAACAGATTCACCTGGAGAGCTTGATTAAAACACAATGGCTGGGACTCTGTAGGTTTGGGATCAGACCCTGGGTTTCTAAAATATACACAGCTGGTGTGGATGGGGAACCCTACTAAGATTGGTTATAGGCTCCCTCTATTTATAACTCCACCTGCCCCAACAAGATGCCCTCTTTTTAAAAATAAAAATGTGTTCGGGAGAATCAAGAGTGTACATAACCCCCTCAAGAGCCAGGAGATCCAACTTGGGTCTTCCAGGCCACTCTGCTCCTGCAGGTTAGGCAGGCAGAGGGGTGAGGATGTGGCACAGCCGTGGTCCTCCAGGTAAGTGCCCTGTCCTTGTGAGGGAGGCTGAAGGGGGAAACTCAGATTCATATACAACACAGCCCGGCGACTGGGGCCCTCCTGTCCCTCAGCACACCTGTAGGGCTGGTCAGCCCCCTACTCCGGGGTCACAGGTGCCACCTGGGGACAGAGGGGGATGGAACGGGGAGGGAAGGGGACACAGCGCGGGTGGTGGGTGCAGATGGAAACGGGGCAGGTACAGAGGGATAATGGAGCGAAAAGGAGGGGGGGGGGAAGAGGGTGACAGACGGGGATGGAGACGGGAATCTACAGCTGGGGCAGGAGGGGGCACCGAGAGGGTGGAAGGACGGAGGGGGCTAGAGAACGGCCGGCCAGCCCGAGGTCGGAGCGAGGGACGGAGGAGACCCAGCCGCGCTCCCCTCAGCTCGGCGGAGGGTCAGGGGACCAGGGCCCGGGCGACCGACCCGACGAACGTGGACCAGGGCTGAGGGGACAAGGACGGGGACACGACGACGGGGAAACCAGGGCCGGCCCGGGCGATCGGCCCGACGGACGGGGACCAGGGCTGCGGGGACGAGGACGGGAAGACCGGGGCCGGGACCGAGACCGAGACCGGGACGAGAAGGGCAGGGACACCGGGTCCCCTCGGCCCGACCGGCCGCGGCGCACGCAGCCTCTCGGCCGCGCACCTCCCAGCTCCGACTCCTCCGGCGCGAGACGGCCCGCGCCTTATATACCCTGCTAAAAATAGCCTGCGAAACCGCCTCCCAATCAGAACCGGCCGAAGTTCGAATTCTGCCAATGGCGAGGGCGGTGATGGAGAGGCTCGGTCACGCCAGGCGGGGCCGCGGTGAGCCGCCGCCCGCGATTGGCCGGAGCTGACATCATCGCCGCGCAGCCCCCGGGCCGGGAGCGGCGTGATTGGGCGGCGCGCGGGGCGGGCGCGGGCAAGTCACGTGGGGAGGCGGCGGCGGGGGGAGCTGGGCGGGGAGGAGGGGAGGCTGGCAGCGGAGCTTTGAATAGGGAAGTTTTGCAGGGGTTACGTTTGCAGTCAGTCCGGTGTTTGCAAATATTGTGCGGGCTCGCGAGCGCGTCTCCGGGCTCCGGCCAGGACCCGAACCCGCGGCGCCTAATCGCTGCGCACTTGAGTTTGCATGAACTTCCCCGGCGCTGCAGGCACGGCCGCCGCGCTCCCGACTGCAGACCGCACGCCTCCCTGTTTTTACAGCAGCGGGGACGGTCTCTTCCAACCCGACATGGATGTGCTCCCAATGTGCAGCATCTTCCAGGAACTCCAGATTGTGCACGAGACTGGTTACTTCTCGGCGCTGCCCTCCCTGGAGGAATATTGGCAACAGGTAAATAGGGATTTTCGTGAGCCAGGTATCCCGGTGCGCCGAGCAGGGAGTGCGTGCATGCACCCGCAGGACGGTGTGTGCTTGGAGGTGCAGTTCTTTTTCTTCTTTTTTTAATGGTTTGGGTAAATTTTTTAAAAAAAATTAAAATAATTATTGTTAAAACGTACTTGTGCCTCTGGCGCAGAAGGCACTTTAAAGGGGCCTTTCAGAGCGTGGAGCGGAGTTGTCATCTGAGTGGGGCGCAGCGGCGCCGGGCGCTCCCCGTGTTCTTGCTGTTTTCTGGGGCTGCTGAACCGTCTTCCCGAGCGTAGACCCAGCTCCGCGGCCTGATCTCGGCCCCAGCCCTTGGCAGAAGTTTGGTGCTTGTTCCGGCTCCAGGCTCTCCACAGCTGGACCTGGTCATATGAACCTGCATGGACTGCCAAGGCTATTTTTTCTTCTTCTGCTTCTTCTTCTTTTTTTTTTTTTTTTTTAGGGATTTTGTTTTCGTTTTGCTTTTTTGGTGTTTGTACATACAGGTTTTTCTTTCTTTTTTTACTTAAGAATTTCACCAGCGAAACACTCACAAGCTCCTTTTCTCTACCAGGCCATTTTCAGTTTCTTTACCTTTGGAATCCTTAAGATTTGCCTCCATCTGCCTTGTTTTTCTTACCTGCTTCTTTTGTTGACCAGAAAAAAAAAGGGGGGGGGGAACCAATGTTTGCACAACCAGTGACTTATCAGTCATATGACAATGAGCCTGTCCGAATTGCTTTTAGTCTCAGTTTGGGAAGAGGAGTCTCTGTTTCCGGCATTTTTTAGTGGAATTGGAATTTTGGGCATTGGACATTTAAAAAACTTAATTTTTCCCCCTTCTCCTGCGTTAGGATTGCCTGAAGGGAGAGAGATTTGACACTTGTCCCATTGTCTTTAAAAGATAGGAGGGTTTGGGGTTGTCTCTGCCCTACTAGGCTGTTTGCTTTTTGTCACAAAGTGAATTAGCAGATCTCATATATTCTGTGGGTTTCAAAGCTTAGAAGGCTTTTAAGGGGGATGAAATGCAAAGTGGAACAACCTTCACATGCCTGCCTCATTGTTCACAGCCCTCCCTTCTCTCTCCCCTCCCAGCTTTTCCTACTAAAGAAGCTTCCTAGGATGTGATTGAAATCGATCTAAGTAGTTTCCTTGGGCATTTGGGATTTGGGCCACAAGCCAGGCTGAGCTCTGGGTTGCCTTCAGAGGCTTTTAAACTCTCCCCAAGAGCTTCATTCTGGTCCCCAGTGCTTCTCGGCATAATGGGGATTTTAAATTAGCCAGATTATTAAAGTTTAACAAGGTCTCAGTAAACATGCTTTCCTTTTTCTTTGGAACATCCATAAGATACCTTGCCAGTCTCTCCTCAGAACACTGGAGGGTGCTTTGTAACCTAGACGTCTAATTTTAGGGGTAACAAGAAAACAATGATTGTTTTTTTCCCCCTCTGCTTGCTCCTGCTTGCGGTGTGAAGAGTCGGGGGGGGGGGGGAGGGGGGAAGGATATATTCTGATTGCAGGCACCCTGCTAAATAAGCAAGGCTGAGCCCTTTGGGTGGGCTTGGCTAGCCCTGAAAATGATTTGCTTAAAAAAGAGAGCGGCGTTTGCTGTAGCAATGTAAATCTGTAGACTTGGCAGTTGTATAGACAACCTTATATGGACATGTAGGCAGTTGATCCTAGTGAAGATAAGGCAGACATAATTTAATCCTAAAATGTTTCCTACCGTTTTTCTTTTCCAGTGGCTAGAAAGTTTGAGATGGTGGGGAGAGGGGATGCTGGTGTCTCGGCAGTTGTAGCTTCTGGAAAGGTTGGTTGTGGGGCTGGGGGGGGGCACTCTGTCCATGACACACTGCATGTATATTTGAACCGGGTCCTTTTTTTGGCCGCTGGTCAGAATTTCAAAAGGAAGTCTCCTTTGGCATTGCGTGAAAGAAATAGAGTGATGACTCATACAGTTGTACTCTTGGCCAGCAGATAAAGTTCTAGTCCATTGTGGGACTCCCAGCAGGGCCGGGAAAGGAATTTCCCCTCCCGCATCCTTTACAAAAGCAGATGGCCATTCTGGAACCATTTTTCCACTCCTGTTGTTGTTTTCCTCTGACCACTGTGGAAGTCATTTAAGTTGTGTGCTCACATGGCCCTGCACTTGGGAATGGCATTCTTTGAAAGCCTACTAAGGTCTGGGCTCCTCCACAGGAAACGGGTAGCTTCTGGGCAGCTCGGTTGATGTTCCTGACCCTAGACGTCCCCCTGGCTGCGTCTGCCCCGGCTGGGCGCGGCCTGTGCTGTCAGCGGTTCTCCAGAGGGGACGCATGGCCATGTCAGAGCTCACCGTGCTGCGGGCAGCAGGCCCGCAGAAGCAGGCTGCCTGGGTGTCCTTCATGCACAGGGTTCTGGAGGCTGTCTGATAATCTGGTTAAACCTGTCGGGTGGGGGTGGGGGTGGGGGTGTCGGAGGCTGGTGTCCTTTGTGTGGCTAACAGAAACTCATTAGAAACGTCAACACTGTAACTCTCAACAGAAACTAGCTCCTCTGTGGCCATCAGCCATTTGTGGCCATTGTGGTCCACCTCGGGGAAGCGGGGAGAGGCTTCGCCCTGGTTTTCCTTCTGAACGTGTCCTGTTCTTAGAGATAGCTCTCTTGCTCTGCTACAGACACGGAGTCCTATAGTGGCAAGGCCACAGTTGATCTGCCCTTGGCTCCTGCATGTTTTGGTTTTTTTGGAATTGTGCTTTCGGTTCCGTTTTCGGTGTGGTCACAATCACGTGCCTCCCTGTGATTCTTTCGCACAGACCTGCCTGGAGTTGGAACGTTACCTGCAGAGCGAGCCTTGCTACGTGTCAGCCTCTGAGATCAAATTCGATAGCCAGGAAGATCTGTGGACCAAAATCATCCTAGCTCGGGAGAAAAAGGAGGATGCGGACCTGAAGGTGTCCTCCTCTGGCCCTCCTGAGGACGCACTCCACAGCCCCGGCTTCAGCTACAACCTGGAGACCAACAGCCTGAACTCGGATGTGAGCAGCGAGTCCTCCGACAGCTCTGAGGAGCTCTCGCCCACCACCAAGTTTACCTCTGACCCCATCAGCGAAGTCTTGGTCAATTCGGGGAATCTGAGCTCCTCGGTCACCTCCACGCCTCCGTCCTCCCCAGAACTGAGCAGGGAGCCCTCGCACCTGTGGGGCTGTGTGCCTGGCGAGCTGCACCCCCCCGGGAAGGCGCGGGGCGGGACCTCAGGGAAGCCAGGCGACAAGGGCAGTGGGGACGCCTCCCCCGACGGCCGCAGGCGGGTGCATCGCTGCCACTTTAATGGCTGCAGGAAAGTTTACACCAAAAGCTCCCACTTGAAAGCACACCAGCGCACCCACACAGGTCAGTCCCTCCTGCGACCTGGGCGGTGGGGCGCTGCTGAATTTCACCCGCCCTGGGAGGGGGCTGGGCAGGAGGCTGTCGGAGCAGACACATCCTCACCTCCTTTCTTCCCCCCCGAAAGAGTTGGGTCTCTGGGGAGGACAGAGTAGGCGCTGAAAGACTGGACTTGTATGCCCGATGAATGGTCTATCGCTTTCTGATTAAACACATAAGAGGTAAATCACATTCTTTGTCTACACCCAGTCCCCTGCCCATTCCCAACCACCCGGGTTACAGAGGCCCCACTGTGCCCAGTCGGCAGTGTCTGTGCAGCATGTTACGTGAAGTTGCCTCTGACTTGTGGACACAAAGTTCGAGGGTTGGGGCGGGGTGGCCCGGCCGTGTGGCACACATGGGTGCCAGCCACCATGGGGGGGTCTTCTTAGCTGACCTTATCGACTGCGAAGCGGTATCGTCGGCGGGTGCCTAGTAAGGACTTCTCTGCATGTCATGCTGCCTTTGCTTTCCGATGTCAGTTTTTAAAACGATATCTTCCTAATGAAATATCACAGTCTGGAGAATAGTTCCATTTCAAGTTACCATGACAGCCTAGGATAACTGCTGGAATGTCACAGACATCTTAGAGCTGAAAGGGGTCTTAAGGGTCACGTCACACAGAATCTCATGCGGCCAGTAACAAGAGGAGACGGGGATCCCCAAAGCAGCTCAAGGCAGAGCTGGAATCAGGACCCGGGTGCCCTGGACCAGCTCCCAATGGTCCGAGCAGCACACTCAGGACTAGCTGTGGGAATTTTTTTTGTTTTTTTTTTAAATTTCTCAGGTAGCACCTTTAGTGAAATCCTATTTGTAAAATGGCCAAGGGATGAAGTCAACTGGGTGTCTTGTTGGTCCTTTAGAAAGTGCTTTGAAGGCTTTGGAATGGGGCTTCCCAGAAACTCATGACCTCGGTTTTAGAGAAATGTAGTTTCCCGGAGGAAACTACAGAGCCTCATTCCATGGGGAAGTGAGTAAGGAACAAAATAAGTGCTTGAGAGAAACCGTTTCCATGGAGAAAGCAGTAAAAACCCAGCCCTGGCCAAGGCTGTGGGTCCAGTGGCCTGACACATCACCTCGGAAGTATTTCTCTGGTCTGAGTAATTGTCATTCTTCCATGTTGGCTCTGGTCACGGTCATGCGGCCTTGCCAAGCCTGGGTCCGTCTCCCAACACTGGGAGTCCCCAGGCTAGGTCAGGAAAGAGCCCCTGCCTGGTACCTCGGGAGGGCCAGCTCCCAGCCCTAATGGGTATGTGTTCTGAGTTCCTGAGGGCAGTGTCCCCCTAGCCTGCTCCTGAGAGGACTCTCCGGCTGTGTGTTGGGGTCGTGGGGCCCCTCCCTCACTGCTCAGTGAAGTAATGGCGTGCCTGTCATGTGCTCTCTTCCCAGGAGAAAAGCCTTACAGATGCTCATGGGAAGGGTGTGAGTGGCGTTTTGCAAGAAGCGATGAGTTAACCAGACACTTCAGAAAGCACACTGGTGCCAAGCCTTTTAAATGTTCTCACTGTGACAGGTACGTGCATGAACCACAGGGGCGGGGGTGCCATCCCCGGGAGCAGGCATGCCGTCACCCCGCAGCGGGCAGCCGTCCTCCGGGCCTGCAGTGGCATTTCTCTTTTCAGCCCAGGACTTTTTTAAAAAAGGCTCTTGTTTGCCAGTCGTCCAGGTTAGGAAGCCCCAGGTATTTGAGTGCCTGAGAATAGAGTGATTTCATTCATACTTTCTGAGGAACAACCCTTGATCGGTTTTCAGATTTGAAGGCCAGGTAGTGAAGTCGAGTGACATTCCCAAGAACTCACTGGTGGCTTCTTTGATGTAGATATTTCTGTCAGTTGGAATTTCCTGCCCCACATGAGGATGGGGTGACTCAGGACGGGGGTAGTGCACTCTCCTGGGGAGAGGCTGAGGTTGGGGAGCTCGGGGCAGAGGTCTGTGACCGGCAGGGCAGGAGAACTGATGTCTGGGACCTGATTCTCTCCACAGGTGTTTCTCCAGGTCCGACCACCTGGCCCTGCACATGAAGAGACACCTCTGAGGGGGCAGAGCGGCAACTCCTGCGGGCTAAAAAGGCTTCCAGGCTGAGACGGCCGCGGAAGGAGGGTGCGTGTTCCAGCCAAAGCCATTTTGCACCCTGCCCGGTCGCCTCCAGGACCTACTGGGAAGGTCTTTCGAGGGCGAGAACAGTCACGTCCGAAGCGGCAGGGCACCCGGGGTGTGTGGTGTCTGGGTGGCCCCGGCTTGCCACTGGTTACCTGTCCTCTGAGTGGTCCCTAAGCCTTTGCCGTGAGCATGTGCACTGAGAATGTTAGTGGTGGGTGGGCTGTATGTGGAGGGTCTCCTACGGACTGGGTGATGAGGCACGTCCTTTCCCTGGCGAGACTGCAAGAGACAGAAAAAAAAAAGAGTTTGAATGTTCTGTGTGTGAGGCGTGTTCTGTGAGACGAGATGACCATCCGTCATTTCCTGAGGGGGTGTCTGCGCCTTAGAGGAGAGAAAAAAAAGTCAAGAAGAAGGGAAGATGTGGAGGGCAGGCGTGGGCAGTCAGGACCCCGAGTGACGAGTGGGTGTTGGTGGGGAGAGCCCCTTCCCCCCCGGTGTGTGATGGGAGCGTTCGGTGTTCGGTTCAGCTGTGTGAAGTGAGTAGCTGGCGCTGCTTGCTGCGACAGAGTTCATTTGTTACCTGTTGTATACGCTGTGTACCTACAAACATAACACGTGGATAACTTTTCCTTCTAAGACAAAAGTAATGCATGGTCTGGGGAATTATCTGCTTTTCCATTTTTAAATCAGGACTACCATTTTGATTCCAAGTTCACTGAGCAGCTAAGATAACGATTGGTCGAATCAGGTGACCCCCTAGCCATCTGGGCCTGGCAATACGTGATGCTTCCCCCTCCACCCCCAACTCCCGCCCCTTGGATTTATTCGTAACACTCCCCTTCTAGAGAGGCGTTGTGCAGTGTAGGACTATTTTGTCAGTGGTTCCGAATTCGTATTACCTTTTTGGAGAATTTCAAGTTGCCCTTGGGAGACATTGGGCACGAGTTGGGTGTCCGGGACACCAAGGCTGGGAATCGCTGGTCTAATGTCCCACTAGACTCAGAACCTAAAATTTTTCTCAGTTGGGTGGATGAAACCACTAAAGCTTAGAAACTGTTTTCTCATGCAGCTAAATTTCTCTTATTTATGCCTTGAGGACTCATTTCTGGTTTTCTAGCTGTTAATGCACTGTAGATCTTAATAATGGTGCCTTACGCAAGTGGCCCCTCCTGTGGGGGTCTCATACAGGGGAATGGGTGATGCATGCTTTATTAAGGCTCTTTTTTCACCTGGCTTTGTACTGTATCAATATTTAATACAGAAAAAAAAAAAAATCTCTTTAAGGTCCTACTTCACAAAGTCAAATAGATGAAAACTCCCCAAACAAGTCAGTATTTACTCAATAGCTTAGACAACTTGACTGTCAGTGTTCAAGTGGGAAACACATGATAATTGGAAAATCAGACCATTTCTGCCACCGTGAGGGTGAGACTTCAATATAGACTTTGCACAACACTTGTACAGATCATACACCGGCTGTGTTTAATATGTAACATTTTCACACGTATTAAAGATACAGAAGTATTAAAAAACAGTGTATTTGCTTAAAAGGCACAAGTTTCTCGCGTATCTATCTAGCTATCTGTTGGTAACACAGAAGGTATATTACTTTTTTAAAAAGTGGGCGAAATTCTTGTGTATGTACATTTGTGTGTATAGTATGTGTATGTGTGTGTGTATATATATACATATATATGAATAATATATAAATATTTTTTTAAGGAGAAATTAGAATGTATAGCTAGAAAATTCCACAGCCTGTAAAGACCTATTTCAAAATGGCCATAAAGGAGGTAAAAATGAAAACTATAACTTTTATAAAGGCTTTATCTTTCCTTTAACAATTTGTCACAGGCCCTTGGCATCAGATCTCTTCCAGACTGCCAAGTCACTCATTGTAATTGGTGGGTCTGGGATAGGGTCCCTTGGCCATTCAGAACTGCCATGAACAGAATACTAGCCCGCTGGTTGTTTGGTCTCAGACACACTAAGGTTTTGATTTCAAATGTCAGCCTTATTGAAGATCTAACCTAAAAGTAAGCTAATCACAGAGATTCTTTTTGAGAGCATTTTTTATGCAGATGAAGCTATTTTTTTTCCAGCACATAGATTCTTCCAGTTTTTCCAACAAGTAATTTCCCCGAATTGGCATACCACAGCATGGACAGCTGATCCTCCATGCAGCTGCTGGTCAAGGGTGTGGATCTTCTCTTTATATATATTTATATATATATATATATATATATATATGCACATAAGTCTGGCTGGGCTGGTATTTTGTTTGATCTTCCTGAAAATGAGCAATGGTAAAAGCTCATATAACTGGTTTGTTTGTTTTGTTTTTTTTAATCTGGGCTGATGGATACACTTACCTAAAGAAATTATTTTGCTGAGGGGGAAAATGCACTTTTTTCTTTTGGCAGTTCCAAATCCAGACACTTGATTTGCTGGATTTTGGAGAAAAAAACAACTCCTTTTTTGGCCCTGCTGTGTGCTTAGCCATAACAGTTCCATTAAGCAAGAAGGTAAACAAAAGACAAAAAATAAAAAACTTGCACTGGCTTGTCTCACTTATGAAACACCGTGGAGTGGTTTGATTGGGTGGGGCTGGGCGCCATGTATGTCAATGCCTGTAATTTTCATAATAAGCAAGTACATAAAGAATTACAATTCTGTTCAGGTGATAACTGAGCCTCAATCAAGCAGAAACTTTTTGCTTGACATTAAAAAAAAAAAATTTCTATTAGTGAAATTTCTTTCTTTTTATTTTGAAGCACCCTGTTATCTAAAAAAAAATCTTTGTAAGATTTTTGTAAAATTTTGTTTTACAAGATTTTATTTGAAATTGTTTTTTGCAAGATTGTTATATTTCTGTATGAATGTATTTTTTATTGGAATAACATAAAAGAATTCTTATCAGCATCTTGAGTCTGGCTGTTTTTGTGTGTGGCGGGGTGGTGTGGAGGGAGGGAGTGTTGAAACAAATTCCTGCCAGATTAATCACTGGGCTCCTCCTTGGGAAATCTTTATGCAACCCTAGCAGCCACTTGCCTGTCTCCCTCCCACTCACCGTCCTGGCAGCAAAGGTGGAAATAGGAGCCTGGGGTTTGTCCCCTGATGCACACTGGCTTCTCCTCCAGGGCCTGGCCACCAGGCTTTCGGGCTCAGGAGGAAACTCTGGCTGTGCTTTTGCTGTTGCTCCAGCCTGGGAATAAACTGCAGAGGCATACGAGGAACGTGGAACAAGCACCTCCTGTTCACTTCCGATGTTCCTGGAGACCTGTTCAAGGTCAGATGCTCCTGGGCACCTGTTCCACCAAGGCCGTCAGAGCTGGGGGCCACCCCCAACCTGGCCCGAACACCTGGCTGGGTTGTCACCCAAGAGGGTGGAAAGGACACTGGGGACAGCAGGCCCCAGAGCCATCCTTCTGGCCTTCAGGACACCCTCCCTTACCTCTCCTCCCCAACCACCACCTTCTCTGGTGAGACCAGCAAAACGGCAGGAGGTGAAAGATTATTTACCTGATCGCCCAAATTTTTTTTTTTCCCTTTAGGCAGATGGGATTCATTCAATGCAAATTGTTTTGTTTTTTTTTGAAAATACGGTAGCTTTTGGTTTTCTAGAAACATTTCCCAGCATGAGATCATGGTCCTGCTGTGTGATGAGTGGCAAACGAGTTTGTGTTCAGATCATATTAAGCTCCTTAGTGGGGACAGGGTAGAAATGATGTGTGCCTGCTGGAGGGGTCAGTGGGATGGTGGAAATTTCCGAGAGGTTGAGCTTAGGCTCATTCTTAGTTTAAGGAAGTTCTCTAGTTGTTGCAGGAAGGGCTCCCTGCGTCTGTAGCGGTTCTACATTTTGCCTCCTGAGCAGGGTTTACACAAGCTGCCTTTTAATTTGATAATTGGGGAGGAGAAGCTGAAGTGCGTCCCCAGATTAGGAATGTTAAGTAATTTTCTTTCTAGAACTGCGGTAAAAATATCAGCCATTCGAAAGGAGTGTGGTGTGGGAGGGTGAAGGAAGCAAATGCAGTTTTTGCCAGGACTCTTGGGTGTGTTGTGTTCAAAGCACATGTCAGGATGACTAATAGTTGGATTGCCCCGACTGTAGCGCTAAATAAAGGCTTGATAATGCATTCTCGGCTACTAGTGAGACTTGACCACTTTGTCATGCGAGGACTATGCCGAACAGCCCAGTTATGTTCAAATAAGGCTGCTAGGAGAACTGCCATGCAAGGAATCAGCTGTAAACCCAGGATATTTATAGAAGGACAAAAATTTTCACTCTGCTTAACAAAAGTGTTGAAACCTAGCTAAAAGAAAAGATCTGTTCTGTGTGCTTTTGGACAATTTGCTGAGCCACACTGGACCTCAGCTTTCTTATTGCTGAAATATTTTGGGCTTGGTCACATGTATCTAGCATTTTGTAGAGCACTGCAATTCTGTGGTCTGTGAGTATAGGGTGGACTTCAAATTACACGTCCACCCTCCTCGGAATGCTCCGCTCAGATCTAGAAAGTTCTCTCACGCCACAGTAGATGGTATTGTTGAGAAAATTGCTCTGACTTAGAATGGAAAGGGGAACGTTCTCAAATATCCCTTTGCCCCTTTAATTACAGTTAAGTTATTTAGACATTTGGTGCCATAATACATACCATTTTTTAAATTCAAAACAAAAACCAAAAACAACTCTTTGAAAACAGCCATTGTAGCCACGGCAGACCCAAAGCCTCTAAGTTCTCCCAGCTCACCAATTCCATGGTACAGGTTCCCAGCTGACCTGTGTGCCCAGAGGGCGGGGGAGGTGATGGGGTCAGGTTGGTTACTTTTATATTTTAATTGCTGTGGAGAAAGAACGTAGCTTTCCTATGTAACTTCCTTCTTAGTTTTTAACCTTATGCCACCATGAAGTATGTTTTTTTTCTCTAAGTTTTTAAAAATTGCATTTATGTATTATTTTATTTTTTTATCTTTGGCTGTGCTGGGTCTTCACTGCCGCAAAGGCTTTTCTCTAGTTGTGGTGCCACAGTTCCTCACTACACTGGCTTCTCTTGTTACAGAGCACAGGCTCTCAGACACAGGCTTCAGTAGTTGTGGCTTGTGGTAAGCTAGGCTTTTTTTTTTTTCTTTTTTAACAACTTTCCTTCCCAACTTGAAATATTCCTCTCCTCAAACTGGGTGATGATGAAAGCGATAGTATCTACCATTTGTTGTGTCTTAACTACGAACTGAGGAGGGAATATGTTATATATGTGTGTCTGTGTGTGACTTCATATATATTTCCCAGTGTACTTCACATGGCAGACATTATCCCCATTTCACAGGTGAGGACTACTGAGGCACCACGAGATGAAGCTGCTTTTTCTAGGTAGCTCAGTAGGACGCATCAGGCCTGGCATCCAGGCCATGTCTCGCAAATGCCAAAGACCAAAGGTTTAATCACCATCTGGCACTAGTTTCTGTCTCACCAGAGCCTTCCACTCATCCTGATGGATTTACCTTAAAATGAAGTTACATTTAAGAAAGGGAGACAGAACTTTCTTATAATTCAGAAACACTGAAGCTATAAACTGTGCTGTAATCCTAAGCAAACAAAAGTAACCATTTTGAATTGCTTTCAAGAAATGAGACAGATGGCACATATTTATTTTTAATGTTTAAGAAGCTCGAGAAAGCAATCGGGGATGTGATATCCTGCATTAATTGGCAAGCATCACCTAATGTACATAGTTAAGACACAAAGAGAAGAAAATTAGGTCCTTGCATCACATAAATGAGGCAATACAGCAAAGTGTATTTAACCAGATTTATTTTATAACATGGTCTCTCTGTTTCACTCTAAGTAATTTTAATGAGAATTCTCTAAATGTCTATGAATGGTAAGAGACAAAGACGAGATGGAGTCTGGGTACCACATGTCCTCATAGGAGCCATGCTGGACTGAGCAGTAAGCACTGAATTTTCAATAAAGGTCAGATTTAACTAGAATGCCCTTTGTCACTGTGAGTTCCTGCACATTCATGTTGCTAAACCTTGTGCTGGCTTCCCTTTACATAATTGTACTAAAAGAAAAAAAAAAAAAGATGTCATATGATCTAGAACTCTTCCTTAAATTCGTAGCTCCCATCCAAAGGTGACGTGAACAAACAATTAGTAACTTTTTACAAGGCTTAGCTGCTGACAGTGGATCGTATTCACCGTGATGCAGAAATCACATCTTGGAAGCTCTGTAATTGCTTGCTTTCCAAGCACCCATGCCAGTGACTTGCATGTGTGGATTGAGGCTAGCTCTGTTCCCCTTGATTTCTTAAGCTTCACATTACCACATTTCATTGTGGTTGTGCAAGACTTGCTTCCAGATGCACAAGATAGGTGATGACAAGCATGGGCTTTATCAATTAACTCACCGTAAAAAAAGGCAGCCCTGCCTGGGTGTCGTTTGCCGATTGCATGGCTGTGGAGATGGCAGAGTGGTGACCCTGTGGGGGCAGGTGAAGTGGCAGTAAGTGAACTGTGCCCTGTCTTCCCTTTCAGCAGGCATTTGACAAAATCTTCACCGACTGTCACCCCTATGTTCACTCAGTTTACCATCCTCCCCCAAATAGGTCATTTACTTGAAAGTTCAAAAGCTGTGCTGACTTCCCAAGAGACATATATGTATACATGTGTGAGTGTTTTAACCATAAAACTTTAACTCTTTGTGGTAAACTTGCCTTTGGGCAACATTCAGATAGATTAAAATATTTAGTTGAAGAAAATGAAAGAGAACCTCAATGTTTCCTAAGGACTGAACTGTGATGATACGGTTTGGAATGTCTGTCTGTCGTCCAGCTACATCAGATGGTGGAGAGGGGGTGACAGGAGCTGAGACCTCTGAGAGTCCGGCGTGGGTGAGGCTGCCCCTGCGACCTGAATGAGCTCCAGTAAAGCTGGGACGGGAGCCTCTGCTCGGTGAAGAGTAGCCCGTGAGGACAGCTCAGGGGATTACCACCCACCTCCTGGGTTTCTCCAGCCCCTGCTGCAGGGCGCACTTGGCGTGAGTCAGGAGGAGGGGACCAAGGGAGAAGGTTCTGTCCCATTTTGGCCAGAAATGTTTATGGCGTTTGAGAGAGGAAGGCTTACTGGCAACTTCTGGTTCATCATTAATCAGTCATGACCCACCCACTGGGCACTTCCCGTAGGTAACAAGGAACTCGCCTTTTAAGGAGGTGAGAATTCCAGCAAGTAGTCCAAATGGCACCTGGAAATGAAGAGACAGGACGAGGATGGGGAAAGTCGTTCAGGGAACGTCGTTCACCTTTCTTTACAGTGACTTTCTTTGGAAATCCTTAACAGTAGCCTATGCTAAGAATTGTGTGTGTGTTTTTAAGGGAATCCTATTAATTGTATTTTGCAAAGACTGGGCAGGTACTACCCTATTGTGTTCTTAGGAGGCAGCGATGACCGTTCTCACCTGCCGCTCTTGAAATGAATCACTAATCCCTGGCTTGGAGATGGTTACTAGAAACCCTTTCAGCTTTGTTTTCCCCCATCTCTGAAATGAGAATAGTGAGACCCTTTTCAGATCATTGAAAGATTAGAGACAAGGGATATAGGGATCAATAGTTGTCATGATCATATCCCATGGTGGATATTTATCTCTCAATTAGGAAAATAATTTTTGTCTTCCCGTCGAATTTGTCTAGCAGTGGAATTTAACACACAGCATTAGGAAAAAGTCAGCCACATTTAATTTCCACAACATAATTTTGCAGTGAATTCAGTGAAGGACAAGCCCATGTTTACGTTGCATTTTATGATCAATAAAGCAGCTTCTTCGTGAAATGCTTGCTGCACTGCAATCTTATAGGAAGGGAGTTCTGCAAGTCTTCGAGAGAGATGAACTTTCCTGCTAAAAGCTGTGAACACTCTGACCACTGAACTGACCAACAGGCTCAGTGAGCTGAACTTACATTGCTTTTGACGAATGACACAGAACCCAGAGGTCTTGGTTGTGACTGCCATTTTTAGAAGCAGCTGTAAATCCTGAGAGTGTATGAGTCACTCAGCCATGTCTGACTCCTTGTGATATCATGGACTGTAGCCCACCAGGCTACTCCGTCCATGGGGTTCTCCAGGCAAGAATACTGAAGTGGGTAACCATTGCCTTCTCTAGGTGATCTTCCCGATCCAGAGATTGAACTCAGGTCTTTTGAATTGCAGGTAGATTCTTTACCTTCTGAACCACCAGAAAAGCCCTGAGACAGGTCTGATTCTTCTCAGTCAGGTGGGCTGTTCCTGGCTGGCCACTGAACCACAGTCTCCTCATGGTTCTCTGGAATTAGTGCATTATTTGACTTGTTACTTTCTTCCTGATTCAATGGATTCTGTGTCTGGAATATCTCACTCACGAGCAGGCAGCAGCCTAGATGCTAGAAGAACTTGAATTTGGCATACATTCTCTCCAATTAAAATTCCTGTGCTTACCTTCAGATACACTTGTTGGTTATTTTCTTTATTTTGTCTTGTTTTGAGTTAACCAGTGTTTGTTTGCTTCTTTTTTAATTTTCACCACCCATTTTCTTACATGCTAACCCCCATCGACATGCATTCGACATCTCCTTAGTGTAAATAAAATGCCGTATATCTGCAGAGGTTTTGTTTGTTTTGGTGTCACTGTAGTCTGTATGTAAAATCATCTCATGGCCATTTCCTTCGAGAAGCAAGCACTGGGATGACAGGATGCAGGCTGCCCCTCTGGGTGACAAAGTTGACAGCGAGCATGTGAATCAACCCTCATTTGCTCCTCAGGCTGCTAGTGGTCAGCAGGGCAGCCACCCACATTCTCCTCTTGCAGGGAATGAACCCAAAGCCCAGTCAACCAAGCCATATGGTCAGTGGGAGGCAGCCCGAGAGATAAGCCAGCCCATCTCTCTCCACGGTCATAATAGGTTCTGCTTTGCTACCTGTTGATGTCTCCAATTTTTAGGTGCTGTAGACATCACAGGTGCCCACCTCTGTGTAAAGTGTGGGGCAGAACCACATCTGCATCCTCCATAGTCGTCAGGAGTCAGTGATGGAGCATCAGGGGCAAAGCCCATTCATTCATCATTCACTCACTCACTCAACTGGGGAGTGTTGACGAGCTGTCGGGCACCTTGCAACAAGCCCCTCTGGCTGCCAGAGCAGAAGACTGACTCCCAAGTCTTCTCTTCAAACTGTAGCTTATACACCAACCTAGCCCCCAGCCTCCCAGGCCACACCAGCCACGGAGGGTCCCCTTCCTGAAGCTCCTGTCCCTTGCCTCCTGCTTGCCTCCTCTGATACCAGTGGGAGGTGCCTGGTTTCTCGTTCGTGATGCTCGGCTAGAGAGCTGAGCCTTTCAGAGCAAAGCTGGCTGTGTGTGTACCAAGCCGTGCCAATGACAATGCTCTCTCTGCACCCATGGTCCTTCGCCATCAGCTCACAGCCCTCGACTAGGGATCCATTAGACCTGCTAAGCAGTCCCCAGGGGCCCCCATCTGACCACACAGCCCAGCCGCAAGGTGTGGAGTCACGCCTGATGCCCCCCTGACTTCTGCAATAGTGCTGCAGCCTCTACACCTGACAGCCTGGGAGCTCCCAATCAGGACGCAGACGTGTTTGTTTCCATCTGTGCTGCAAAGCGTGAGTACCTGGCACATCCTCCCCAAGGGGTAAGCATCAGAAAGGGAGGAAAGTGTCCCCACTCCCCAGGCCTTGTCTGCTCTCCAGAATCTGGATCCCTCACCTGCCTCTTTCCTCTGGGCTTCCTTAGTCTCCCTCTCCTCTCTTTCTCTCTCTCTGCTTCCCTCCTTCTCTCCCTCCCTCCCCGTGAGTAGGAGTCCCTTTCGGCCAAGACTCTGTACCCACAGTTTGACATGTCCCCTGGTAAGGGTACTCTAGTAATGCCTCTTCAACGAATGAATGAAAGGATGACCCTACCATGACTTTCTCCTGTGTCCAAAGCACAGAGAATTTAATTCCAAGGATAAGCACTAAATAAAATCCAGCCGCCCAACTTATCCACTGTATGAGGACTCTATGGTACACCTATTCCTGGATGTCTATCCCTAGATAGATGTCTATCCATCAGTGGCCAGAAAGGCTGAGCATGCCTCATGTTCAGCCCATTCTTCTCCCTTGTCGCCTTAAATGGAAAAGTTATTCAAGAAGAGGAAGTATCTGAAGGTTAGAGGAAAATGGTTGGGGAAATCCACGCACTGGTGGGTGTGGCTCTGTGTAAATGATACCAGCTGGATCTGTGGCCAGTGGGCATCACTTAGCAAGTGCCCTTGCCTTCAGCTCGTGTGAATTGAATAGAGGCACACTGAACTCTCCACGCCTCACGCCTCATGAGTGGAGCTGCTCAGGGAAATGAAAGCAAAGCTGTAGGAAAACTGGCTTTCGGGACTTGTTAGTACAGTTTAAATATTCAAGTGTTTTGACGTATTACTTCCACACTGAATACAATGCATTTTTGATTCTGGTTATGAGTCTTTGGCACGGGAGGAATAAATGGGTGGGCTTCCGGGATGGCTCAGAGGTAAAGAATCCCCTTGCCAACACAGGAGACGTGGGTTCAATCCTTGGGTTGGGAAGACCCCCTAGAGAAGGAAATGGCAACCCACTCCAGTATTCTTGCCTGGAGGAGCCCATGGACAGATGAGCCTGGCAGACTACAGTCCATGGGGTCACAAAGAGCTGGACACAACTGAGCAATAGGCATAGAGTCCCTGATGACCAGTTAAAATGTCTGCGAGTTCTTCTCTCACAGCCTGCTCCTACATCCTGCCATGGGATATCGTTTTTGCTGCTTGCAGTCCTGGGGGGTCGTCCTTCCTTCAAGGTCAAGTGGGTGACTAAGCTGTCATCATCACGTGACTCATCATGTGTTAGATGTGATCACACACTACAAGGGCTTGCAGTCTTTTCCCCACTGAAAGTAACATGATCCGGTGAGCTTTTGAGGTGAAAAAACTGACTTTGAATCGCATCTGTGTAACCAGGACGAATTCCAGAAGCTTTGAGCCTGCTCTCACCTGGGGAAGGGGCCCTGCTACAGGGGCCACAGGTATTGACTAGTCACCTGAGCAAGGGGCCCTTTCTACATGGGCTGCAGGCATTGACTAGAAGACCCACACCAACATTCCTGATTCTGTCCCCGGCCCCAGGAGACCTAGAGGAAACGAGGCCTCGTCCACTTTTCTCTTAGATAAAAGGCTGTTTTTGTCTCACATCCCTTGGGTAGAAACTTTTCTCACATGCCATCATTTTTTTTTAGCAACTTTCCCAGTCGATTGATTTTTATGAGCCACCCCAGGGAAGCATCCTTTCAGGACATCTCAGCAACAAATAAAATGCTCCGGTGCCTGAAGGCTGGTCTCCAGCCAGGGTCCACCCCAGCTCTGTCACTTCAGTCAAGATGTTCCGTGTCTCCGGGGCAGAGATGCCGGTCTCCCTGGATCTGTGAGGCTGGTGCCACAGCCGTCAGGAGCAAACGCACAGAAAAGACACCCCAAATGGAGTAGTTGTTCAGTCGCTCAGTCGTGTCCGACTCTTTGAGACCTGATGGACTGCAGCATGCCAAGCTCCCCTGTCCTTCAATATCTCCCAGAGTTTGCTCAAACTCCAGTCCATTGAGTTGATGATGCCATCCAACCATCTCATCCTCTGACACCCCCTTCCTCCTGCCCTCTATCTTTCCCAGCATCAGGGTCTTTTCCAATGAGTTGTTGCCTCTCATCAGGTGGCCAAAGTATTAGAGCTTTAGCATCCCTGGAAGACTGGGCTCAAATACTAGGATGCTGCAGCCCACCCACCTCCCTTTTTCTTACCTCCTTCTGCTTTGATTCTCTCACCTGTAACACTGGAGATGACAATAAATAGCCAAGGCACTGACTGTCATGAGGACTAGAAATGATCCATGGAACGAGCTCAGCTTGGGACCTGGTGCCAAGAGGGGTGATTCCCATCAGAGTTTGCTCGACTCAGATTCAGATGATTGCTGTGCTTTCTTTTTTGTCATCTGGGAAAAATAATTTTAAAATACTCTCCTGAAATTCACAGATATAGGAAAATGTCAGTTCAAAATAGCGCATACAGATACAGCTACTATTCTCGGTATGACTTGAGCAGTTAAGGCTGTTTGTTGAATATGCCTATACTTTTGCCAGCTTTGCTCCAGCAAGCTACTTAAATAAAAGGCAGAAATCAGGACTGCAGCTGCCTGCTTTCTGCCTTACAAGGAGACGCTGCTGTAGTTTCCTGTCCTGGATACGCATGTCATGTAGATAATATTCATCTCTGCCTAACGATCAGTCAGTTTCTACTATGGGCCCACTACTGAGAGTTCTCTTCGTATAAAGAGGACAAGCATTGCTGGTAGAGAGAAGGTTTTCTGAGATGGTGGTGTTGCTAAGCACTGGTTGAACTGACTGGCAGCCGCCTGGTTATGAAATGGTCAGATCACCCTCATTTGCATAACTCAGAGCATGCTTTGTCTACACTTGACGTTGTCATCCTGAAGGCTCGAGTTTGCTGTGCTTCGAGGTTAGAGAAAACTTTGGGAGCAAGGTCAGCTCAGGACTGGAGGACAACAAAACAGTGACCAGACTCCTTCACCGTCCAGCGCTCCACTCCTAGCAAGTAATAGCAGAGATAGCCACAAACAAACAGTATCGGCTCCATGGGTACAGACCACACTTGAGGCTTGCACCTACAGAACAGACGGCCTGGTCACTACCTTGGTGAAATTTCCCCTTCAATTCCTCGACATCTTTCCGAGGCCCCTCACAATGCATTAGTCAATGACCAAACCCAGCCATCCATCCCCTTTCTACAACTGCGATGAAGCGAGTGAGGGACCATTGGGGACGAGTCTCTGCACAGACCTTAGATCAGAAAGTGGAAGTGCTTTAGGATCCAGCAGACCTGAGCCAAAAGGCAGCTTTGAAAGTTTCTAACCATAAGATGAGATCTCCCGGAGTCCCTTACACTCTGGAGTGTCCCCTCCTGAAATAGAGGACATCTCCCTCTCAGGTTCCCCCATCCCAGGAAGCAGACCCCAGATGGGAGGAATTTACCTGCTGGCAAGGGCTCAACAAACCTATAAAAGCTATGACAAACCTAGGCAGCATATTAAAAAGCTGAGACATCACTTTGCTGACAAAGGTCTGTATAGTCAAAGCTATGGTTTTTCCAGTAGTCATGTGTGGATGTAAGAGTTGGACCATAAAGAAGGCTGAGTGCTGAAGAACATATGCTTTTGAACTGTGGTGTTGGAGAAGACTCTTGAGAGTCCCTGGACAGCAAGGTGATCAAACCAATCAATCCTTGAAGGAAATCAACCCTGAATATTCATTGGAAGGACTGAGGCTGAAACTGAAGCTCCAATACTTTGGCCACCTGATGTGAAGAGGTGACTCACTGGAAAAGACTCTGACGCTGGGAAAGATTGAGGGCAGGAAGAGAAGGGGGTGACAGAGGATGAGATGGTTGGGTCACATCACTCACTCAATGGACATGAGTTTGAGCAAACTCCGGGAGATGATGAGGGACAGGAAAGCCTGGCATGCTGCAGACCATGGGCTCACAAAGAGTTGGATATGTCTTAGCAACTGAACGACAAAGGGTTCAACACATGACAGACAGTATAATCTGCCTCAGCTTTGAGCTCAATCCTATAACGTCTTGTAGATACGGAGCCCAGGCTCCTCAAATGTCACACGTCTAACTCCCACAGAATGTAGCTTCAACAAGACCAATTTCAGAGCTGCAGCTTTCTGTTCTCTGCCTATTATTCCCTGCGTGTTGCTCCCTGAGTCTGAAATACAAATGCCATGAACTCTCATGTAGCAAGACCTTAATGTTAGGCCTATTAGAACCCAGGCCTTCTGGCTCCCCACTCTGTCTGCTTCCTGCTGAGTCATGGTCGTGGCAGCTTCCTTGACCTTGGAGGTGGTGGGCCAGCCACAACTGGTGGATGGAGAATGGGTGGCAACAGCACCCATTGCAGCCTGGGCTTTTGGACTCCACTGCTGGTCTTCAGATGGCATGTCTGTCATAGGGCTGAGAGAGTGTGCCCACGAATCCATGGTGAATACTGTCTCACTTCACTCTCCCCCAAACCCATGAGAGCAGGCACCCCCATCCCTGTCTAAGAAAGGGGCCCCTAAGGCTGCAGCAGCCAGTATCCCTGAGCCCAAAGCATCATACAGACCTTTATTCAGCTAAACTGCTGGTGACCCCTCAGCACTGCAGGGTAACTGGGGTGTTATTCAGGCTCACGGGGTGCGGCCCTCTGGCAGCTGCAGTGACTCAGGTCTTCTCAGCTCACCCCCAGATGGCCCGTGAGTCAGGAGGGGGTCTGGGGGTGGGGCTGTCGAGCAAGATTCTGCACTTTCCTCACCCATCCATACCTGTTCTGGGAAAATCCGTCAGGCTTAGGAAGGTCGCCTGACGCATCTTACCAGGACTTAATCTCCCGGGCCTGAGTCCAAGAGGCACCGCGCCCTCAGCCTCAGACCAGAAGGAAGCACCTGGGTGAGATGCCTGAAGAGATTCGAGGTGTGTCCTCACAAAACTGGATAGTGGGGTTGTGACTTGTGCCTTGGGAGGAGGCCTGGGACAATAGAATGCAGGGAGATATAGAACCATTCGAGTTCTGCCATGCCTGAGCTGTGTGACCATGTGTGAGTCACTCAACCTCTCTGAGCCTTCAGCGCAACATCTGTGAAAAAGGGACAATATCTTCCTTGCAAAACTCTCTGGGAATCATATGAAACAGACTTTTCAAATATTAATTCCCTTTCTTCTCAAATGAAGGGAACTTACCTTTTCTAGAGGCCAAGAAAGGAGTGGTACAGGAGGCTGGGGAGTAGACGGTGAAGCAAAGCCCAGTTTAGCTCATGGCCTCAATTCAGCATGTAGAGTCAGGTGGGGCAGCACGCTGTAGACTCAGATGGGGGATGTACTAACCTTACAGATGACTATTGCTTAGAAAACATTATTTCCAGAATAATTAGTTTTGGGGGTAATTTTGTGTTAGTTGATATAGAAGGTTACTTTACCCCTATAGTTAACCCAATGAAGAAACTGTTTTTATCCTTATTTGCTAAACATGCTTGTGTCATGTCAGGCTTCCATCCTTCTGTCTGCCACATGCTCCTGCTTCAGCAAGAATGACACTTAGGATAAGCTTGGAGGAATCCACTTGCCCTTAGGTACCTCCTATTAAAACAATAAAATCTACAGACTGAAAAAAAAATAAACTCTAAGGTGTTGCCTAAAGGCTCTCAGGTCCAATAAGTAATGCATGCTTACTAAAATATATTAACGTGGTGTATTCACAACAGAAGAGCCTGGGTTTGCAAGTCACTTCCCATATGAATCCATTTGCTGTGTTCTTATGGAGAGAAAAACAGATTTTAACTCAACTGTCACTTCCAATGAGCAGGTGAGTGGGAGGGGGTCCTCGTGAGCTGCAGTTCTCCGAAGGTTTCCTGAGAACAAATGCTGGAGGACAGAGTCACTCGTCAGTAATTTGAGCTTCATTATTCGCCCACAAGAGAATTCTGAAGGCTGCTATCAGATCAGTTCCCTTTTTCCCCAAATGCAAAAAACATACACTTTTGGTCTTTTAACGCTTTGCAGAATGGGTCTGGATCCAAAGGCAGATGCTCAAAGAATTGCAAAATTGTTTGCATACAAGTCCCATTTTCTAACTGCGGATTCAGTAAGTCAAAAGCAAGAACCCCAAGGATGAAAGGCTTACACAGTTGGGGCTGGGGTCTCGAAAAGATTACTTTGGCTTATAATTGCAGCTCATTTAGTCTTCAGTTTTTAATAGATATGTCCAACTTATTATTATTATTTTTTTTTTGGCTAGCACACCTTTCCACAGTCAGTGATGGCTTTATCTCCATACGCTTTTTTCTAAGTTCCAAATATTTGGCTTAGAAATGAAACAAAGAGTCAGGGTTTGAGGTGCTTCTCTGCTGTCTCAAGGATGCCCAGAGAGTAGATCTAGCTGAGCATGGTGAGGCTGTGACAGAAGGATGGTCCTTCGAGCAGGACCCTGAGTGGAGAACACCCCCGAGTGCAGAATGTGCAGAGCAGGAAAATGAGGTGTTTTACTATTGCTTTACTTTCAGAGTCAAACCTAAATCAAGAGACAGAAGTCAAAATGACTCAAGAGGTTTTGGACAAAAAATAAAAGACAAGTCTCCTATAGAATTGTGTGCTTTTATACAGTCTGAGCAGAGAGAAAGTTGTGATTAAGGATCTGTAATTTTTATTTGCAGACTTTCAGTTCTGCTATCACTTGGTTGAAACCATTGGTTCCGTCTTTCATTTCCTGTATCAGGCGTATCACTAAGAACAGCTTCTCTGCACCCCTACATCGTCCAGATGGGCATTGGGACAAGCCAGGACACTGGTGTCTGCTGCCTGGATGGGTTGGAGGTCCCTGGCTCACTCTGAGCTCTTCTTCCCATCATAGAGAAGTGCTCTGATGCTGGGCCAACTGGAAAGAGAGCATGGCCTCATTCCTGAAGCCAAGCACGTAACCAAGGACTCGATACCAAATGCAAAAGTCACAAATGGGAGAAAATGCCCTCTCAACTGCACGTGGAGCTATGGTTTTTGAACCAGAGCGAAAATCAGAAGATTCAGAGGAACTTGAAAGTTACCTGAGGCCTTTTGCTCAGAAATTAAAAGCTCAGCTTCTCTTCATCCTAAATATTATGCAGATTCTCACTCCTAAACATGTACTAAGAAAAAAAGACAAAAGACGTGTGCATATTTTGGGGCCACTTTGTAAAAGAAGAGACCGGTCATTACCAGTGTTCAGTGTTCTCCTTGGTGCTGAAAGTTAAGCTCAAGTTTCTCTAAGGATAAGGCATAAGGATCCTTCCTAAGCATAAAACTGTTTTAAAAGAAAAGTACTGTGAGCTCATAGGTGGAGAAATGGGGACCTGAGAGGTGTCCCCTGACCACGCTGGTCAGTCTTACTGTTCTTGTCATGATCACCCTGTATCCTGGCCTTCAACACCGGCCAAGTTTCAAGAACACTTGTAACTCTACATCATTCTGAAGATAACATGGAATATATTTGAAGAAGAAAGCAAAAAACCCCTTTGATTGTTTTAGGAGCCCATTGTCTCAATGACCTCACCTTGGAGGGGGTCTGGGGAAGTCTACCACGTGTTGGCTGGGCCTTTTCTGCCGGAGGTTTGCAGCTTGAATCCATCTCGAGGCCACACGGTGCATCATGGGTCTGATCCTGGGAAAGGAAAGAGAGGGGTTCGTGGTGCCCTGGCACCCGGAGGACCCCAGGGCAAACCAACTCTCTCTAGGATGGGTGGGATGGCGACACACAGAGTCCCACCACCCTGGGGGAGCTGGGACACAAGGGTGGGGCAGAGGCCGCAATAGGCTCCCAAGTCACAGCTGTCCCCAAGTCGACGGGCAGGACATCAGCCAGCCTCACAGGACACCTGTCTCAGGTGACCCAGCATCATGGACCCACCAGACACCTCCACAGCGCAAGCCAGCGTGGCCGAGGATGGAGCCGTCCCGCTGACGTCTCTGCTGTTGTTCTTGTGTCTGAAAAACTCGGTGTCCTCTGCTCTCCATCCCCTTCCACCCACTTGTCAGATCTTCCACGTGATTCCATTTGCTCGAATAATAATTGGAATAAGGAAAACAGATAAGTTCAGTGAAGCCAGAGCTGAGCATCCCTGAAGCCTCTTTTTTACTGTCCTCGTGTTCCTGGGTTTAAAAAGCCAGCTCAGCGCCGTGTTCCTGAATGTGCTCAGCTGTGGGAGCAGCTCTGCTGTGATGGATAAAGTGGGGGAAGGATGAGGGTGTGGGGAGAGGAGGGGAAGAGGGGGTGTGGGGGGAGATGGGGACACGCCCAGCTCATCACACCCACCAGGCTGAGCCAGGCACCACCGCCCGTACGCACCACAGGCAGCTTCTCCCACCTCTGGGACTCTGTCCTAAGAACTTAATTACCTACTTTAAGGTGTGTGTGGCCGCTGCAGGGTATGTCTCTTAGTTATATGGATGTTATGTTCATGCAAGGTGTTAGAGAATTCTTTGCTCCTTTTTAGGGGGTATTTCTCTCATAGGAAAAATTTAAAAAGAAACGCTTGTTCTTTCAATCTAGAACTTCATAATTTATATTAAAAAAGGAAGGATGTGTCCCCATTCTGTGCGGAAGGGACAGGACTCGCCCTCCCTCTTCTGGAGCATCCCCAGTTGGGGAGCTGTGTGGGGTCCTGGGGAAAGTGAAGATCCTCAAGTACTTGGACACAGTGAATACAGAAAAGGAGCCCACTGCCCCTGCTCCACGCTGACCCCCTCCCGTAGGAAAATTCAGACAGGACAGCGGCCAGTGCACCGCTGAGTCACTCACGGGACGTTTGTTGGCGAGGCTCCTCAGGGTCAGCTGTCCCAAGTCCCTTTCCAGATGTGCAGACAGTGTTGGGAGGGTGTGCAGCTCCCATCATCTTCTCGTCTGCGCCTCCTGGACTGGTTAGGTTCTTGGAACATTCTTGCATAAACCACAGCCCAAAAAGCTCCACGAGGCCATTTAAAAATGTTACACCTCACAGGGCTTCCCTGGTGGCTCAGATGGTAAAGCATCTGCCTGCAATGCGGGGGACCTGGGTTCGATCCCTGGGTCGGGAAGATCCCCTGGAGAAGGATATAGCAACCCACTCCAGTACTCTTGCCTGGAAAATTCCATGGACAGAGGAGCCTGATTGGCTACAGTCCATGGGGTTGTAAAGAGTCGGATACGATTGAGCGACTTCACTTTCACTTTTCACACCTCACTAGAAGTGGTGAGAAAGGACACTTCTGCGCAGGTGAGCTAATTTTTCCTTGGAAGCACTCGAGAAGTGACAGCTCATGGTGAACCCTGGTTTTGTGGCTATCCCACTGGCTAGTCCCCAGACTTCCCTGCTGGCTCAACTGGTAAAGAAATTGCCTGCAATGTGGGAGACCTGGGTTCCATCCCTGCATTGGGAAGATCCCCTGGAGAAGGGAAAGGCTACCCACTCCAGTATCCTGGCCTGGAGAATTCCATGGACTGTATAGCCCATGGGGTCACAGAGAGTAGGATGCGATTGAGCAACTTTCACTTCACCACTGGCTCTCGGGCTTCCTCCCTGAAGGCCCCAGAGCCTGTTACGATGGACATGGGTCCTTCCACCAGTTGAAAGGCTGAGGTTCATGCCCTGTCCTGCTGCTGCAGTTGGGATTCTCCCAATAGATATCACTTCACTCCCTTTACAGTCTGTGGCAAGGACTAGAAAACAAGAGCTCTTATTGAGAATCACACTTCATTTCTTAATCAACACCAAGGATCTCATGTTAATACATGAGTTTTCTGAGTCACCTCAAATTTAGGTTCATTTCCATGTAACGGCTCAGGTGCAATGCTAAAAACTGAAAAATTAGAGCAAATATCTATTCAGGGTTTATTACTCACAAAACACCAACATAAGTGTTTTATATTATTTAATATTCTTGGAAACTCTGCAGTAGACATTATTTTAAAATTTTTTTTTACAGTTTTTAAAGGTTACTTCCCATTTACAGTTATTACTAAATATTGGTTATGTTCCCTGTGTTATGCAATTACATCCTTGAGCCCACTGGAGTAGACATTATTTTTATCACACTATTACAGACGAGGAAACTGAGGCTTGTCAGGCTATGTGAGGTCATGGGGGGCCAGGCACATGGACCACACTATTGTTATTTTCCCCTGTAAGGCAACAAGTATAGCTTTCTAACCCAGCACTTTCCTTCTGTTTCATATGCCTATGCACATGTATGTATGTATAGACTTATAAATACATGCATATATAACTATTAATATTTTTTCATGTACAACCAAATTATAAATAATCATAATGTATGTAAAATTTATGATCAATCATATAATGCTATATAATTAATAATATATCTATATAAATATATTTATAATATACTCATACTACATTTATATATTATAATGTGAAAGTGTTAGTCACTCCATCTTGTCTGACTCTATGCTACCTCATGGACTGTAGTCCACCAGGGCCTTCTGTCCATGGGATTCTCCAGGCAAGAATACTGAAGTGGTTGCCATTTCCTTCTCCAGGAGATCTTCCCAACCCAGGAATTGAACCCAGGTCTTCAGCACTGCAGGCAGATTCTTTACCATCTGAGCCATCAGGGAAGCCCATGTATTATAATATGTGAAAATATGATATATAATACATTTAATATATTATTATGGATAAGTAATAAATATATAAATACATGTTTACATTTTATTATATACATTATATGTACTATGTACTTATATACTATATAGATTATATATAATTTGCATTATATGAGAAACATGCTAATAATTGTGTATATACACACATTTAAAATCTACTTCCTTCCAACTACTTCAGACTACGTCTCCACATCTCTACTGACGTCTCAGCCCAGATATTCCCACGGGTGGGGCCACCTTGAGCACTGGGGGAGGACCATCCACACTTCTGGCCACCATCCACTAGTAGCACCCGGACCCCCACTTATGACCCCCAAGATGTGTCCAGACACTGCCCAGTGGCCTCTGGCAAAGGCAGCGAGCTGCTGCTGCTGCTAAGTCGCTTCAGTCGTGTCCGACTCTGTGCGACCCCATAGACGGCAGCCCGCCAGGCTCCCCCGTCCCTGGGATTCTCCAGGCAAGAACACTGGAGTGGGCTGCCATTTCCTTCTCCAGTGCATGAAAATGAAAAGTGAAAGTGAGGTCGCTCAGTCGTGTCTGACTCTTCGCGACCCCATGGACTGTAGCCTACCAGGCTTTTCCGTCCATGGGATTTTCCAGGCAAGAGCACTGGAGTGGGATGCCATCACCTTCTCCGAGAGGAAGGGCCGAATCACCCCTAGCTGAGAACCATTGGCTTAGATGCTTTCGGACAGTTTTATCCTCAAGGTTCTACTTCTCAATCTGAAACATAGAGTGTGTTGTTGGCAAATATCCCAACAGTCGCTGGTTAGATTGGAGGAAATCAGCCTGCCCTCTCCTACCTTCACCCTATCACCCCGGGGCCTGAGGATCTTCCCAGACTTTCACCCCTCGTCCCTGAGACCAGGCAGGAGCCCCTCCTATCCAGCTCTGACCCTGCCCCGTGTTCCTCAGGTCCCCGCTCCTCGATGGTCATTTCTGGCACAACATCTGACAATACCACATGACCTCGGTTCTAAGCCTTCAGATTTCTCTCTGATGAGATGTTTGTCTTCTCTTTGGAAAAACAACAACAACAGAGTATTATTATTGGTTTGCCAATCATTCCTGGGCCATACAAGCAAGCTTCTTCCTCCAGAATATCTGGAAAAATTTCCCCCAAGAAATTAACTATGAAATAGGGCAGTTTCCTCGAGTCCTCATGTGGTTTTTATCACACAGACTACCTGTATAAATAGGTCATGAGACCTACTGAATAAATGATGAAAGTACAGTGTAACAGTACACAATGGCACCTTTAAAAACAATGCTTGGGAATTCCCTGGCGGTCCAACGGTTAGGACTCGGTGCTTTCACTGAGGTTCCAGCTCTAATTCCAAGATCCTGCAATCCCCCATGGTGCAGCCAAAGTAAAAGAAAAAACCCTTGTTGTTGAGTCCGAGGTAGATGGTCCTGTATCAGCTCTCTGGGCAGCAGGCTTCTACCGAGAACCGGCACTGACCTGAGAACCTCAGCCTGGCAGGGAGCAGAGTCCCCTGGGTCCTTTCCAAGGCCTGGCAGTTGAGCAGGAATTTCTTCAACACCTGTTCCCCTTTGGCTACAGTTTCTCCTTCACTCCTATCACTGTTTCCAAATAATGTAGAGTTACAGTACAGGAATTTCCCTCCTGGATCCTGCCTTAATATATAACTTTTTAAGCTGACTTCTGCCTCCTTCCAAATGAGTGCATTTCTGAGTCTACACTGATACATCCTTGAGAAAGCGGACTCAAATTTCTGAGACCTGAACTCAGCCTGAGTGCTTTCTTGTTCTTGTCTTTGATTTGCTAAGAGGCCACTATTTAGAAGTCTAATCATGTTAAAGGTAAAAAGATGAGATCAAATTAAAGGGGATACAGGACATATTTCTAAAAGATTTACACATTTCTAAGATTTGTAAACTCTTTTAGAGTGAGGACTAATCTGAAATAAGATATTCTTATTTTTAAGTGAGGTGAGGAAAAGTTTCTATCATCAACTGTATATTTTCTTACAGAAGAACATATGTTTTCTTATGGAAAAGACTATGAGTAAATTTAATGGGAAAATATGTATTCTAAAATAGCTCCTAATATTCTCTTGACATTCTGTACTGAATTTATTATTAATAAAAATCAAGGAATAATGCCACTGGAATACACTGCAATGGAAAAACTTGCACTTGTGCAAAACAGTCAATACTATGTGGCATTTTCCCCTACATCGATAATTGATTGCTGTAATATCTTTCTAAGCTACACCACTTAAAACTCTTCTAAGTACTGAACAACTCACAGTACATATTTTCCTTAGTCAACTACATGATGTTTACCCAGTAAATCATGCCTTAGAACAGACCTCATAAAGCATTTGGTACCTTGCTTAAACATAAGACTCTTTCAGGATTTTCTTGTAAAATGAGACAATATGGCATCCTATTTTTGCTCCCATACAATGTGGCTATGCAAGCGTTATGTGTTCCCTTAGTTTTTATCCATCTGAATGAAAAGAAACTGAAATGCTTGGAATCCATGAATTTCCCATCTGGAACTCTGCAGCCTGTCTGTCATGACTGACCTCAAAGGGTAAAAGAAACCTGCCTCGAGGAACTGAACTTCAACTGAAGCAGCAAAACAAGCCACACTGGACCATGTCCTTCTTCCCAGACGAGGGGGCCTTCTGCAACACAGGACTCACAGAGTATGTCTGAGTTGTGGGGAGGTCCTCCTGTGTATATGTGTGTGTGTATTTCAGGGGGAGGGGGGAGGGGAGGCATGTTTTTCTTTATCAGAAACCATTTCCTGTATTCAAATGTGCTTTCTAAATTTATCTGCAGTCTGAGGCAGGGAAATAATAGACACCCGGAAATAAAGATTGAGTCCAGCTGGGTCAGTCAAGCACCCAAGTAGAGTCTCTGTTTCTCTCCCACACCCTCCTCTCTTAATATCTTGCCCAAAGATTAAACAGTAACTGTACAGTATGTTAATAGGAATGCAAGTGAAACAGTCCATCTGAAACTTGAAACTTCCCCATTTAATCTCTCCATCCTATGACAGATAGATGGATGGCTGGATGGATAAAGAAGTATAGTAAGGTAAGTAGAAAATGGCCAGAGGGAAGCCAAACAATAGCAAAAATAATATTAAAAAATTGGCCTGAATTTTCCTTTCCCAATATTTAAGTTATCATAGGGAGGTCTTGGCACAGGTATATTAATCAAATATTCCTTAAAGATTCCCCCGACGCATACACACACACACACACACACACACACACACACACACACAAAGCAGTGTCAGTTCCTTTACACAAGCATGAGCTCCCAGAAATTCCAGGACAGAGTGTTGCTTTCAGTCCTTGGACAAGGGCCAAATAACCTATGGTCTGCTTTGGGGAGAGAAAGGCTGGCTTCTTTGTCACCAGCGTTAAGTCCATCTTTTGGAATTGAGGAGCCCGAGGGCTAACCCCAGCTGGGCCAAGGGGCAATCTTCAGCCCTCAGCGGGCCGTTCGCTCCAGTCATTTCTCAGATGTCACTAAGCTGCTGTTACAGAGGTGATGTAATACAATTTTTGACTTGGTCTTAAGCCCAAAGGATGTGTCCAGTTGGTTCTCATTTTATTTCTATCCTGAAAACACCTTTATGTAGCTGATGGGAAATCAGCTGTCACAGCCACGCTTTGACAATCAGATCTCAGGGGCTGGATGTGACTTTGTTGTGTGTTTCCTGGTGGTTCAGGTTTTACTTCTCACTGCTCTCAGCCATTCTCCCTCCCCAAGCAGGGGAGGGGAGGGGCAACTATTTTTAGACTCGGGCGAGCTCCAGGGCGTCAGACAGTAAATCATTAGCCGTGACTTTAAAATAGTCCTGAGCTGCTTTGGGAAGAAGTATTTCTTCATAGCATATGGACTTGGATCTACATCCCACCACCTATACAGTTCAATCCCCATAAACACAATGAAACCCGCCTCCAAGGCTGCTCACAGCTGATGGTCTCTGGATTGAGGTGAAGCTTCCAAACTGCCCCAGTGGTGGTGGTGGTGGTGGTGGTGGCGGCGGGGGTCCAGTGGTGCTCCGAGGTGCTTGGAAAACAATCCAAAAAATTGTCTCCCATATCCCTCATTCAGCACCAAACTCGCAACAGAGGGATGCTGTGTTGTACTGTATGCTTTGTATTTTCTTCCATAAGGTCGAGGTCAGATGTGGACAGAACATGACCTCTTAGAACTGGCCTGAATGTTCTAACTCTGCAAAAGCAAGATCTTCTGTAAAATTTCTGCCACCAGTTGTTGTCTCTTACCATTCATAAAATTGCCGAATGCCAAAAACGTGTCTTTCTAGACTCTTCATTTTACTGAGAGGAAACTGAGACTTAGAGAAGGGAAGCGACTTTTAGGAAAGTTGTGGTAAAATCACGACATCAGAGTCTGGACCCCTGAGTGAATGATGTCTTGGTAGTAAAACATTCTGCCTGACACAGATGGGGGCTTTTCTGTGTAGTTCAGCGCAGTTGTGGGCGTATTCACCCACCAGCATCACTTCCCTAGATGTTTCAGGGAGAGGAAAGGAGACGAGATAGTGAGGAAACACTTAAACATTCAAATTCCCTGGATAACATAGCATAATTCCACACGTCATAATCTCAGTTTTAATTAGGCAAGCCAAGCGAGTGAACAGTTGCAAATGGCATTCTGCTCATCAGTGTTAACTATTTGGCTTTCCAAAATAGATTCCTCTTTCGCTGGTCTAAGGGACATTTCAAAACTGGAAAGAGTGGAAGGACTTTGCTGGCAGTCTAACTGTTAAGACTTCACCTTTCAATGCAGGGGGTGCAGGTTCCATCCTTGGTGGGATAGCTAAGATCACACATACCTCACAACCATAAAAACCAAAACATAAAACAGAAACAAGGTTGTAACAAATTCAATAAAGACATAAAAATGGCCCACATTAAAAAAATGAAAGGAGGGGAAGAAAAGGAAGAAAAAGAGAATAATAGGAGGCTTTTGTTTTGGTACTTCTTTTTTTTTTTTTTTTTTCTTTTTACTAGAGGAAACTCTTTCATACCAGATTTTAAAAGGAAGGCATTTTAGAAGCCACAGATGCAAATAGCCACCTCCACTGTTTGTTCAGCTTTGGCCAAGTTAGAGGTCAATTTCCAGTTGTTGACAAGGAAAGTCTAGTGAGCAAAATACCTTTATCGTTAAATATTATCTTGCAAAAATATTTACTAGGGTGTAAGTTAAAGCATTGTGCTAAGAATGGGACATACACATTTCGAAGCAGTGATCCAGTCCCGAGAAACAATAACCAGGAAAAGGCTGTGTTTTCATCTCTCCCAGCTGTGCACTCTGCTCACAGCTCTCTGCAGACGTGTTAGGAGCTCCTATTTTCACGATTTCCATGACTCTTGGTTGAACTGGATGCTTTTTATTACGTCCCCAGATTGAACGGAAAAGATTTCTGAGTTTATATAAGTGGCCCTCCTGAAATCAAACTTCATTAAAATCATATTTCGATTTGCTGAACACTCTTACTTTCCTCCATTTTTGCTCACTGCTGTATTGCCTGGGAGACAGTGGTGCCCTCAGCTCTGCTGGGTGGTCAGTGTGTATTAGATGGATAGACAGTTCAGTAGCTCAGTAGTATAGATAGTATACGGATAGTATAGATAGATAGTATAGTGAGACACAGAAGTTAAAAAAAATCCATCGATCCAAATTTTATAGTTGTTATAGAATTTTTTTTCTTTTGGCTGTGCTGGGTCTTTCTTTCATAGGCTTCTCTCTAGCTCTTTGGCATGTGGGATCTTACTTCCTCTACTAGGAATCAAACCTGAGACCCATGCATTGCAAGGCAGATTCTTAACCACTGGACCAACCAGGGAAGCACCTGTTACTGAATTTTAAGACCTCTTCATTTTCAAGGTAGGGACACAGACTCATGTGGTTCGATCTTGTTCTACAATTGCTCAGTTGTGTCCGACTCTTTGCAACCCCACGGACTGCAGGCAGTCCAGACTTCCCTGTCCTTCTCCATCTCCCAGAGCTTGCTCAAACTCATGTCCATTGAGTCAGTGATGCCATCCAACCATCTCATCCTCTGTCACCCCCTTCTCCTCCTGCCTTCAGTCTTTCCCAGAATCAGGGTCTTTGCTAATGAGTCAGCTCTTCACAACAGGTGACTAAAGTATTGGAGGTTCAGCTTCAGTATCAATCAGTCCTTCCAAAGACTATTTAGGATTGATTTCCTTTAGGATTGACTGGTTGGATCTCCTTGCAGTCCAAGGGACTCTCAAGAGTCTCCTCCAACACCATAGTTCAAAAGCATCAATTCTTCAGCGTTCAGCTTTCTTTATGGTCCAACTCTCACATTCATATGTGACTACTGAAAAAACCATAGCTTTGACTAGGGTAGTTCAGTAGTCTTCCTAAATGTCTCGATAGAAGAACTAGAAGAATCCCCACATACTGTCCCCCCATACTGTACCCCCAGACCTCAATGCTTCTGCACTGCATCACACAAATTATAAGGGTGTAACTGTTACTAGCTTCAAAATGCATATTTTCACTAATTATTAGCAGAAAAAAATAAGAGGACAAACAGAAAACAAGTCTCCATCCAGCATTAATTGTATTTATATATCCTAGAGGAATATTTCATGCAAAGATGGGCTCGATAAAGGAAAGAAATGGTATGGACCTAATAGAAGCAGAAGATATTAAGAAAAAGTGGCAAGAATACACAGAAGAACTGTACAAAAAAGATCTTCACGACCCAGATAATCATGATGATGTGATCACGCACCTAGAGCCAGACATCCTGGAATGTGAAGTCAAGCAGGCCTTACAAAGCATCACTAAGAACAAAGCTAGTGAAGGTGATGGAATTCCAGTTGAGCTATTTCAAATCCTGAAAGATGATGCTGTGAAAGTGCTGCACTCAATATGCCAGCAAAATTGGACAACTCAGCAGTGGCCACAGGACTGGAAAAGGTCAGTTTTCATTCCAATCCCAAAGAAAGGCAATGCCAAAGACTGCTCAAACTACCACACAATTGCACTCATCTCACATGCTAGTAAAGTAATGCTCAGAAATCTCCAAGCCAGGCTTTGGCAATACGTGAACTGTGAACTTCCAGATGTTCAAGATGGTTTTAGAAATGGCAGAGGAACCAGAGATCAAATTGCCAACATCCGCTGGATCATGGAAAAAGCAAGAGAGCTCCAGAAGAACATCTATTTCTGCTTTATAGACTATGCCAAAGCCTTTGACTCTGTGGATCACAATAAACGGTGGAAAATTCTGAAAGAGATGGGAATAACAGACCTCCTGACCTGCCTCTTGAGAAACCTATACGCAGGTCAGGAAACAACAGTTAGAACTGGACATGGAACAACAGACTGGTTCCAAATAGGGAAAGGAGTCTGTCAAGGCTGTACATTGTCACCTTGCTTATTTAACTTCTATGCAGAGTACATCTTGAGAAACGCTGGGCTGGAAGAAACACAAGCTGGAATCAAGATTGCCGGGAGAAATATCAATAACCTCAGATATGCAGATGACACCACCCTTATGGCAGAAAGTGAAGAGGAACTAAAAAGCCTCTTGCTGAAAGTGAAAGAGGAGAGTGAAAAAGTTGGCTTAAAACTCAACATTCAGAAAACGAAGATCATGGCATCCGGTCCCATCACTTCATGGGAAATAGATGGGGAAACAGTGGAAACAGTGTCAGACTTTATTTTTGGGGGGCTCCAAAATCAGTGCAGATGGTGATTGCAGCCATGAAATTAAAAGACGCTTACTCCTTGGAAGGAAAGTTATGACCAACCTAGATAGCATATTCAAAAGCAGAGACATTACTTTGCCAACAAAGGTCCATCTAGTCAAGGCTACGGTTTTTCCAGTAGTCATGTATGGATAAGAGTTGGACTGTGAAGAAAGCTGAGTGCCGAAGACTTGATGCTTTTGAACTGTGGTGCTGGAGAAGACTCTTGAGAGTCCCTTGGACTGCAAGGAGATCCAACCAGTTCATCCTAAAGAAGATCAGTGCTGGGTATTCATTGGAAGGACTGATGCTGAAGCTGGAACTCCAGTCCTTTGGCCACCTCATGGGAAGAGTTGACTCACTGGAAAAGACTTTGATGCTGGGAGGGATTGGGAGTAGGAGGAGAAGGGGATAACAGAGGATGAGACAGCTGGATGGCATCACCAACTCTATGGACATGGGTTTGGGTAGACTTCGGGAGTTGGTGATGGACAGGGAGGACTGGCGTGCTGTGATTCATGGGGTTGCAAAGAGTCAGACACGACTGAGCCACTGAACTGAACTGACTGAATCAAAGTCAGCTCTCCTGGCCACCACCCTCCAGCCTTAGGTGGTAACTTAGGTGCATTCCAAAAGTCACTTCATTAGCACAACAGACAACATCTTTATCACTCTTATCACTTAGGAAATTCCAAAGGTTTTAGAGCTCTGTGCTAGAACAGGAGAGAAAACCAAATAAATATTTATTATAGATCACAATTTCACAATATCCATTCTGTAGCATGACATATCAACCTGAAGTAGCTATTTAGAGCCTTATCTATTAATGTGAAAAGATATCTGTAATACTTGATGAAAAAGAGTCAGGCTTTAAACAGTAAAATAGGATTGTATTGTAAAATCAGGAAGAAAAAAAGAAAGACAAGTGACCAGGACTCCTCTCAATTTCAGTTTGTTTAGTCGCTCAGTTATGTCTGACTCTTTGCGACCCCATGAATCGCACCCGGTCTTGTTTTTGCTGACTGTATAGAGCTTCTCCATCTTTGGCTGCAAATAATATAATCAATCTGATTTTGGTGTTGACCATCTGGTGATGTCCATGCGTAGAGTCTTCTCTTGTGTTGTTGGAAGAGGGTGTTTGCTATGACCAGTGTGTTGTCTTGGCAAAACTCTATTAGCCTTTGCCCTGCTTCATTCTGTTCATTCTGGCTCAGATCATGAACTCCTTGTTGCCAAATTCAGTCTTAAATTTAAGAAAGTAGGGAAAACCACCAGACCATTCAGGTATGACCTAAATCAAACCCCTTATGATTATACAGTGAAAGTGAGAAATAGATTTAAAGGACTAGATCTGGTAGACAGAATGCCTGATGAACTATGGACGCAGGTTCATAACATTGTACAGGAGACAGGGATCAAGAGCATCCCCAATAAAAAGAAGCAAAATGGCTGTCTGAGGAGGCCTTACAAATATAGCTGTGAAAAGAAGAAAAGCAAAAAGCAAAGGAGAAAAGGAAAGACCTTGATTAAAGGGCTAGAACTTTCAGGGAGGAACTTTCAGGAACGGTCTTCCCTCCCCTAGACCTCCAGGGAAAGAGACGGGCTGGTGGTTGAATCAGTCCCCAATGGCCGATGATTTAAAAAATCTGGCTTCTATAATGAAGCTTTCGTGTTAAGTGCTAAGCTGCTTCAGTCTAGTCCGACACTTTGCGATCCCATGGACTATAGTCCACCAGGCTCCTCTGTCCATGGAATTTCCCAGGCAAGAATTCTGGAGTCGGTTTCCATTTCCTCCTCTTGGGGATCTTCCAGACCCAGGGGTTGAACCTGAGTCTCTCAAATCTCCTGCATTGGAGGCAGGTTCATTACCACTAGCACCCACCTGGGAAGCCCTAATGAAGACTTCAGGAAACCCTAAAGGAGGGGTTTGGAGTACCTCCAGGATGTTGAACACATGGAGGTTTGGGGAGCTGGGCACCTGGAAATCATGGAAGCCCCCAGCCCTTCCCCAGAGCTTGCCCTCCACATCACTTCCCTTTGCCTGCTCCTGAGTTATATCCATTTATGATAAGCAAGCAAACCAGTTAAGTAAAGTGTTTCTCTGAGTTCTGTGAGCAATGCTAGCAAATTCATCAAACCCAAGGAGGGGATGTTAGAGTCCAATGATTTGTGGCCATTAGATCAGAAACACAGGAGACGACCTACACTTCTGATTGACAACTGAAGGGAAGCAGTCTCATGGGACTGAGCCCTCAACCTGTGGAATCTCTAGGTAGACAGGGTCAGAACTGAGTTCAATTGTAGGACTTCTAGCTGATGACAGAGAATTGCTTATAAGAAAAATTATACGTTCATAATTGTACACGTGTGGGTGTGTGTGGGGGGGGGGTGTGTGGAATCCCACCCAGCCCCAAACATACAGGTCTGAATTGTGACCAAATAGATATAATGTCATTTATTTTAACAGCTTCATGTTGTTGGGCATTTAGACTATTTCCAATTGCTGTCATCTTTTTAAGGTAAATATTTTCTGCATCAATTTTATATTGGTGTTTCTCTTACTGTGGATGATTTCCTGAGACTTTTTTTTGTGTCATGGATATCCTGCTGAGATTGGTAGTAACATTGTAATATGTCAAGTTGCTCCCTCCAGACTCTTTGCAACCCCATGGACTGCAGTCTCTGCCAGCTCCCCTGTCATTTACTATCTCTAGGAGTTTGTTCAGAAGGGGTGTGATACATTTTTGTGATTTTGGAATTACGGTCTTGCTGATATCTCTGACCGCTTCCATGTGAGCTGTGCCTGCCTCATTGCTCAGTGATCCTGCTCTTGTGACAACTGACAAAGGGAACGGTGCTTCTGAGAGATGGGAGAGGCGGTGCTCTCCTCATCCTCTCCCCCATCACCTGCTCCAAAATGCAAGTAGAGTCAAAACTATATGTGCAGTGACAAAAGTGTCATGAGGAACAAAAGATTCTGGAACTAATTTTTCTTCCAAGATTGAGAATTTGGCAGCTCATGGAGTCCTAATTAGCAGAGAATATTGGTTCTAAGGACTGAATGAGTGACAACAGAAGAAAGGGCTTTGATTTCAAGTGCGGGGAGAAAGCGATGAGGTGCAGCCAGCTCTCGTCACAGGTAAATAATGAATGCAGGTATGTTTCTGCCCAGGATGGTAAAGGGAACCAGGAGGAAAGGAAAGAACACAAACCCTGATTGGCTGGTAATGTTCTGATGGGTTATAAAGATGGGTATTGACTGTAAGATTTTTAGGAGTAAAACAATATTTGTTACATCTTAATTCAATGAGGAGCTTTATTCCAACCCTGGGATTTTTTTCACAATGATAAAAGATGGCAGGATAATGAAACTGTCCAATGTTTGACTCTGGAGGTCAAAGACAAAGCCTTATTTATCACAAATCAACAACACCTAGAGCTAGCATAGCGCTGGCGAGCCCAATCAATGTCTTCTGATATTCCTTGAATGTGAACCAACCAGCAATGAGTTCCATTGTCCGTCCTTGATATTCAAGCAACAGCTTTACAGCTCTCCTTAGTTCACAGTTAATTCAATCAGCATTATCAACAAAGATATTTTGTGAGGTACTGTCGTCGTTTCAACCTTCTTTCTCCTCTCGGTATTGACAGTAGAATTCCAAAATGTCAGTTAGCTTATTTATATAAATCTGGCATAATTTGAGAAAAATACAAAGATGAAGAAGATGCTAGGAAGAAGTAAAATATATAGACAACCAATTCAGGAAAAATTAAAAAAAAAAAAGAGCAGGAATTTCAGCCAAAGAAAACTAAGAGAATAGAAAGAAATAATAAAAGAAACAAAGCAAAAATGTTTCTCAAACATAAAGAACATGAGCCTTTAGACCAAAAGGACTCCCAAAGTACCAAACAACTCAAATAAAAAAGACCCACATCTAGACATGTGCTTCGGATTTTTACATAACCAAGATTAAAAGACGTTACTAAAAAGTTTAATACTAAAGAAAATCACTGAAAAAAAAAAAAAAGGATTGCATCAGCAGTACTGAAAGAAAAGAACAGTAAAGCAAAGTTGTCAAATTACTGATCGAAAATTATTTTGAAATGTTATTTGTTAGCTTCAGCTACTGTCTTTTCTTATGTGCCTACATTAAGGAAGATATTTATGTGTTTGCTATTTATTTTTTAAAATTATTAACGAATACATACACTATTGCTATTCAGCCCATCTCAGCTATTTTGAGCCACCAGAAGAGAAATTCTAAGCAAATGATAATGTTAGTTTTTTCCTAAAATTTCACATCAACAGAAATTTGTTTGGGTAAAGAGAACACACACTCTGGGATTTTTGTTTCTTCTTTGCCAAATTTTCTTTTGTCTGTTGACATATATAACCAATTATAGTTTTCTTTACAGTTTTGCAGATTTTTGGTTTCTTTTCTCCAAGTTAAACTACTTTTACCCTTTCATTCATGTGTTTACTCCACAAACATTTACTGAGGATATACCTGGTGGGAATCCGGAAGACTGGGGTTCAATCCCTGGGTCGGGAAGATCTCCTGGAGAAGGAAATGGTGACCCACTCCAGTATTCTTGCCTGGAAAATGTCATGGATGGAGAAGCCTGGTAGGCTACAGTCCCTGGAGTCGCAAAGAGTCGGACACGACTGAGTGATTTCACTTTCTTTCTTTCTTTCTTTCAGATGGTAAAGAAACCACCTGCAGTACAGGAGACCTGGGTTCGATTCCTGGTTCAGTAAGATCCTCTGGAGTAGGGAATGGCTACCTTCTCCAGTATTCTTGCCTGGAGAATTCTGTGGACAGAGGAGCCTGGTGGGCTACAATCCATGGGGTCCCAAAGAGTTGGACAGGACTGAGTGACTAACATTTTCACTTTCACTATTGTAGATTATTCACTGTGATACGTAACTGTTGTATTGTTGTATAAAACAAATAAACTAAATTTTTTTTGTCTTCACAGAGCTTATAGTCTAGTCGGGGAGTGGGTAGTTGGTGACAGACAACTAAGGGAATAGGTAATCAAAATCCAAGTTGAGAGGACTTCCCAGGAGGTTCAGGGGCTAAGACTCTGTGCTCCCAATGCAGAGGGCCCAGGTTTCACCCCTGGTCAGGGAATTAGAGCCCACATGCCGCAGCTAAAGGTCCTGCATTCGGCAGTGAAGATCCAGCACAGCCAAATAAAAATAAACATTTTAAAAAAATCCAAGTTGATAATTGCTATGATCTAGTCTCCAGTGGGCTAAAAGATTCATAGGTCAGCTATTTCAAACTGCACAGACAGCAGAGAAAGCTTCCTGGGGGTGTGGACAATGTAGCAAAGTCTTGAATTTTTTTTTTTTTTTTAAAGGAGAATCTGGTTGCAAGGAGGCTAAGGAATTGAATTCCTAAGGAATTTGGGCACAAAGGAAGAAGCATCCTTTTCAAAGTGAGGATGCAGGAGGAAAGGTTTATAGAGCATGAGGACCTGCAGGCAAGGGGAAGGGGAGAGAGCTAGCAGGATCAGGTCACTAAGACTTTGACTCTCATGTTCCTTTGGGCCTTATCTTGAAGATGGTAGGGGCATGTTCTAAAGTGGGAAGGGGAGTTGTAATAATGTGTGTGGTTTGTTAGGAAGATACTCCAGTGAGTATTTAACATGCAGGCAAAATCAAAGGCAAGAATGTCAGAAGGCTGCTTCTCTGGCTGTCAGGAGAGACGAAGGAAGGAATCATTAAATCAGGAAAGAGGCATGAAAAGATGAAAAAGATACTGCACAGAGATTTTGACAGGATTCCACGCTCAGGTGGACACAGGGCTTCGGGATAGAAAGAGGCAAGAATAACTCAGCCCGGGTGGGGGATATTCAGATGAAAATGCACAAATGCCATTAGGTTAAATGCTTGGAGACTCCTAGGAGACACCTGGAGAGAGCTGGAGATGGAGTGCTATCTGCATACAGTTGGTGACAACACTGAAGTAATGGCCAAGGTCACTGAGGAGAACATGTGAGATCGCTCAGGGAACCCTGAGCCCTCAGGGCTGGGTAAAGGAAAGGGCTCCAAGAATGAATGAAACTGGAATACCAGACCGGGAGGCTAACATTCATCTAATCTTGCAGAGGCGACCAAGTAAAAACAAGGACAGAATATTTTTTGTTGTATTTTGCAACAGATAAATTACTGATGGTCATAGCAAGGGTAAGATGCTGTAGCTATAAATAACCTCGTTTGAAACAAGTTGTAAAAGATTTTGGGACAGAGGCTTCACTATCTTTTACTTTTGGAATGTGGGGATGGATTCTGACGTTGAAACGATTTTGTCCAGAGTGAGAGACAAAGCTGTGGCCCGTTTCCAGATTCTCCCTCCCGTGGGAGGTGAGGGAGATGCCGTTCCCGTCTGTTATGTGGTCATTTGTCCTGGCCTCATGCAAGCTTTCAGAACTCTCTTAAGAGAGGCTCAAGCAGAGGCTGTCACTATAATCGCCGGCCCCCGTGTTTCCATATTCCAGAACATTGTAACGTCTGTACTTCATCTGATCCTTCTCTGGCCCACGTCCAGCACGCTGTCACTGGCTTTTACTCTTATCTTGTGCTGAGTTATTTTTCCTCCCCTTTTTCAGTTCTCAGTGTTCTGCTTACTATTCCCAGCCACTTACTGGAATAAAAACACAATCATTTTATTTGATTTTTTTTCTCGTTCCCTTTTTTCCATCTTCTTTCCTCTCTCTCTTCTTTTTTTCTTATCTTCATTTCCTTTTGACATCTCAGACTTCACAATTCCATTGACAGTGAATTTTGAGATCCTCATAAGTTTATTCTCTATATAATCTCTACATTTGTTCTGCCTTCATAGTTTACATCTCTTCACTTGACTGGCTCCGAAACTCCTCAGTGAAAAAGCTCAAGACAGTGAGAAGGAAGGAAGCTGTTCTCAGTGGGAGCAGGTCTCACCTTTGCAAAGGACTTGATCCATCACCTACTAACCGTGTGCCTTGTACTTCAACAGCCTCTGAAGAGGGATGCTACTAAGAGATAATGTGAATATATCATTCAACTTAATAGAACAAACAATTCTACTGAAACCTGTGAGATAACAAACATAAGGCTTCCAAGATGGCTCAGTGGTAAAGAATTCACCTGCCATTACAGGAGCCTCAGGAGACACAGGTTCGATCCCTGGGTCAGGAAGATACCCTGGAGGAGGAAATGGCAACCTATTCCAGTATTCTTGCCTGGAGAAAACTCTGGCTTTCCTCCATTAGGAATGGGCCTTTGGTACAGTGGAATAAATTATGCTATTAAGTATTAGATTATGTCAACATGTATTAAATTTGACTCCTTGTGATGAGCTGGAAAATTCTTGGGCCGAGTCCAGAGTTCCCAATGCCCGAACTGCTTCTCTATCGATAGACTCAGTCACACTGGTTGGTTCCAAGAGTAGGACTAAGTCAGAGCACACTCTCCAGAAACACACTCTTTTATTGCCGGCTCGTGTTCTGGCCTCAACAATGGCAAGTTCTTGTCAATAATGGCACTGAGTTGGTTTTCTAAGGACAGGGGGGTCTCTCCCAAATGGGAGGCATTCACAGTCCATAAGATCATGTCAGCATCAAGATGAAAGAGAGATACCTCAAAGTATGGACATCAAGACCTCGCCATGCATAGAGTAAGATGCCTTTTCATCAGGATGTGTACATTAGAATCTCTGCTTTTCAGATGTCCCTGGAAGTGTCACTGATCTAAACAGCTCGGCACCAGTATTACACACAATAAGGTTAAGTATAAGCTAACTTGAGAAGATGATGGATTGGTCGTGCAGCCTATTCTTGCCCCCAGGAGGTGCTTCCCCTTCCACAGTGTGTGTGCCTGGGGATTGGAGCCTGTGCAGCTGCAGGTGTCCCCACTGTCCTCATGTCACCCCCCTCACATCACTGTCCTCACCACCCTCATGATCCCTGCGGTCACTGGGACCCACACACTTCACCCTCTTCGTATTCACTTGGAATCTGAATTTTAGGTACAGGGTCATTCCAGGAAGACAGAAAACACCAGAGAGACATTTTCGACTAAAGTGAAGGTGCTTCCTAACTGGCTCAGAGTGGTTTCTACTCCCATGCAAACATTTCTCTACTCTGGCAATGTCTCAGGTCACTGAGACCCCATGGGAAGGTTGCAAAGAGCCATGCTTCTAAATGCTAAGAAACTTGGTTTGAAAAAATACTAAGTCAGGCCAGGCCCTCCACCTTGAGTACACAGTTTGGTGGGAAGTAGCTCTATGCTCTGTGATTGCAAAGACTGTTTGGCTTACGGAAGTCTTTACACGGTCTAGCATAATCCTTAACACATAGGAAATGATCATTAATCACTGGGGAATACGTGAAATTTTTAAAGGAAAAATACACTTGAGGCTTGAGGGCAATTCTTGAGCATGTAATCATTAGATTTCCAGTTGCAAAACTGTTTTTTTGTTGTTGTTTTTTTTTTTCCTGATTGGTCTCTGATGATTTTTTTTTTTTTTTTGGTTCTGCTGGAGGGCTGAGCTTTGACTTTGCCTCCACTGTGGACCTGGTTTGCCAAAGGGGTGGAGAAAGCCAAAAACTTTGAGCTGAGCTTAAAAATGACACTCTACTAATGAAGCCCATCCAGTGAATTTTTTTATTTCAGTTATTATATTTTTCAGTTTCATAATTTCATTTTGGTTCTTTTCCATAACTTGCATTTTATATTCTGCTTTTTCTCACTTGTTTGGAGATAACTTGTAATCGATTGCTTGAGCATTTTTATGATGACTGTTTTCAAATTCTTGTTGATAATTCCAGTGTCTAATTCATTTTCATATGGACATTGGTTGATCGTCTTTACTCATTTGTGATTTTCCTGGTTCTTGGTATGACGTGATTTTTTTGTTAAATTGCTTCCTGGAATTTTGCTCTTATGGGCCCCATTTCTTTTATTCATTTATTTTTGGCCTCATCCTGAAGCATGCAGGAATCTTAGTTCCTGACTGGGATTGAATTTGCATGCCTTGCTGTGGAAGTGTAGATTCTTAACCACCGATCCCGTAACAATCTCACATTTTTGCAGTCATCCTGTTTAGGTTCTAGGTTTGCTGGTTGTGGTTCTAATGGCTGTTTAATTCTCAGGGCCTCTGTCAAGCCACTGTTGTCTGCTTGGTTTGTCCGGTGCCTCCAGGAGGCCACTGATCCCTGCTGGGAGGCCTGAAAGGATGGCAGTCATTTGTGCATGTCCCCTTTGCCAAAGCCCCCAGAACATCTTTGACTCAGGGGACAGGGGCTCCCTGAGTCCTGGGCCCCCTAATCTGCACACCTTTCTCCTTCTACACTTCACTCGGTCTCTTGCTCATCTCCGGAGTTTATAGTTGCCCTTAGTGTGAAGGAGTAGGGAGAGACGGGTCTACATTACCTTGCCAGAACTAACCAGAACTTAATGATATTCTCTGAATCTCCTTCCTAGACAGGACACTGGGATCATGGATTGGCCAGGATTGGGGGGGGTGGGGTCTGTCTTTGGATTGACAGGATGAAAAAACAATTCTAGGGATGGGTTGGCTGTCCATGCTCAGGTCTGGGAGGGGATCTTCCTCCTAACTTCTCTTTCTAGGACAACAGCCCAATCGACTGGTCAAGGTCTCCTTATCAGGAGGTGGTGGGAGAATAAGTTACACTGTAAGGAGTAGGCTTTGGCCACCTCATGAGAAGAGTTGACTCATTGGAAAAGACTTTGATGCTAGGAGGGATTGGGGGCAGGAGGAGAAGGAGACGACAGAGGATGAGATGGCTGGATGGCATCACTGACTTGATGGAGGTGAGTGAGTGAAATCGCTCAGTCGTGTCCGACTCTTTGCGACCCCATGGACTGTAGCCTACCAAGCTCCTCCGTCCATGGGATTTTCCAGGCAATAGTACTGGAGTGGATTGCCATTTCCTTCTCCAGGGGATCTTCCTGACCCAGGGATCGAACCCGGGTCTCCCGCATTGTAGACAGACGCTTTACCGTCTGAGCCAGATGGACGTGAGTCTGAGTGAACTCCGGGAGTTGGTGATGAACAGGGAGGCCTGGCGTGCTGCGATTCATGGGGTCCCAAAGAGTCGGACACGACTGAGCAACTGAACTGAACTGAACTGAAGGAGTAGGCCCTTGCCCCTCCATGTGCCTTCCCCACCTTGCTGCTTCTTGGCACTTTTGTGCACAAGAATTGTGTTGTGTTGTGGAATTCTGAGGTGAGGGTGTCGAGAGCCCAGAAGAGCAGGCGAGCACAGGTCGTTACACCTACTCCACCCCGGGGCCGAACTTGTAGGGCATCTTGAGTCTCCGAAACTCTGGCGCTGCGGGACTGTATGTCGGTTTCCAGGCATTAATTAGGTGGAAAAGCTCTTTTTCAGTCTGGAAGGAGGGCCCGTCCCTAACAAGAGACCCCAGTTGTTGAACCTAGCCCTTGGCTGTCTCTCGAAACCTGTTGAAGGTCTAAGACGTGAGTCACACCTTCAGCGGGGCCCAGCAGAAGAGGGGACCCCGGCAGCCAGAAGTTCAGGTTCCCGAAGAGCTGCAAGAGTGAACACAGACAATGAGGGGGACCAAGGCACGTGAGCCCACTACCCAGCCAGAGTGGACAACACCCAGCGACCGAGCAGAGCTGGATGACCTACGGAGGGCTGCTGGCAGCTGTGCAAACCGGGGGCAGACGAAAACTCCGGCCCCACGTAAACACCCAATTTAAAGCCCAAGCCACATGGAACTCCCGCCAGAAGTTAAACGCTGGTCGACAAGTAAACCCAGATCCGCCGCTAAACCTGGGGTCCTGCAAGAACCTCTCATGTATAAGCCTGGGGTAGGTCCTGAACCTCTCAGACATAAACTTGTGGGGGTTTAAACCCCACCTGATGTACTGGATGTAAATAATCCCACAGCCGTAAACCTGGGGCCTTGGATGTGAGTCCCCCAGTTGTAAACCTGGGGCCCCAGATATATGACCCCAGCCATAAACCTGGAGCCCTAGATGTGAATATCCCTCACCCAGCCGTAAACCCTGGGCCCCGGATGTTAAGTCCTCCCGCCATAAACCTAGGGCCCCAGTTTAAGCCCGCCAGTCATAAACCTGGGGCCCCAGATGTATGACCCCAGACATAAAGCTGGGACCCTGGGTGTATAACCCCAGCTGTAAAGGTGGGGTAGAGGGTGTAAATCTTTCCGACATAAAGTGGGGGTCCAGCAGTAAAGACCACCGCGGTCTGGTCTCCAGTCGGTTATGCCCGAAGACAGCAACCCGAATCGGAGCTGTAACCCGGCGGCCTATGCTGAGCTCCGGAGTAGAGTAGGCCTGCCAGGCCTGGGCATCCCGCGCCCTGGTGCCTCAGACCTGATGCCTGGCGTCAGAGGACTGCAGTCACCACAGCAGAAGGCCACTCCTCGGGCCTCCGTCTCTCGACCCAGAGGGCTCCGACTGGACGCTGGCCCTCAGGCGCCTCCGTGGCAGGACAGCCGGCGAAGTGAGTGTGCGTGTCTCCCTTGGGTCCCCGAGCTGGCACGACGGGCGCGGTCTTAGAGTGCGGCCCCTCTTGACCGGGGTGGGGGTGGGGGGGTGTTGAAGCCGAGACCACCGCCTCCTACCCTGGTCTCCTTTGGCCTCTCCTCCGGGCGCAGAGAGACCTCGACCGGGCCAGGCTGTTCCCAGGGCCAGCTGTCCGCGGGCTCACAGGTCGGGGCACCCGGGCGGCACGAGAGGCCGGCTGTCAGGGGCAGGGGCATTGGGATCCCACGCTCTGGGATCGTGGTCCCGTCCTGGCCCGGCAGGCAGTGTAAGGGTGGACCGAGCGGACAGGTTGGCCTTCGGACCACACCTTTGGGGTGTGATAGGAGATAGTGGTTCTGTGTCGGCACTTCGTCTGAGGCAGATGCTGGCCCGGGGTGGAGCGCTGAGGTCCCGCCGGCCGTTGCTCGCCTGGGGAGGGGGTCCAGCGCAGCACCGCGCCCCGCCCCGTGCCTGGGCTGCTCCGTCTCAGTGGATCCTGGTCTAGGTGTTCGGAAGTTGCCTAGTGCAGCCCTTTCCTTCACTTGGCCTGTCATCACCATAGTGTCTTTTCAGAGGTGATCCTGCACGATGTGAAGATGGCGGGGTGGTAACTGAACAAGTTGGGAGACATGGCTGTACCTCCGGTTGGACTGGGAGCATTTTTATTTTTTCCCCAAATGGGCTGGTTGGCCAGGGTGGAGCAAAAACCCTTATCTCTCAGCACCCTGCCTCTCATGCAGGGCAAATTCCCTCCCAACTTTATTTGATCGTGGATTGTGGCATGTTCCTATTTATCCAGGGAGGAGCCCTTAAACAAAAGCATTTGTCGGGTATCTCCTTGGGAGAAAATATATTGATATGCCTACTCTTAATTCAAGGGATGTATTCGATATTGTTTTCCTGGTTTCATTACCAGGCAGAGTGTGTATAAAGTTGATTGACACATTGTACTAGTGGTGCTTAGTGCTTTTCTGAAACATACATTTTTTTTTGGTCACTTGGGGATACGTTAACATATTTTTTTCTGATTAAAATATGTATCATATTCATGGTAGTAAATTTGGAAAATACAAAAACAGAAACTGCTTAAGCCTCGCCATCCACAGGTGGCATCTGTGAATATTTTGTTGTTTCTTCCTATGTCTGTTTGTCTCATACTTGAATGCAATTTAGGTGATGACTTTTTTTTTTTCCCCCTTAACATCTAATGATCATGAAATAATTCAATTGTTCAATTTTAGCACTTTCAGAAGCTGTTCTGTGTAGTTGTAAAATGGAAAAGAGAAGGATTTAATATATTTATTCTTAGAGAGTAATCATCATTCTTACAAAGAAATGAATAAAGAAGGTAAACATTTCTCATCATTCCATCACTTAGACATGAGAGCTGTAAATTTTGTCTCTTTGCTGATTTATTTCTTCATACTTTCAATGCTTATAGGACTATTTTTGTTCTTAAACAGCATGTTTTTATTTCAAGTCAGTATATTACAAATAACTTTACATACCAAAATATCACTTTTGCTTATTTCTCCTAGAGGCATTTATTTTTTAAAAACAAGAATGAGAACTTTTTTTCATTTAATAAAAAAGTCTAATGGTGTAACATGATTACTGAGGAAAAAAATAGTCCTTTTAGGTTATTCACGAAAAAAAGTCACACCGTTTTGGAATAACTTCTTTGCTGTATCTACTTCTGTGTACAATTTTTTTTTAACCATATATTATGAAATTTTTTCTCACAAAAATGAGATTGTAATATATATTGTTAACAGATTGTTCAAATATTTGATCAGATGTTAATACAGTGAATATTGAGTTCATTTCAGTTTAGTTCCTCAGTCCTGTCTGACTCTTTGTGACCCCATGGGCTGCAGCACACCAGGCTTCCCTGTCCATCACCAACTCCCAGAGCTTGCTCATCTCATGTCCAATGAATAGGAGATACCACCCAACCATTTCATCCTCTGTCATCCCCTTCTCCTGCCTTCATTCTTTCCCAGCGTCAGGGTCTTTTCCAATGAGTCAGTTTTTTGCATCAAGTGGCCAAAGTATTGGAGTTTGAGCCTCAGCATCAATCTTTCCAATGAATATTCAGGACTGATTTCTTTTAGGATGGACTGGTTGGATGTCCTTGCAGTTCGAGGGACTCTCAAAAGTCTTCTCCAACACCACAGTTCTAAAGCATCAATTCTTCGGGGTACAGCCTTCTTTATGGTCCAACTCTCACATCCATACATGACTACTGAAAAAAACCATAGCTTTGATTAGATGGACTTTTGTAGGCAAATGTCTCTGCTTTTTAATATGCTATCTAGGTTGGTCATAGCTTTTCTTCCAAGGAGCAGGCGTCTTTTAATTTCATGGCTGCAATCACCATCTGCCGTGATTTTGGAGCCCAAGAAAATAAAAATAAAGTCTGTCACTGTTTCCATTGCTTCCTCATCAGTTTGCCATGAAGTGATGGGATCAGATGTCATGATTTTAGTTTTCTGAATGTTGAGTTTTAAGCCAACTTTTCACTCTCCTCTTTCACTTTCATCAAGAGGCTCTTTAGTTCTTTGCTTTCTGCCATGAGGGTGGTGTCATCTGTGTATCTGAGGTTATAGATATTTCTCGCAGAAATCTTGATTCCAGCTTGATTCTGGCATTTTGCATGACGTGCTCTGCATAGAAGTTAAATAAGCAGGGTGACAATATACAGCCTTGACGTACTCCTTTCCCAATTTGGAACCTGTCCATTGTTCCGTGTCTGGTTCTAACTGTTGTTTCTTGACCTGCATACAGATTTCACAGGAGGCAGGTCGGGTGGTCTGGTATTCCCATCTCTTGAAGAATTTTCCAGAGTTTGTTGTGATCCACACAGTCAAAGACTTTGATATAGTCAATAAAACAGAAATGGATGTTTTTCTGGAACTCTCTTGCTTTTTTGATGATCCAACAGATGTTGGCAATTCGATCTCTGGTTCATCTGCCTTTTCTAAATCCAGCTTGAATGTCTTGGGGTTCAATGTATTGTTGAAGCCTGGCTTGGAGAATTTTGAGCATTACTTTGCTAGCCTGTGAGATAAGCGCAATTGTGTGGCAGTTTGAACATTTTTTGACATTGCCTTTCTTTGGGATTGGAATGAGAGCTGACCTTTTTCAGTCCTGTGGCCACTACTGAGTTTTCCAATTTTGCTGGCATATTGAGTGCAGCATTTTCGCAGCGTCATCTTTTAGGATTTGAAATAGCTCAACTGGAATTCCATCACTTCCATTAGCTTTGTTCATAGTGATGCTACCTAAGGCCCATTTGAGTTCTCATTCCAGGCATATCTGGCTCTAGGTGAGTGATCACTTAAGGTACGTATGGTGAATATACTTAAAGTTAAATGTTTGAGTATATCCATAATGATTTCATTCCATTTCAAAGTGGAATTATTGGACCAAAGGGTTGAGTCTTTCTAAGGTTTTTATAGGAATGAACAAATTTAGCTTGCACAAGTATGTATCAGCTTGTCTTTCCCTCAGTAGTATTGGAGGCTCTTCACTCCTCCTGTCTGGGACAACATTGGATACTTTAACTTATATTTAACGTTTCATAATTTCTTAGGTGAAAACAGTTTATGTATTTTCTCTTTCGAGTGACTTGTTCATATCCTTTGTCCATTTGTCTATGAAAGTGTGTGTCTCTTCAAATTTTATCAGTCATTTATGTTCTAAGAATATTAACTCTCTGAGACTGTATCGGTGGGAAACATTGCCTCCAACTTTTAAGTTGTTCATCAATTCTTGAGGCCTCAGGGAATTTTAGTTATGTATGTTATTATTTTTGATAAATTAACCTTGCAAAATCAGCTTGGGAAGGTAAGTTTGTTTTGACCTTCCATTAAAAAAAAAGAAAATATTATTGGCAAGTGGTATGTTTCCAGTTAGAGGTTTTTTTTTTTTTGATTAATTTGTATTGGAATATTGCTGCTTTGCAATTTTGTGTTAGTTTCTACTGTACAGCAAAATGAATCAGCCATACATATACATATACTCCTCCCTTATGGACTTCCTTCCCATTCAGGTCACTACGGTGCATTAAGTAGTGTTCTCTGTGCTATACAGTATGTTTTCATTAGTTTTATATTTTATATATAGAATCAATAGTGTATATGTGTCAATCCCAATCTCCCAGTTTTTCCAATTAGAGTATTTATTTATTAGTACTCTCCTAATATTATTAAATGAGAAAAATCAGATGAAATAAATGCCTCTGATATGGGGATGGCACATGTATTTTCTGAGATAATTGTATAAACAGAAGCTGCACTTTTGGTTTTAGCTGGTAGACTGACCTCCTTTCTCCGTGGCTCATCCCTCAATCAGTTAAATCTACAGTAGGGCATCTCACACTTGCCAGAGAATGAGTCTCCTTGTTCCCACTGGGCACAGACTCAACCTGTGTCTCGCTGTGTGTGTGTAAGTCAGCACAATGATTGTGAAAGGCCGAGATGCAGAACTAGGTTAGTAGGATGTCAGGATGTCTGTGTGTGCAGCTAACTGGTTCTTCGAATGACTTTAATCATGATTTCCATGTCAACATACCAGAATTATTACATATAAAATTAAAGACTATTCCGCCATCAGGTTCATCAGGGCAGAAAGGATTCTTCTGGTTTGTGCCAGTATGTGAGTGGTTGCTCATGCAGACTGGATTCCCCAAACTTTTCTCATTGTAATAACTTCAGAACTAGGGTGCTACACTGGTTAGTCCAAGGAATAGATTTGAACCAGAGTTGCAAGGTCTATGAATGGATCAAAATGAAGACCTTATTCCAATATCATTTCTCTAGACTTGTTTGGAAGGTGCTTTAATACTTTGAATCTAATATTTTAGATTGCTAGTAAGCTTGCTGAAGACCCCACCACTCCTTGTTGTCTGGTGCCCAGTTATTTCTGCCTTGAATATTACCTAGTTGGTCTGTCACAGCATTTGCGTTCGGTTTCCTAGTCCATACAGTAGATACTCGTGGAGCTGTCAAAGCCAGAAAGATGATGGGGGGGGGGTGGCAGGTGGGGTTGAGGTCAGAACAGATCATTAGATAAGGTGGAGGGGGCAGAAAGGTGGCTAGGAGTCCTCTTGCTAGAACAGACAGCCTGAGGCAGCTGCCCTAACCAGTGAGTGGAGATTGGGAAAAATAACATCTGTGAAAGACACGGGAGGACCAGGGATCATAGAAGCGGGGGAAACAGAAGGTGGGCTGGGGTGTAGTGTGGCAGCAGGAGGGTCCCCAGAGCAGCTACAGGTCTCACTGGCATCCTCAGGTTGTGACCAGTTGGGTCTTGCAAGGCCTAGGTGTGTGTCTGGAATCAGATGTTCGTCTTCCCCCACCTGCCAGTGTCTTTGGCTTGAGCACAGGGAGCTGTGAAGGCAAGGCGTTGATAACTCATCAGGATCGTTTTTCTGAGTTGTGAGTTCCTGACTTGCTTCTCTACCAGCCTGGCTTCACTTCAACAGTGTCCCGTTGGTTGGTCACAGAGCACAGAGACAGAGTGAGTAGAGGGACTCACCCTGTGATGAGCCAAATGAGAAAGAATTTTTTAGTGTCCCCGTGGGCTGGTGTGTGGCAGAGTGCTGCTGCCCAGGACTTTACAACCTGCACACTTTTCCACTGACTTCTGGAGCACTCTGTTTTCTCCTCTGAAAGACAGATGCTAACAGTCATTAGCCCTCAAGGTTACTGAGACAATCAAGTGAGGTCATCTTGCAAGCATGCTCAAAGTGATACCTGGCCCGTGGCAAGCATTCAGTAAGTCTTAGCTGCTCTCACGTTTATGTGGAGTCTGGTACTTTGGTAGCTGTTTATTAAGGTTGATGTAGCACTGCTAGTGCCCTATGCTCATTCTCTCACTCCCACAGCTCCAGAAGCAGGATTTAGGGGAGGCACACTGATGTGTACAATTTCTCTTTCCTAAGCCAGATGTAAAAAAAGGTAGTGACGCATATGCCTTTTTGACAAATGTGTGCTAGAGTGAAATGAATTACCTCGAGATTCCATATCATCCAGCTCTAACATTTTTAACTGTGTCATAAAATCCTCAGAATGTTGGCTGGGATAATTCTTTGTGGATGAAGCTGAAAAATGATAGATAATTTTTCACTTTATACAACATAAAATTGCTGTATGTTTTACAGATTCTCTTATCTGAACCTTTTAGTAGTACAATCTAGGAAAACATTGTATTTCTAGTTTAAAAAGTAGTAAAGAACCCTATGCCCCAAACCTGTAATTTGAAGTGTATGTTTTTCTGGAAGGCAGATGGATAGCGGATAGCAGGGGCCTCGCTGTGGCCTGGTCCTGGTAGAGAGAGATTCCAGAAGGATGAGAGTGAAGATTCCGGTAACTTAGAAGTATTTCGATAACATCCATAATAGTCACTGGAAACATCAAGTTAGTTTCTCAATGATCATTATATAAAAGGCTAGTCTCCACATTTAACCTGGTTGCCTGGTAAGAGGAGAATGACAGTGATTGTTTAATTCATGAAAAGTTAAAGAAACAAAGCTGTGTTGTGCTTGGGCAATGATCCATCTCTGTGTTTTATTTTCTAGAAGATGCGATGCTTGCCTGTCATTTTTCTCTGTTTACTCTTAAGAAATACAAGATATAAAGTATTCATAGGAAGTCCTTGTTCTTTTTATTGCTGAATTTTAGGCTCAAATTAAATTTTTACTACATAATAGTTATTTAGTAATGATCATGCTGTTTTTATTGGTTACATTGTGATAAAATCTAGTCTGTGAAATTTATGAGACCTTCTGCTATACCGTCTGTTGAATAATGAGGTAGTATTGCACACATAGAAGGTCTTTATAAATGACCATTCTGACATTTGGAAAAACTATACTGACCAATCACATCCCCTTACCTACTGATATAGAAGTGATACAGAATACAAAACACTTGTTTCATCCTTTCTGAGTTCAAGCTTTTCTTTCATTGTGCATAATTTAATAAGGATAAATTCGTTGAATAAAATTCAAATTTTACTGAAAAATTTTTTTACTGAGTGACAAATTCCAGGATGGATGCTAGATATTATAAAAATGTAATTTTTTTCCATATTAGTGTATAATCTGGGGTAATTCCAAGCAAAATCTAAGTGAAATTCTTTTGGAATCTCATAAATTTAAAATATACCTTAAAAGTAACTTGGTATAAAGAACGAATGACTGTTAGACAAAAACATAATGCCACGCAAATAATTGTCATAATATGTTTTGATATGCTGAATATCCCAAATTAAACCTTATACATGTAAAAAGCTATCTTCTTCCTTTAAAATCTGTATATTCCATGAATAGGATTAATCTTAGATTAAATCCACCCTAATGCTGATACATTCAAATCCAGTCATATGGGCTATTTTGTGTAAAATGAGGTACATTTTTCAGTTATATGAGTAATTAGCATTGTATAAACACACTCATGAGGATATGAGCTTATCAACAGAGTATTTAAGATTACACTAAATCTTCCCCAAAGATACTGAGTCAGTGAGTAAACTTTTGAGCCCTACCAAGTTTGGTAAACTGGTTACCAACTTTGTAATGTACATCAAGTTCAGGAGAATATGTTGTAATCAGGAGGCCCCTGTGTAATCACTCTGGTCTTTAAGCTTCTGGTTTCTTCAGAATTGCTTGTGTATACATACACAGTGCAGTGATAACATGCAAGTATTATAAAATTCTTTATCTGTAGGCATGCATTTCCTTATTTTGATACATCAAGTGTTTGATACAGATTCCTTGAGCAAAGTCTCAAATGTGTAAACTCAAGGTAAATTGAGTGTGTTCAGTATATTGAGCTATATTTAATATTACATGAGATTTCTTTGGGCTGAAGAAGACACTAAGAGGGCATAGGTGCTGATTCACTAATTGGCCACCCTGGCAGCCTGAAAACATACCTACAACTGCTTACTGCACTCTCAGGCTGGGTTTAAGGCAAGAAAGATCTGGCTGAGTACGGATGGTTCCTAGCTGAAACCATTTGAGTTAAATTTGTTTTCTTGTTGAAGGGAAGCAATACTGCATTAAGAATAAATCCTGAAACAGTTTCTCGTGTGATATGTATGCTGTGGGGTAATGTAGGCTATAACTATTAATTGACCTAAAGCAGAGAAAGGGCTTCCTTGGTGCCTTAGATGGTAAAGAATCCGCCTGCAATGCAGGAGATCCAGGCTCGGTCCCTAGGTTGGAAAGATTTCCCTGAAGAAGGGCATGGCAACCCACTCCAGTATTCGTGCCTGGAGAATCCCATGAACAGAGCAGCCTGGCAGACTACAGTCCATGGGGTCGCAAAGAGTTGGACACAAATGAGGGACTAAGCGCAGCACAGCACAAAGCAGGGAAACAGAGATTATAATTTTTTTCACTGACCCACTCGTTCACCTATGTACCAACCATTTCTTAAAGTTGAATCTCTTCCAGTTAGGATTTGAAGATACAGAGTTGAATAAGCCTCACTTCTTTTGTGGATGGCCCCTGCAGCAGTCCAGTAAGAATTGGACACAGGGCAGAGCACAGAGCTGGGGTGCCCAGAGAGTGGCTGAGGGCATGGAGGCAGGGGCAGGGGAAGTTTCCGTAGAGAACACAGAGCTGACGCTGGATGGCTATCAGGAAAGTCAGATGGTCCAGGGAGGAGGGTGCAGGGTGACATCCCAGCAAGGGACTCAGCCATTTTGTGTGACTGGACCTTAGGTTCCTGATCTGAGAGGCTGCGCATAACCCAGCCCTTCTCTCCCTTGTCCATCCTAGCTCACGCTGCTGTAGCTGCACTGGCCTTCCACATTCCCTGAGCAGGACAGAGGAATCCTGCCCTCCAGCCTTGCAGTGGCTTTCTTCTCACAGTGGGCTTCCCCACGACATCCACATGGGGCGCTCTCTCCCTCCTTCAGGGCTCCTTTCAAATCTCACCTGCTCCATGAGGACACACCTACAACCCCCCCTGCCCCGCCCCCAGCCCTGCCACCCCTTACAATGGCAGGCAGCCCTCTCCCCTCTTCTGACACACCACATCCATCTTTCTGAATCTACATTTTGTATTCCCAGGTCATTTTCTGCTTTTTTTTCCTTACTGTTAAAATTTACTTATTCAGGACATCGCTGATGGTCCAGTGGTTAATAATGTGCCTTACAATGCAAGAGATGCAAGTTCAATCCCTGGTCAGGGAACTAAGATCCCCCATGCAGCTAAGCCTGTGGGCCACAACTACTGAGCCTGCTTGCCACCGCGAGAGAGTCTATGTGCCTCAACCAAAGATCCTGCATGACACAGGGAAGATCCTGGGTACCGTAGCAAGACCTGATACAGCCAAATAAATAAATAGATAGATAAAACTAAAAAATAAAATTATTTATTCATTCTGATTCACATTTATATTTGTTTTCACCTGCTACAGTGTTAGCACCTATTTTATATGCTGGTAAATTCTAAAACTCATAAACAGTATGGAGTTCACGATAGGTACACTGTAAGTATTTGTTGAATGAATGAAAAAGAATTAGTTGGTTAGGCAGTCTTCTGAAGAGGTAGAAATCATGCTTTGAAAGCCGTTGAGTTTGGACTAAAAGGAAATTCCCACAGCAGTGTTGCCATGGTTACTCTCACTTGACTAGGAACTACATCATCACTGGCCCCACTGAGAAGGCACCTTCACCACCATGCTTCCACGGATACTCTTCACTCTCACTGCCTGTTTTTCACGCACTTCTCCATGGATTTTACCTGTTTAGCAGAAGCCAGGTGGCCTGGGTGATCCTAGTAGCAAGGAAACCTGTGACAGTGGTTTTGAAATTTCCACTCTCAGACTGCACGTCCAGACAAGGGGTTTGATGTGGGAATGAGTGGATCAATGAGTCTTCCATGAAGGACTCTGTCTTACCTAGTTAGCCATGGCTTTCTCTGTATAATGACCATGGCTTTCTCTGTATAATGACCTGGTCGTTATCCTGCCAGGTGCATTCCATCTGGCTTTTTTTTCAGTTAAATTTTATAGCAGCTTTTCAGGAATGAATGCATTATTAGTGTTTTAAAAATAAAAAGTTGGAGCTGGAAGAGGTCAGCTAATATTCCAAGGTTAATCATTTAAGTTAGTTAGTGATAAAATCAGATTTTGAACACAAGCAATTTTATTTCAGAGTTCATGCTGACTATGCCAGCTACCTACACCTGCTTCTGTTTATTTGTAAAAGAAGAAGGAAAGTTTCCACTTTGGGTCTCCTAATCAGACTAGAAGGCACTTTGAAGTTCTTGTCTGAATAATGCCATGTAGAACCAACCAACTCTAGGCAAAGTTTATTTTACAACCATTTGGTTGTCAATGACCTCTACACGTGTTAATGCTGGGCTCAGCCGTAAGATAGACTATTGTAAACTGACCGGTTTGTCTACAGACATTCAATAGAGAGTTGACACAGCAGGTCAGTGGGGGAAAGACTGACTTTTTAGCAAATGATAGCTTTTGACATTCGGTTATCCATTAAGAAAACCCAAAACTAAAGGCCAAGAAATTAGTTCTCACATCATATCACATGTAAAAGTAAATTCCAGATTGATAAAAGTCTTACCTGTGAAAAGACAAAAATGTAAAATTTTAGAAGAAAGTAAGGAGAATGTCAATAATCATGAGATTTGGGAAGGATTTTTAAACAAGACACAGAAATGCACACCATTAGGTAAAAGATTTTTATACTTGACTATATTGGGAAATTTTGCTTATCATAAAAATACTGAAAGACAAGCCATAAATTAGAAGAAAATATTTGTAACACAAGAAATCAAGTGTTTAGAATCCAGAATATATACATATATATTTTCTTGTGTGTGTAAGAAGTTGACAGAGAGGGAAGAAAGTGCATGAAAGACACAAAGAGGGATTGCATAGAAGGCTTCATTAGGGCCTTCTATGGGCTTCATGCTCACGAATGATAGCTATCAACAGCCAGAGAGATACAGAAACATCTTAGGGTTATAGGAACTGGAGAGCAGTTGAATGTGAGGCAAGTGATGGACCCTGAACATATTTCCATGTTTCTTCTAGTTTTTATGTTTATGGAAGTTCCTGTTGAGGCAATAGTTGCCCTGGATGAGTAAGATTATGATTAAAAAAAAAAAAAAAGCCACGGTCTCCTGAACTGGAGGAACCAGGAAGAGAATCCTAAAGGAGCCAAAATGGCTGTAGGATGGAGGAGAACCCCAGGGAGGAGGAGGAAAAAGAGGGACATCTGACTCTGAATGTAAATGCAGCCCAGGGCTGAGCATTGGATCCCACATGCTTGAGGCAGACTGACAGCAGCTACATCAGAGACTTCAGGAGCTGAGCTCAAGTCTGGCTGTCTTGTTCAGCAGTGGCATGAGGCTCTTGACACTGAATCTAGTCAACCTATTTGCTTGTGCTAATAAAATAAGAACATCCATACTCTGAGCAGTGGAAGAAAACCCAGAATCTCCACAGTATGGTAGACATAATCCAGAATTACTTGATCTACAGAGAGCCAGGAAAATGTGACAGCCCTTTCCCCCCATCTTAAGGGAAAAACAGTCAGTCTATGATAGCCCTGAGACAACCCAGGTTAGACTTATCAGGCAAGACTTAAAGTAATATTGACACTGTGGTTGATGTGTTTAAGGGAAACATACTCATGTCAAACAAAAACATAGGAAATGCTGTAGAGAAATAGAAAATAGAAAAATGACTGAATGGAAAATCTAGAACTGATAAAAATGCAAAATAAGTTCACTGGAGGAGCTTAGTTGTGGGTTAGAGATGATAGAAAAAGGGGCCTGAAGACTTGAAGACAGAGCAATAAAAAGTATAAAATCTGAAGAAGTGAAACAAAGTGGTTGGAATCTTAGGGAACTGGAGACAGTTTCACAAGTCTAGCTTATGTGTAATAGAAGTTCTAGAAGGAAAGAGAGAATGAAAGTCATCTTAGAACAAAATGAGAGGATGAGACAAAAAAATAATTGAGGAAATAATGGTTAGTGCCTTCCCAAATTAGGTGAAAGATATAAATTGACAGATTCAGAACCTCAAACAGGATAATATAAAAAGGAATCATGGCTAGTCCAATCATGGACAAATTGCTGAAAATCAGAGATGAGAAAACCTTGAGTTCACCAGAGAAAAATGACAAATTATATACAGGAGAGTGATGATTTTAATTATCACAAATTTCTCATCAGAAGCTATGGAGGCTACAAAAAGGTGAAAACACCTTTTACATTACAAAAAAGAAGAAACAAAACACATGATAACCTGAAATTCAATGTTCAGTAAAAAAATCCTTTTAAAACAAAGTACAAGTAAGGATATTTTTTTACCCAGAAAAAGTATTAACTAAAGGAGGTTTTTGCCATGAGACCTGTACTACAAGAAATGCTAGACAGTGTTGTTCAAACTGAAGTGATACCAGAAGGAACCTTGGGTCTTTAGGAATGAATGAAAAGTGTCAGAAATGGGAAATTTATGGGCAACCATAAAAGGCATATTTCTCAATTTCTTTAAAAGCATAGAAATGTTTAAATATTACAACGTTTAAATATTATAACACTGTCTTCTGAGGTTTGTAAGGTAGGCATGCAACATACATGAAAAGTTAGTGTAAAAATTAGCACTAGAAGATAAATATTTACTGTGGTTGCAGATTTTTGTATTTTAAGTGAATTGGTACAGTATTAACTCCAACTAGATTGATAAGTTAAGGATGACTATTGTAATCCCCAGAGCAACCATGAAAACATGCAAATCTGTACATTTTAAAAAGTTTAGTTTTTCAAAATAGAAATTAAAAGCATTTGTATAATCTAAAAGAAGGTGGGAAAGAAGGAAGACAGAAACAAAAAACAGAAGGAGCAGCAAATAATAAGATGATAGACTTGATCTGAACATATCAATGCTTACCTTAAATGTTAATGTAATATGAGAGAATATCAGGATGGATACTAAAGGGAGAACCAACTATTTGCTGTCTACAAAAGATGATTTGCTTTAAGTTTAAATATATTTTAAAAATGGATGGGCTAAATAAGCTATTTGAACAGTGTATATCAGAGAATTGGAATTACTGTATTAACAGCAAGTACCTACAATTTCAAGGCCAAAATTGTTATGAAGGATGAGAATTCCAAACTGAAAACAGTGTCAATTCATCAGGAATTCATTAATAAGCATAAATTTGTGTGAACCTAGTAAGAAAACCTCAAAATATTATACATGAGGAAAATATCAATAGTTTGAAAGGGAGAAATACGAAATTTCACAAACATAATCTTCTCTTAGCAATTGATGGAACAACCAGACAAAAATTAATAAAGACATAGAGACTCTGTTAGTTACCTTGAGCTGTTGAAGATAGAACACTGAGTCCCAAACTACGGAGTGTACACTGTTTTCAAATGCATGTGGTGTGTTTGTCAAGGTAAAGTCTCTCTATTGGGCCATAAAACATGTCTCAATAAATCTGAAAGGCTTGAAAGAATACAGGGTTTAGTCTGGTCACAATAGAATTAAAGTAGGAATCAATAATAAGCTATCTTGAAAACACCCAAATGTTTGGAGAACATCACACTTCTAAATAATTCATAAGTGAAAGGAGAAAAATCTCAAAATTAGAAAATAATGAATGATAGGAAAAATAAAAAGCATCTGTTCCAGAAGAACATCTACTTCTGCTTTATTGACTACATCAAAGTCTTAAACTGTGTGGATCACAACAGACTGTGGAAAATTCTTCAAGAGATGGGAATACCAGACCACCTGACCTGCCTCCTGAGAAATCTGTATGCAGGTCAAGAAGCAACAGTTAGAACTGGACATGGAACAATGGACTGGTTCCAATTTGGGAAAGGAGTATGTCAAAGCTGTATGTCATCTATTTAACTTCTATGCAGAACACTTCATGTGAAATGTGAGGCTGGATGAAGCACAAGCTGGAATCAAGATTGCTGGGAGAAATATCAATAACCTCAGATACGCAGATGATACCATGCATATGGCAGAAAGCAAAGAGGAACTGAAGAGCCTCATGATAAAAGAGGACAGTGAAAAAGCTGGCTTAAAACTTAACATTCAAAAAACCAAGATCATGGCATCCAGTCCCATCAGTTCATGGCAAATAGATGAGGAAACAATGGAAACAGTGACAGACTATTTTTTTTGGCTCCAAAATCACTGCAGATGGTGACCGCAGCCATGAAATTAAAAGATGCTTGTTCCTTTGATGAAAAGCTGTGACCAACCTAGACAGCATATTAAAAAGCAGACATTACTTTGCTAACCAAGGTCCATCCAGTAAGTGCTATAGTTATTTTCAGTAGTCATGTATGGATGTGAGAGTGGGACTATAAAGAAAACTGAGTGCCAAAGAATTGATTCTTTTGAACTGTGACATTGGAGAAGACTCTTGAGAGTCCCTTGGAATGAAAGAAGATCCAACCAGTCCATCCTAAAGGAAATCAGTCCTGAATATTCATTGGAAGGACTGATGCTGAAGCTGAAACTCCAGTACTTTGGCCACCTGATGTGAAGAACTGACTCATTAGAAAAGACTCAGATGCTGGGAAAGATTAAAGGCAGGAAGAGAAGGAGCCAACAGAAGATGAGATGGTTGGATGGCATCACCGACTCAATGGACATGAGTTTGAGTAAGCCCTGGGAGTTTGTGATAGGGAAGCCTGGTGTGCTGCAGTCCGTGGGGTCACAAAGAGTCAGACATGACTGAACGAATGAATGGAACTGAACTGGACTGATATTTTGTGGTTGCATGCAGTTTTTATAGGGATATTTACAGCTTTAAATGTTTGTTTAAGGAAAGAAAAAGTTCTAAGTAATGCCCCCATGGTTCCATCTTAAGAAGACAGGAAAAGAAGAGTATATGAGAACATCACTGCTCACCAGAAGAATTTGGATTCTGAGCACAGTGGGACACTATTGCATAGTCATTAGAATGGGTAAAATTTAGAACAAATGTCCATCTATATGTGGAGAAATTGAAACTCTCATGTACTCCTGGTGAGAATGAAAAATGCTGCAGCTGTGTTAGGAAACTGTCGGCTTTAAAATGTTAAATATGAGGTAGTGTTAACCTTAGAATATTGTAATAAAATTTATCAGTTGTAAAGTGGCATAATATTTACAGTACTCATTAAAAAGAAAAAACAATATTAAATGTAGGAAACATGAGTAAAATGATAAAGATTTATTTAATATTATGAGTATAAAAATGTATTTGTGTCAGATTTCAGTTTTGATGAGAGAGAAAGCGCTATATGATCTATAATTGACATATAAAGATATTCAGAAATGTTGAAAATTACAGTATGGATTCAGATGCAGATACATCAGGTAAAAATAAAGCAAATGAACAAAAACAATTTTAAAGGGAGACGAAATTCAAAACAATAATAAGAGACAAATTACTGGAAAAAATGAATCAGGAGATGCGATATTTATGCATGATATAGCCTAAAAATTCAGAAAATACAACTCATAAAATTATAGGGAAAATAGATTTTAGAGATTTTAACATATATGTTGGGAAATTTTCAACTCAAGTATACAAAAAAAGTACAAAAGATAATCTCATATACAGAAGTTTCAAGTGTGCAAGTATATATATATATATATATTTGTATGCACACATATATATTCTATATGTAAATTTACATATAAAAATAGAAATTTCCACTTCTGCTGCCCATATGGAATACTTATGAAAAAAGATTTTGTAGCAGGCTACTCTGCATATCTTAATACATTTATAGAAGAAAAATAAATAGCTGAACGGTCTAAACTTGACTAAAAATACAATCAAGTTAGACCTAATTAACAAAATAAGCTTAACGAAATTCATTTCAAAAACCTAAAATAATGCTACAAAAACAACTCTTGGATTAAAAAGGAAATCATAAGAGCAATTCTGAAAATTGGGTGACATACCAAAATGTGAGGGACAGCACTAAAGCAGTACTCAGATGGGAAGTTATAAATGTAACCAGAAATACAAAGAAGGCTGAAAACAAGCTGGATTTTCAAGTTGAAAAGTTAGGGGGGAAAATGAGCATCAGAGTAAAATCAAAAAAGTAAGAGGACAATTATCTGGACAGAAATTAATGAACTAGAGAACTTTAACAACAGCTGTCTTTGAAAGGCTCATAATTAAATCGTCAATAAGACTGATATGAAAGAGGGAAGTTACTGTCACAAAAGGGTATTTAGTCAAGGATGTAAGAAAATTTCAAAAATTTCAACATTAGAGTATTTATCACATAATTTTTTTCAAGAACTGTAGGGACAAAAACCTCAGGATAATCTTCATAGATGAGAAAATATATTTAAGTTCAAATCTAATATTTAAAAATCTTCAGAAAACTATGGAATATTCTTAATTCAGTTGATATTTATTGAATGCCTACTAAGGTCTAGACATTACACATTGAAATATAACTTGGGATTTCCTTTATTTTCATGTCAGTATTCATGTAGAGACATTCCTTCATAGGGAAGATAGTGTACCCATAGTATAACCATTATGTAAACAGTTTTGAATTGGCACATTGTATAGCTGCCTCTCAGATCAGAAGCTTCTGTCATTCCTACACATAATGACTTCACTTTTTTCCTATTTGCCTTTATGTGTATCAGCAAATATTAGCATATATGCTGAATGTTATAATCTTGAAATCAAGACTCAGAGTTATCAAGTAAAATATAAAACTACAGACTTTAGATTTCAGAGGGTAGATAGTCTGTGTGTATGTTTGTGTGGTTTGTTTATAACTTGACCTTTCCTTTCCTTGAGAAGGACACGGGAGGCATTCCTAGATGGATTCTTCACATGTCTTTGGTACAGAAGTGGCTCAAATCTAATTTTTTTGCAGGTGCTAAATAAAATCAAGACAAAGTTAAACAGATGGTCACACCTCCCTCTTCTCTTCTCAGTCAGCCTGATTAAAATGGTCATTCTTCCAAAACTTGTATGTCTTATGCAAATGCATCAAATATTTCCACAAACCATATGTCCAGTATCCTAACTTAGGCATGAGTAAATCTTTGTGAAAAGTTGATATTGGCATCCACTTTAATAATGCATGCTTAGAGATCCTCAAAGGAATTCCGATGAGGTATTTTTGCTTGATATACACCTACAAAAGGTACAAGCTTTAATTCAAAGAATTAAAAATATTGTCATTATAATATAAATATTAACAATCAGTACTCCCAGAGGAATTGACTGTGCACTTCACAAAAATCAAGGCTTATGTCTTGTATAACAAAACGGCATTTTAGATTTAAATAAAAATTAAAAAAATTTTAATATGTTGAAAATGGGCTTCCCAGGTGGCTCAGTGGGCAAAGAATCCACCTGCAAGGCAGGAGAGCAGGAGATGTGGGTTCAATCCATGGGTTGGGAAGATCCCCTGGAGGAGGGCATGGCAACCCACTCCAGTATTCTTGCCTGGAGAATCCCTTGGGCAGAGGAACCTGGCAGGTTACAGTTCATAGGTTTGCAAAGAGTCAGACACAACTGAAGTGAGCACAGCACAGCACAAGTTGAATATTATTCTTTTTCTTTTAAAATTTAATTTGAATTTAACTTAATCCCATTCTCTACAAAGATCTATGCTGAGCAAGCAGGTCTAGAGTTTGGAATGAATGAGCTGTCGTTTTTCAGTTTCTGCTCATGTGGCTGACATCTGCTTGAAATGAGTTGAGTCAACCAGTTATCCAGGTCTGTGTAGTAGCAGCTCTAAAGGTGCAAGGGAGGAACACCTTCCTGCCTCCTCCCAGCACAACTGCATGTACATACAGCATATCTGGGAGACACACACCTGTGTGGTTCTTACACACACAACTTGACAACTAGTGTCAAGAATGTTTTACAACTTGAAGAATATTTCACAACTTGACAGCTGGTGTCATCAGGTTAGCCTATTTTAGTATTTTATATAATTTTAAGTCTAAGGAGCTTTGGGATAACACCAAGAGCTTGTTAATATGTTCCAGTTTGGCACATAAATTCATTCAGCAACCTGTGAACTTAGTTTGAATCAGTATTGTTAAAAAAAATTCACTGTTAAGTATGTTTGGAACTACTTTAAAATAGTTTGGGGCTACAAAACAGGTATTAAGTGAATGCATGAGTAAATAAGAGAATTTCTGCTTAGGACCCTTCAAACAGGCTGGTGGAAGGAGCCAGGCTGTGGTTTCAGGCTACAGAAGGATCCTGGATCCACCCATTCTGGACACTTACTTGGGCACTTGGGCCTCAGGTTCCGTGCCAGCTATGGGGATAATCAGATCTCACTCCAGGGAGAGTTTGAGGATTATCCCGGATAATAAGATGTGTGATGAACCTCTCCTAACACATACTTTAGGAGCTCACTCAATTCCTCTGTTCATAGCAATATTGACAAGGTGTTTTAATAATTGACCATTGTGGAGCTTTTATTTTGTACATGGAAGATTTTAAAACGGTACACGTTTCTTGCAGGGAAATACTGCCACTGATTTCACTGATTTAGATTTCTGGACTCTTTTTCGAAATGTTAGTTGAAATGAATGCCCACATTTAGAATATTCTTAAGTGAGATCCATGCTGTATGGGGATTCTTGATTATTTGCTTAATTGGGACTGTCAAATTTGCTCTTAATTGGTCTGAAATTAAATTACCAACGAATCCCCCAGGCATAGCAAATGTTTAGTTATTCACACAAACACAGGTCACAGACTCAGTCCCCTCCTGCACCCTGGCGTATATCCCTTATTTGATGAAATTACAAGTATGCTCCTGCTTTATAGTAGTTTCAGAATCAAAGCTAATTACTGCCTCTTCTTGATTAAAAAATGCATGATTTTAAAACAAATTACATTTAATCAAATGTCTTATTAATTTAAAAAAATAAAAATTTAATGTTTTGCTAAATACACTATTAATGTATTGATAGTTACAGAATGTCCACTTGTTTTAACTAATCAAGTAGTCCAAACTTAGTGCTACTGTGATTATGTTCCAACAAGTCCACAAATAGCAAATTTTAAGGCTTTTGTGAGTTAGTATGGAAGTAGATGGCAGAAACTCTATGCTTTCTAATTCACTCATTCTGTTCTTCTCATTCCTAAACAAGGTTCTACAGTATAATTTCAATCGAGTAGACTGTCACCTGAATAAGAGAAAATTCTTCTTGTGCTTATATGCCATAGTATGTATCAGAGTTACTTCTGATTTTAGGATGATAATCATTTTTCCTGCTGGAGCTGAGCATGGTGCTCACATTCAGTTCAGTCGCTCAGTCGTGTCCGACTCTTTGCGACCCCATGAACCGCAGCATGCCAGGCCTCCTTGTCCATCACCACCTCCCAGCATTTACTCAAACTCATGTCCATTGAGTCAATGATGTCATCCAACCATGTCATCCTCTGTCGTCCCCTTCTCTTCCTACCTTCAATCTTTCCCAGCATCAGGGTCTTTTCCAGTGAGTCAGTTCTTCACATCAGGTGGCCAAAATACTGAAGTTTCAGCTTCAGCATCAGTCCTTCCATGAATATTCAGGACTGATTTCCTTTAGGATGGACTGGTTGGATCTTTTGGTCCAAGGGACTCTCAAGAGTCTTCTCCAACATATCATTTTAAAAGCATCAATTCTTTGGCACTCAGCTTTCTTTATAGTCCAGCTCTCACATCCATACATGACTACTGGAAAAACCATAGCCTTGACTAGACGGACTTTGTTGGCAAAGTGAAGTCTCTGCTTTTTAATATGCTGTCTAGGTTGGTCATGGCTTTTCTTCCAAGGAGCAAGCATCTTTTAATTTCATGGCTGTAATCACCATCTGCAGTGATTTTGTAGCCCAAGAAAATAAGTCTGTCACTGTTTCCATTGTTTCGCCATCTATTTGCCATGAATTGATGGGACCAGATGGCATGATTTTAGTTTTCAAATGTTGAGTTTTAAGCTAACTTTTCACTTTCCTCTTTCACTTTCATCAAGAGGCTCTTTAGTTCTTTGCTTTCTGCCATAAGGGTGGTGTCATTTGCGTATCTGAGGTTATTAATATTTCTCCCAGCAATCTTGATTCCAGCTTGTGCTTCATCCAGCCTGGCATTTTGCATGATGTACTCTGCATAGAAGTTAAATAAGCAAGGTGACAACATATAGCCCTGACATACTCCTTTCCCAATTTGGAACCAGTCCGTTGTTCCATGTCCAGTTCTAACTGTTGCTTCTTGACCTGCATACAGATTTCTCAGGAGGCAGGTCGGGTGGTCTGGTATTCCCATCTCTTGAAGAATTTTCCACAGGTTGTTGTGATCCACACAGTCAAAGGCTTTGGTATAGTCAGTAAAGCAAAAGTAAGTGTTTTTCTGGAGCTCTCTTGCTTTTTCGATGATCCAACAAAGAATATCATAGATCAGGCAGTTTATAAAGGAATATGTTTATTTCTCAGAGTTGTGGAGGCTGGAAGTGGATATCAGAGGGCCAGTGTGAGAGCACTCCATCGTGCGGACACCAGCTTCTCTCATTTCGTCTTCGCATGGCTGAGGGCGGAGAGGAGATGCAAGCTCTCTGTGACTGTTGCAGAGGCATTAATCTGATTCATGAATGCCCCACTTTCATGGCCTCGTCTAATTGCTGCCCAAAGGCCCCATCTCTTTATACATCACATAGAGGGGGGTAGGGTTTTGACATATGAATTTTGAGGAAGCGGACATAAACCTTCAGTCCGTAATAAACATCTTTCTGTGGCTGTATATTCAGTTATACCATCAAACCATTGTCCCTTTACATGACTCACAATCAGTAGAGAACAAATTTTAAAAACTGGAATTGTATTCTCTGCAGGCATACCAAACCCATTAGTGGGGTGAAAGTAAGAGCCAGGATAGGTGTGGGTTTGAAACATCCCCTTCTTGCTGTGGCAGCCCAGTGAGTACTGAGACAGTGAGTGTTTCTTGGGTACAAAGTATCCAAGTTGGAGTAACTGACTTCTGTGTGGTACAGACAAGGTGTGATGGAAACTGCAGTGTGTGCTGACGTCCTTCGCAGGACTTTGAGAACACGTGCTTATGAATTAATCTCATCTTCTTTTAGTTTATTTTTGATCTGCCTGAGGGTCACAGACTTGTTTATTGAGAGGCCAGAGCTTCTCTCCCTGGCACGTGAACAGTTCTGCATCAACACAGTACGTAGTAGCCATTCTCAGAGTGCTAGGTTGTGTCTGGTCCCTTCTGACTGGCAGGCTGCCTCATCCTGCCATGCCCCTGTCAGGTTTCCAAATGATTTCCATGATTCTCTCAGTATGATCCAGGTCTGAGACTCTAATGTTCCAAAAATCTGCTTTCCTGCTGAGTCCCAACCACCTGGCCACCTTCCCCATCAGGTCCTCCAGTCTCTACTTTTAGTTTCCTGCGAGACATGGACCCAGGCTTACGATGGGATGTGGGGCAACCCATCAGAATCCGTAACGGATCTAGCATCTGGGCAGCTGACACGCGCATTATTTAGAAACCACTGGGTATGTAAAATGGGAAGACGTCCACTTGGCAGTTCGAATTGGCTCATGTCTATCTTGTGACACTTCCTCGGCTTCCTGGAATAGAACGCAACCCCTCTTCCAGAGCCTCCTGCAGAATATGTGACTTGCATTTGTAGAGTCAGCCTGGGGCACTTCATAAGTCTGCTTTGGTGACCATGTGGTAACATGATTCACATATTTTGCAAACTAGGAGCTTGGAATGAGGAGTGGTATTAATAATGCCTGTCTGTGCTCCATATCACACAACTGAATCAAGTAGATGGCTCCTCTCACCCGTAGAATGTTGACTATAATAGCAGGCTAATGTGAAATAAATAATACAATTCAGAGCAGGCTTTTGCTGAACTGGAATGAACATGTCTTGGAAGTTAACCTTTAACCAGAAGATCCTGTGAAGGGATTCCTCTTTCCAAGTATGCTTTCAGTCCTGGGTTAATCACATGATACCATGATACTCTGGACTTTCTTTGCTCTCTTAATGACAAGAATAATAAATTGGTTTGGGTTATGAGTCAATCTTAATTATTATTGCACAACCCCCCGCAACTTTTTTTTTTTTCTGCTTAAAACTCACTACATAAAGCGTAGATGCCCGAATGTTGAAATACTGGAATTTCTTCTGTTCCTGACTGTGAACACTGGTCTATTCTTCACGTATCCTGACTTGTGAGGGTCCCCTCTGGCGCACGTCTGTGGCCATCAGGGGCTGTCTAGATCTGTGTGACTTTGGTTTTGCCTGAGTCTCTTGAGATTCATGATCTCATCCTTTTCATCATTCATCTTTATCACATTCCCCGCTTAAGTGGCTCTTTGATACTTTGCTTGGGCTTGCTTTTTGGGAAACCTCCAGTAGCTATCATCATCCATGATGGTCTTGCCCTCCATGCTGTGGGCCTCCACGCTGTGGGTCTCTGTCCTGTGGCCCTCTGTGCTGTGAGCCTCCACGCTGTGAGCCTCCATTCTGTGGGCCTCCACGCTGTGGGTCTCTGTCCTGTGGGTGTCCATCCTGTGGCCCTCTGTGCTGTGGGCCTCCACGCTGTGAGCCTCCACGCTGTGGGCCTCCATGCTGTAGGCCTCCATCCTCTGGGCCTCCATTCTGTGGGCCTTCATCCTGGCAGCCCTTTGCTGCTCTCTGGGCACTGTCACATCCAGCAGAATCTCCATATCAGTTTCTGTGTCACCCTAGCACCCACAGGGAGCAGACATGAAGCAGATGCAGATGGAGCTATCTGTGGGCCGATCCAGATGCCTGGTCAGCTGTGTCCTCTGCTGGCTGACGTTGCTATCCAGAAGGAGGGTGATTCTGCGATGCATGTGGCTTGTTGTAGCCAGCAGCCTGGTGTCTTTTTGGACCCCTTCTAAGTAGCCCGCAGACCCCCATTTTCAGTGATCCTTTCATACCCACAGTCCCTGGACAGAGGCAGAGGAGCCTGCTGCCTCAGCATCCAGCACGGGCCCAGGTCCACCACATGGTCCTTTCCCTCCCGTGCAGCCTGCTGTCCTTTCCCCACTGGGCCCTGTCTTGTGGTCAGTCTGGTATCCACGCCTGGGCTCAGTGCCTTTTTGCTGCTCTCATCACGCTGAGGACCAGAGTCCTTACCTCAATCCCAGGTCCCATGACCAGCCCTCACTTTCCCTGAGCATCATACCCTCACCTGCAAACTGGACCCAACAAAGCCCCTTTATTTGGGTTATTGTAAAGGCTGAGCAAGGCCCTAAGAGCCACTGTTGTGCAGGGGCGGTAAACATCAGCTGACTCGCCTTCTTTTTGCCTCCTGGTGTTCCCTCCCCTCCCCCTCACTGCATGCAGCAGCTTCATGGGCTGCACAGCCTCAGGCTTCTGGGTGTTCTGCTAGAATTTATCCAACACATCCCAAAGGACATCGTGGTTGCCTCCAATTGTGGCAATTATGAGTAAAGTTGCTGTAAACGTCGCTTTTAAAACTTGAACCAAAATCTCTGTAGCCAAATGCAGGTAGCATTTAATTCTTGATATCCTTTGCCACCTCCATCCCAGGCATGTTCTTTTTTGCCTGGAAATCCTATCACATGGGTCTTGAATATTCTAAGAAGAGATCTAACAAAGGAAAGTTGTTGTGGAGGGCACCTGCCCAATGGGAGGGATGACCCTGTCCTTGTGTCTAGTGAGTTGGGGTTCTCAGAGGTCTGGGGAAGTGACCTTGCCCCCAGATGGTGCCAGACTTTACCAAAGAGATGCTCACAGCACCTTCTTCAACACTGATCCTGGCCTGGGCGTGACATAGACACAGGTCTCCAAATCTCAGGGTGCCCCCCTGGGATGCAGGCCCAGGGGAGGTTGCCTATAGACTGGGTGAGTGTGGCACCCAGAGGGGCTTACCTGTAGGCATTCTGTGGGCCTGTGCTACTTCCAGTCTTTGTTTGCAGACTCAAAATACAGCTCGAGGGCCCCCAGACTCTCCACGGGTCTGCTCAGGGAGCTCCAGGACTTGACATGGATTTGAACCAGCTGGTCCCTTCCTCCCACCAGACTCAGGCCCTTCCCACCCGTGCTGCTGTCCCAGCTCCCATTCAGCTCTGGGAACACACAGCATCAGTGCTCTGTCCTCTTAGCTGTCTCCAGCTCCTCTCTCTAAAGGGCCTGCCTCCATAAGCATTTAAACCTGAGCAGATAGGTGAGGGGGGCTGAAGCCTCTGTCGCTGCCCTTCCACCGCCACTGTCTCCCCCTCTGCACAGCCACAGTTTGTGAAAGAGTGGGTTGTATTCCATTTCTCAGTCTTCACTCACTTTTCATATACTAACATATTTCACTTTATTTCTATATTTTTTGTGTTGTTAAATGGAAGGAGTGTTTCTTTCTCCTTTTACACTTGCTCTCAGTGGAATTCAGTCTGTTTGGTCATTTTTCCCTTCTTTCCTTTGTTTTACCACACCATTTGTTTTTGCTCTTTCCACTCAGATTGCTTTACCTTAGTCTCATACTCTGACTTGGTTTCTCTGCCTGACCCTTCAGTCTGAGACATGTTTAAAGCTCTGTCCTCAGCCGTCTCTCCCTACTTCCACCTCAGGTGGTTTGATCCAGCCTGTGTCTTCAGTTGCCTCCCATACACGCATAGTTCCCAAATAAGTCTCTAATATAAGGCCTCTTCTCAGAGCTTCAGAAACATACACCTAGCCATCAGGTCGGCAGTTCCATTCAACTGTTAAGGTTGATATCTTTCCAAGTGCACGAGCCAGAGATCTGGGAGTCTTCTGCAGCGGCCGCCTCCTCTTTCCTCCTCCCTGTGCAGTCCAGCACAAATTCCTCAGTGGTTTGGCCTCTTGGCTGCACTCCGTTCATCATTTTGTCTTCATTACTCTGTGTTACGTCACCCCTCTCATCCCATTTTTTACACTCAATTTCTGTTCTGCACCTGAAATGACCTTTACATTTAAGGTTTTATTACATTTTAAATGCTTCAGTGATGAGCCCTCAATCTGTAAGGTGGCTGATAATACCTCACTGCATCTCTGCTCAGACTCCCTCTCACCTCCTGGCCTCAACTTAACATCCTTCTCATTGTTCTGGGGCCTTCACACCCCTGCTCTCTGGATAAGACACCCCCCTTCCTGTGACCTTAATGAGCTGTTCTCTTGCTTCAGACTTCTGGAAAAATGCTGCCGCTTTGGTGGCTGAGACTAGTTCAGGTCTCCTTCACACTGCGAGCTCTTCTTCCTGGCTCTGGTCATAGCTTGAGGTTTTGTGTGTGGTTGACAAGGTGACCTTTAAACTCTGATACAGAGCCTGGCCCATAGCAGCTGTTCAGTTAATATCTTTGAAATGAATGAACAAATAAATGAATGAGTAAATAAGAGAAAAAGAGAACAAACCCATTAAAGGGCAAGTTAAGATAGACTAGGGTTTCATGTGATGGTGGGATCGATCCTGCAGACTGTTCTAAGTTTAGCCTTCACGTACAGTCAGTAATAACTGTTCATTTAATGTAGCCACATACCAGGTCTTTTGACAGACATTTCCTCACAAGAAGTACTTCTCAGTTAAATCCTCAAGTTTTCAGTTTTGGTGTTTGATGCTTTCTGCAGCTGGTTCTAACCCACACTGATATTTTTTTGTCTGGAGGTTTGCCTGGAGTAACTTAGAGGTGGTGGCAGGGAGCTGACTACTCCTACCCTCTCCCACTTTCTTATCCTGGGTGAGAGGGGAGTGGGACCCCACATGTGTGGGCACAGGCCCAGACCCCTGCTGCTTGCCACGTGCCCTGTGTGGGAACCCATGATTATGGCAGACAAGATGAAGACCCAGGATGGCCAGGAGCTTGGGTGACCTTCTGCCTGCCCAGGGATAAGACATTCTTCCTCCTGTTCTTGAGCACCATTCCTGACATCATACTCTTTAACGAGGGGAATTTGAGCCCAAGGTGGGATTTCTAGAGCTGAGAGAAGTTGTGTGAGAACTGGGAGTTTAAGCAACTTTTCAGGAGTTTTGGAGATTGTCTCTGCTGACAGCTTTCTCATGAGTCTTCCAAATCCATCTTGGTCACATCTGGAGAACAGACTTGTAATTTTTTCCAGCGTTTTCAGAGACTGAATGGTTAATTGGTAGGTTGGTAATCGCTCATTTTCCTGTCTTCCTCAGAGGGAATTGGAAGGAAGGGTAGCAATAGCACAATCACAAACCTAACACTGTTTATTCTATACAAGCAATCACACTGTTTTTAATTGTAGCAATACTAAATCACATTTCATGCAAAGATGGGCTCAATAAAGGACAGACATGGTGTGGACCTAACACAAGCAGAAGATACCAAGAAGAGGTGGCAGAACACACAGAAGAACTGTACAAAAAAGAGCTTCAGACCCAGATAATCACGATGGTGTGATCACGCACCTAGAGCCAGACATCCTGGAATGCGAAGTCCAGTGGGCCTTAGGAAGCATCACTACGAACAAAGCTAGTGGAGGTGATGGAATTCCAGTTGAGCTATTTCTAATCCTGAAAGACAATGCTGTGGAAGTGCTGCACTCAATATGCCAGCAAAATTGGAAAACTCAGCAGTGGCCACAGGACTGGAAAAGGTCAGTTTTCATTCCAATCCCAAAGAAAGGCAATGCCAAAGAATTCGTTTTACTGCACAATTGTACTCATCTCACACGCTATTAAGTTCAGTTCAGTTCAGTTCAGTTGCTCAGTCGTGTCTGACTTTGCAACCCCATGAATCGCAGCACACCAGGCCTCCCTGTCCATCACCAGCTCCTGGAGTTCAATCAGACTCACGTCCATCGAGTCAATGATGCCATCCAGCCATCTCATCCTCTGTCATCCCCTTCTCCTCCTGCCCCCAATCCCTCCCAGCATCAGAGTCTTTTCCAATGAGTCAACTCTTCGCATGAGGTGGCCAAAGGACTGGAGTTTCAGCTTTAGCATCATTCCTTCCAAAGAAATCCCAGGGTTGATCTCCTTCAGAATGGACTGGTTGATCTCCTTGCAGTCCAAGGGACTCTCAAGAGTCTTCTCCAACACCACAGTTCAAAAGCATCAATTCTTTGGCGCTCAGCCTTCTTCACAGTCCAACTCTCACATCCATACATGACCACAGGAAAAACCACAGCCTTGACTAGATGGACCTTTGTTGGCAAAGTAATGTCTCTGCTTTGAATATACTATCTAGGTTGGTCATAACTTTTCTTCCAAGGGGTAACCGTCTTTTAATTTCCTGGCTGCAATCAGCATCTGCACTGATTTTGGAGCCCCCCCAAAATAAAGCCTAACACTGCTTCTACAGTTTCCCCATCTATTTCCCATGAAGTGATGGGACTGGATGCCATGACCTTAGTTTTCTGAACGTTGAGTTTTAAGCCAACTTTTTCACTCTCCTCTTTCACTTTCATCAAGAGGCTTTTTAGTTCCTCTTCATTTTCTGCCATAAGGGTGGTGTCATCTGCATATCTGAGATTATTAATATTTCTCCCGGCAATCTTGATTCCAGCCTGTGTTTCTTCCAGTCCAGCATTTCTCATGATGTACTCTGCATGTAAGTTAAATAAGCAGGGTGAAGTAAAGTAATGCTCAGAATTCTCCAAGCCAGGCTTCAGCAATACATGAACCATGAACTTCCAGATGTTCAAGCTGGTTTTAGAAAAGGCAGAGGAACCAGAGATCAAATTGCCAACCTCTGCTGGATCATGGAAAAAGCAAGAGAGTTCCAGAAAAACATCTATTTCTGCTTTATTGACTATGCCAAAGCCTTTGACTGTGTGGATCACAATAAACTGTGGGAAATTCTGAAAGAGATAGGAATACCAGGCCACCTGACCTGCCTCTTGAGAAACCTATATGCAGGTCAGGAAACAACAGTTAGAACTGGACATGGAACAACAGACTGGTTCCAAATAGGAAAAGGAGTACGTTAAGGCTGTATATTGTCACCCTGCTTATTAACTTATATGCAGAGTACATCATGAGAAACGCTGGGCTGGAAGAAACACAAGCTGCAATCCAGATTGTCGGGAGAAATATCAATAACCTCAGATATGCAGATGACACCACCCTTATGGCAGAAAGTGAAGAGGAACTAAAAAGCCTCTTGATGAAAGTGAAAGAGGAGAGTGAAAAAGTTGGCTTAAAACTCAACGTTCAGAAAACGAAGATCATGGCATCTGGTCCCATCACTTCACGGGAAATAGATGGGGAAACTGTGGAAACAGTGTTAGGCTTTATTTTGGGGGAGCTCCAAAATCAGTGCAGATGGTGATTGCAGCCATGAAATTAAAAGACGCTTACTCCTTGGAAGAAAAGTTATGACCAACCTAGATAGTATATTGAAAAGCAGAGACATTACTTTGCCAACAAAGGTCCATCTAGTCAAGGCTGTGGTTTTTCCAGTAGTCATGTATGGGTGTGAGAGTTGGACTGTGAAGAAAGCTGAGTGCTGAAGAATTGATGCTTTTGAACTGTGGTGTTGGAGAAGACTCTTGAGAGTCCCTTGGACCGCAAGGCGATCCAACCAGTCCATCCTAACGGAGATCAGCCCTGGATGTTCATTGGAAGGACTGATGCTGAAGCTAAAACGCCAATACTTTGGCCACCTCATGCGAAGAGTTGACTCACTGGAAAAGACCCTAATGCTGGGAAGGACTGGGGGCAGGAGGAGAAGGGGATGACAGAGGATGAGATGGATGGATGGCATCACTGACTCGATGGACATGAGTTTGAATGAACTCCGGGAGTGGGTGATGGGACAGGGAGGCCTGGCGTGTTGTGATTCATGGGGTTGCAAAGAGTCGGACATGACTGAGGGACTGTACTGAACAGAAGTGAACTGAATCATGCTGTTTTTAATTGTAGCAATACTACATCACTGTGGAAGTTGTTAATTACTGTCAACTATTATCCAGTACTATCACAGTATGTGACTAGTGATACTGTTATTAATGTCCAGTGTCATACAGTACTCTTATATATAACTAGTGATACTCTTATTAATTGTAACGATACCACATCACAGTAATTGCTGTTTAGTCACTAAGTCATGTCTGACTCTTTTGCGACCTCATAGACTGTAGCCCACCAGGCTCCTCTGTCCATGGGATTTCCCAGGCAAGAATACTGAAGTAGGTTGCCATTTCCTTTTCCAGGGGATCTTCTTGACCCAAGGATCAAACCCACAACTCCTGCGTTGGCAGGCAGGCTCTTTACCATTATAAACACTTTACACTGTTTATAAACTACTATTGAGTTGGCCAAAAAGTTCGTTGGAGTTTTTCTCCATCTGTCATCTTATGGAAAAACCATAATGAACATTTTGGCCAACTCAATATAATTAATAATGCCATTAATTGTGGTAATACACAGTTACAATGGATAGTGTTAACTGTCTATTTGAGATTTTTTAAAAATGTAATTGAAAAAGAAACATTTGAGCAAATCTTAAACATAGAATGCATTCCCTATGTTCTTAAAATAAAACAAACTAACTTTTGGTGTAAAAGTCTTTTCCTCTTTCTGGAACCTTTCTATATTTCTATTTGATTTTCTTTTTACCTGTCTTCAGGCACGAATGTACATTCCAAGTGTTGAATTTTTTAAAAAAGTATATTCATGATGAGTGATAAGGAAATTCTTTTCCTTAAAAGGGAAATTGTATATATACGCTTTCTTGTCACACACTTTAGACCTCTACTAATAGGTATTTCTAGGCTCTGCTTCATAATCCTCAAAAATCTTCTGGTGAGACTCTTCTATATATGGTTTGACTGAAAGTAGGATGCAGAATTTCTTGTTTTCTCAAAGAAAGTAGCTGCAGGGAAAACCCAGATATACAAACCAGGCATTGTCATTCAGATTCTCAGACCTTGTGGGAAGACAGTGATCTGATCTGCTCTTACTTAGCAGAGATGACTCCTTCCCCCCTCCCTCCCACCTACCCCTTTATAAGTTTCTTCCATTCAGTAGCAGGTTTGACCAGCACAAAACCTTTTTTCAGACATACTTGTCTGGGGAGTTTGTGTGGATTAGTTTTTTAAGTAGCACCAGTTTTTATTTTTTAAAACTATTATAGCAGCAAAGGGCTTCCCTTGTGGCTCAGCTGGTAAAGAATCCACCTGCAATGTGGGAGACCTGAGTTCAATCCCTGGGTTGGGAAGATCCCCTGGAGAAAGGAAAGGCTACCCAAAGGGGCTTCACAGGTGATGTTAGTGGTAAAGAACCTGCCTGCCAGTGCAGGAGACATAAAAGACGTGGGTTTGATCCCTGGGTCGGGAAGATCCCCTGGAGGAGAGAATGGCAACCCACTCCAGTATTCTTGCTTGGAGAATCCCATGGATGAAGAGCCTGGTGAGCTATGGATCAGAGGGTTGCAACGAATTGGACACTACTGAAGCGACTTAACAGTAGCAGCAGCATAGCAGCAAAACCATTGCTTAAGCTAATCATGTTTTCTGAGAAGGAACTCAAGCTGTGAGTTTCTGGTTTGTGATCCAGGGTTCTCTGACTTGGCTTATAGAAAATTAGATGATTTTTTTTTTTTTAACATGGGGGCAGAAAAGGGAAAAGACACTATGCTCTGCACATAAATGCTTCAGTGTTTTGGAAAAACCTCCAACTGAGAGAGACATTGATATTGTTTTCCAGTTCTGAAGATGCACACCCTGGGGAAAATAGTGGTGAAGAATAGCAGCCCCTAAAATGGTCAGTAGTTCCCATAGTTGCTAAGCAGCCTGTGTGAACTCCTCTGCCCATCATTTTTGTGAGGAGCCACTGTATTTCTACTGAAATCAGAAATTATGAAAGAAATTCCCACAATTTCTGAGTGTGTAACTGCTCTATCCATTCATCTTTGACTTTGGATAGTTGGATGTCAAAATACCCATTTATCGATTAATCTGGTATTATACTACCTCAAAATTAGATGAAAGATGTATAGTCCTAAGTGTTATTAGAGGAAAGGGGACAGAAGATCTTTAGGTTCAGTTTCATTTATTCCTGTTGTATTGTACTTGTTTCATATATTGTGTATTTCCTTCCTCACCAATATTGTAATTCTTGTGTTCATAAACATGGTGAGGTTAGCTAATCATATAAACACCATAATCCTACAGGTTTTGACTGGATGCCCAGCACTTAACAATGTCAATGTCTTTAGTGCCTGGCGTCCCATCAAAACCCATCAGGCATGGGAAGAAGAAGAAAAGATGTACTTAAAGGAGAAAAATTAATAAAAACAGACCTAGAAATGACAGAGATGATGGAAGGAGCAGAAAAACCTGAAAAAACATGTAATCAAACCTGAAAATAAGCCAAATAATGGGATGAAAACCTGAATATGAAGAAGAGAGATATAAAAGGGTCCAGTTGAACCACCAGGGGTGAAAAGCTGTAGCGTTCAGAAGCCAGTTTGCAAGAGTGGGAGGGTAACACTCCTACATCTTTATAATATTTGAGCTTAAGCCCCCAGTATTGATGAAAGAACTGATTGGCTTAAGTTGGTCTCTAAAAATTCTGCTTTTCCTACATGTATCCACTGACCCTTTACCAGACTCCTTTCCTTCTCAAAGAGTCTGACCCACAGACCCGCAGACTGTCAGCTGCCCTCTTCCTCAGTCTGGGAGACTGACAGCCACGGGGTTAATCATTTAGGAATTCATACTGAGAAATTACAGCATGCAAAATGATTCCTCTCATCCCTTCTTTTTTCTGACATCCAATAATAACCCAAGTTCTTTCAGGCAGTGCTTTCTCTCAGCTTCTCTTCTCCAAACATGCAGAGTTTTTATGGATAGGAAATACTCCAGAGAGCTCCTCCACTCTCACCTCTGTGTGGGGTAGGTTGTGTATAGACATACATCCGTGTGTTGTGTGTACATGCACACCTCACGTGCATGTGTGTTACATGTGTTGTGTCGTGTGTATGCTTAGTAGTTTATGTGTGCCTGTGTCTCATGCATACGATTGGATGCACACAAGCATGTCCTTGTGTGTGCACATATATGTAGGCATGTGTCTATGTGTGTGCGTGTATATATGTATGTGTTATACCCCCTGGTTCACTCCATTTGCTTCTTGGGCTCACCTGGGCCATGCACTTTCCATGACAGCCAGAGTTTGGGTCTGGTCCTCTCAGCACTTTGTACTTCCTCTCTCGGGACTCATCACACTTAGTTTTAAGTGTTGTTCACATATGTGTGTCACACAGACCATGGGTCCTTTGTTATCGCTGGACCTAGGGCTTGGGACCCTTTGTGGAACACGGCTTTACTATTTAATGCATCGCAGTGCTGTCCTTAGTTGCCATGATGCTTGTCCATGAAGATAAAATTCAGTTTGAAATCTGGAACCTGTGGGATGTAGGACAGGTAGACACAAACTGAATGAGGTAGACATTTGTCTGGATGGTGATGTTAGGAGAGTGAGAACCAGAGGGAGGCAGAGTTGTGTTCACCAGAGCACTTTCCACGTGACAAATGGCTGAAAAATGCTCAGTATGCTCCAAGGACTAGAACCCTTTTAGTGTATTGCTTAATCACCTTTCCTCATTAAATATAATTCTTTATAGTGGTAGAAATAATTAAATCTAGGAGATTTGCTGAGGATTTTTTTAGTTTATTGGATACTGGACTCAGATGGGAGGTTTATTTTGGTTTAATATTTCTACTTCCTTTTGAAAAATATTTCATTCAGCCAGAATTTGCTACTGTATTTGACAACCTGCTTTGAGGTAAGTCAGTTTCCTTCTGGGCTTTGGTAGTTTTCTCCAGCACAGGTCATTTGTAGGGAATTCATATTTAGGGAGTGATTTTTTTTTTAAAAACACTGTTGCCAAATTCACATTATCATTATCACCACCAACCCTTTTTGTCCAGGCTGTTCAAGAAATGCTATTGCCTGAAGCTTAAGAGCAAGTTGACTATCTTCCCCAAAGGAAAACACCACAAAAAATCATTTATCACTTCATCCTTTGCCATTTTGAGGATTTCTTCTCATAGAATAAGTCTTGTCCCTGAGGCTGTTTGGAAATTGACAATTCAGGAAGAATCAGTGGGGACCTGCATTTTTGATGGATGAAACATTTGAAATTCTGTGGCATTCTTCCCATGACCTTTTCTAAAGACAGATAAATAGCCTTCCAAAGGTTGCATTGTAGTTTATGTTCAAAAAACTAGCCGGTCCGGGTATATTGGAAACAACAGAGTCATGCAGGCTTGTCTTCAATGTGAAAAATGTAAATAAAAGGAGAAAAGATAGGGCAACCTAGAGACGTTTTTTGGAGGAGACAGAGTGATTTGCAAAGAGAGGGGAAACAGCACTAAAGGAGTTTGAACCCAAAAGATGCAAAGAATGCAAAGAAGCTCTTCATTTGCTTGTATTAATAGAATGACATTTCCTCTACATTAATCATTCTGGACCTAACACAGCTTAACTTATATCTTGCCCCCTGGTGTTGTCTGATTCCATGGTCCGTGATATATTACTAAGGAAAAAAATTAAACATGTGGAAATGACAACAACTCAGCAAGATGAAACATGGCATTATCAAATATCAAGATTTGAATTATATAAGGGCATACCAGATGTGAGAGATGCTTATAGCATGTGAGTCAAGAGCACCTCAGAGAGTTTCTTATGGGATTTGAATGTGGGAGTAGAAAGAAGGATCTTGAAGAATTTAAATGATTCTATAGAAAAAAAGGTAGAAACTCCAGGACGGGTGAAGCCCAAGCATGTGGGCAGCGATGGCCAGAGTGTCCTAGAAGAAGCAGGAGAGAGGTGGTGAGGTACACCTTTGTATGACGAGGATGGTGTAGGGTCGTCAATGAGTCACACTCAAAGATGGTCAGTAGTCTGTCAGAATTAAAAGGTCTTGAAATATTTAAAACATAATTTTATTTAAGTGAATTTTTTGTTTTGTTATGCTGGGTTTTATTGTGCTTACATTAAGTCAAGAAAGGGATTCATGTGCTTCATTACAGTGGATTTGTCTCATATATTGATGCCTTTAATCAAAGTAAAAACAGATCTTATTTATTGAATTATTGAGTTACATAGTATGTTTTCCACTTTACATGGCATGCCTTATTAATTCCTTTAATATTCTGTTTTGCAGAAAGTTTTCACTTTCATCACAAGTTCAAAGGATTTGTTAACAAAATAAATCACTTGTTATATACAAATAAATAATACAGATATTTATTAGAGAATTATCTAGCTTGCTTTCAACACACTAACATTAGAAAAAAAAGAGAAATAGAAAAGAGCAGAGCATCCATCACCAAATTGGGTTTTGACCAACATCCAGACTTAAACTGTGCTGGTTAAGTCCCGTGTCACAGTACATCTGGAGTCCCAATCGGGAAAGGGTCCCAGGCAGCATCAGCTCCATGGGTGAGTCTCCAAAGATTGCCCTTTGGGATTCCCACTTATAATTCCAGGACACAAACTGTTTTATCATCAATCTGTGACCAAACCACAGCTCTGGTTTCAAGTTAATGCTGTTGGTTTTGTCATGTAAAACTTGCAATGTTGCCAAGCCTGGGGCTTGGTTGCCCAGCACCCCTCCAGGGGCTCTACAGTCTCAAGATTCCTCCCGCATCTTATCTATGGTGCTGGAAGTCTTGCACTCACAGCAGGCAGTTACTCAGAGTCAACTCATAGTCAGGGCAGTGTCCAGGCAGGTTAGAAGCAAGGTCAGAGGCCTACTCTGCTTTGCGAAGCCTCAACAAGACTATTTATTTAATTTCCCTAACATACTCTTAGCACAAGCTGGAATCAAGATGGCCGGGAGAAATATCAATAACCTCAGATATGCAGATGACACCACCCTTATGGTGGAAAGAGAAGAACTAAAGAGCCTCTTGATGAAAGTAAAAGAGGAGAGTGGAAAAGCTGGCTTAAAACTCAACATTCAAAAAACTAAGATCATGGCATCCGGTCCCATCAGTTCATGGCAAATAAATGGGGAAACAATGGAAACAGTGACAGACTTTACTTTCTTGGGCTCCAAAATCACTGCAGATGGTTACTGCATCCATGAAATTAAAAGACGCTTGCTCCTTGGATGAAAAGCTGTGACCAACCTAGGCAGCATATTAAAAAGTAGAGATATTACTTTGCCAACAAAGGGCTGTCTAGTCAAGGCTATGGTTTTTCCAGTAGTCATGTATGGATGTGAGAGTGGGACTATAAAGAAAGCTGAGCGCCGAAGAATTGATGCTTTTGAACTGTGGTGTTGGAGAAGACTCTTAAGAGCCTCTTGGACTGCAAGGAGATCCAACCAGTCCATCCTAAAGGAAATCAGTCCTGAATATTCATTGGAGGGACTGATGCTGATGCTGAAACTCCAATATTTTAGCTGCCTGATGCGAAGAACTGACTCATTTGAAAAGACTCTGACGCTAGGGAAGATTGAAGGCAGGAAGAGAAGGGGACAAGAGAGGATGAGATGATTGGATGGCATCACTGATTCCATGGACATGAGTTTGAGCAAGCTTTGGAAGTTGGTGATGGACAGGGAGGCCCGGTGTGCTGCAGTCCATGGGGTTGCAAAGAGTCGGACAGGACTGAGAGACTGAACTGAACATACTCTTAGGGTGAATGAACTGTTTTTCCATTGTATGTTTTCAGACAGTGGTTAGGACAGTGGCTACAGTGTTTGTAACAGCTCTGGGAGAAACTTCCCCTGTGGCTCAATGATAAAGAATTCACCTGCAATGTAAGAGATGTAAGAGATGCTGGTTTGATCTCTGGGTTGGGAAGATCCCCTAGAGGAGGGCATGGCAACTCACTTCATTATTCTTGCCTGGAGAATCCCATGGACACAGGAGCCTGGCAGGCTACAGTGGATAGGGTTGCACAACTGAAGTGACTTTGCACGCATGCACACAGGAGATGCTTGATAACACATCTCATGCTCCTATTTTGAGAAATGTGTTTTCAGTTTTTTACCTTACTTATTGATGTCTTAATAAATTTACCAATAGCAAATCAGAAGCTTCCCTTGTGGTTCCACTGGTAACGAATCCACCTGCAATGCGGGAGCCCTGGGTCTGATTCCTGGGTTGAGAAGATCCCTTAGAGATGGGAAAGGCTACCAACTCCAGTATTCTGGCCTGGAGAATTCCATGGACTACAGGTCATGGGGTCGCAGAGTCGGACACGACTGAGCAACTTTCACTACTCACTAATCACCAACCAAATTAAAGATGAGGAAATAGAGAATTATAATTTTTTGTTAAAAATAGTATCTATGAGAAGAAAATTAATTTATCTATAAAAATAATAGGAACTATGAAAAAACAAGCCACTTTTATGTAAGAGACACTGCCTGAGTCTACAAAATTGTAAAACACTCAGATGAAAAAAAAAAAAAGCCTTAAGGGAGTTCCTTGGTGGTCCAGTGGTTAGAGTTCAGTGCTTTCTCTGCTGTGGCCTGAGTTCAATCCTTGGGCATCCCTGGTTGGGCAATTAAGATCCTGCAACCAATGTGGTATGGCCGAAAGAAAAGCAGTGAGTTTTCCAGGAATGAAATGAAACCCCAAACAAAACAGCTTCAGTAAAAATCCATTATGAACAGGGAATAATTTTCTGATCATAACACAAATAAAAACCTGCAAGAGGGGGGTTCACTCTGTTGGTGATGAGTTAGTTGAATCATATAAATTGGAGAAAAATTCTTCCTGAATATAGATGTTCATTTTATTGATGTTTTCTCTTGACTCACTAAAATGAAAATAGTTTGGGAAATTGAAATATTTGTTAGAGTTTCAAATAGATTTTGCAAATTTTAACTCATCATTATCATGAAATCCTCGTTGAATGCATATTTTCATTTAGGTCTTGGGCTTTCACTGTCTCTTCCAGACTCTTCAAGGCTTGTTCACGTGGTCGGTTTGTTGAGCACTTACTGAAGGCCATTAGGTGCAGTCTCTTACTTCTCCCTCACAGCAAGTCTCTGATTTTGACAGTGATCATCAACATCACCATCTTACAGGCCAGATGACTTCTAGGAGCTGAGGCAAGTGAAGACCATCCAAAGGTTTTCCCAATGCCTCAGTGCGCAAAGAATCTGTCTGTGATACAGGAGACATGGGTTTGATCCCTGGGTGGGGAAGATACCCTGGAAGAGGAAATGGCAATACTCCAGTATTCTTGCCTGGAAAATCCCTGGCAAGCTATAGTCCGTGGGGTTACAGAGCTGGGCATGACTGAGCAAGTAAGCACACAAAGTACATCCTAAAGAGGGAAATACATCATTCTCCAGACCCTCATATATTCTGATTATTTGCTGTGTTTTGCACAAGGCACCTTCCCAACCAAATCCCAGAAGGTTAACTGTGAACTTTAGCCAGTGGCTCATTTATTTAATGTCTAAATCTGTTAAGGAAACACATGATGCATTTGGAAAACCATTCATAATAGAGAAACAGAAAAAAGCATATAGCTGTGTTTTACCATGGCCAACTTGAGACAGTTTGATTTTTTTTTTTTTCACCATCTCCGTTATCTTTTGGGTTGGTAAAGAGGTTACTGAAGTATAGGCCACTTTAATAAAGCAACATATTGGAAAGAAAGAAAAGGTATTTAAACCTATCTAAGCAGTATTCTTTGGCACACTGGCATGCCTCTGAAATCATTAGATGTCTCTACCACACCTTAGTATGAAAACAGCACTGAGAAATTCACATTTCATTTCTAATCCAGAATTTGCTAAAAGCAGTGAAACAGAACCACTTTGTTGTGTGTTTTAAACATTTTGGTTTTTCAAGACGTTTTGCGTGAAGTAGAGTGAGAATTATTTCCTCTGAGTGACTGAAGATGAAACTTTGCAGTAGTTTGCAGGAGGCAGTCTGTCATAATGGTTAGGAGGTGAGCTCTTGAGGTGACATGCGGTGGTATTCCTGCCCAGACTGTCAGCCCTCTGCCGGTAGGCAAGAGTCTCATCGACCTCAGCTGGGAGAACAGTGGCACCTCTTCACACAGCCACTCTGAAGATGGGTGGCAAGATGGCCTGGAAGCCGGCTCAGTGTCTAGGCCCTGCGGGTCCTGCGAGCACTGCTAGTACTGTCAGTATGAGTGCTCGTACTGTGAGTAAGATCACGTTTTCAGGTGTTTCTCGTCGGAAGGTCCATTCGGTCCTTTCAGCACTGTGCAAATTGAATGCCTGATTTAAAATGTTTTGTTCGTAAAAATCCATGCATATTTAACACATTTCAGAAATACAAAAATGGGGACGAAAAACCCTGGGCATACCTTCTCTCCCTCTCACATCCTTTTTCCTTGTCTGGATCTTTTCTAATGATGGAGACATTCCTGACACTAGAGTTAAACAATTTTTTTTTCTCTCTCTTCTCTCATTCTCGGTTCTTTACTATGATGAGTCATTTTACTTTCCCCATAGAGCTGTCTTCTCGGTGTTCTCCACTCTGTTTGGTTTTCTTAGCCTGATACCTCCATGCTTACCTTGAGAAAGATTTTCAGGCCACTGGACAAAATCACACGTGATTTGTCTATGTCAGTATTTATGCTGCCGTGTTTCTGAGTCTACTGGAGTTTGTCTCCTTCAAAATTAATTATTAAGTTCTCAAAAAAGGGAATTCTGGTTTGATAAGATTTTTTAATATGAAACTGTGCAGCATTTTTAATTTAGAAAAATAATTACCTAGACATTCTAAAGTTCTAATTAAAAAAGGAAAAATATTTATTCAATTTCTGCCTCACTAAATGTAAAAATTGTTTTTTTATCAACCTTGTTCACCTTTACATGTAACTTGACAGTGTTGCAGTCATAATGCAGATTATTTTTAATGCAGAGATCACTTTTAATTCCTCCACATTGCCTTCATGCTCAGCCAATAACTAGAGAAGGTCCAGGAGTTGGACACTACAAAAAAATGCAGAACATTGTCAGAAATCAGATCTGTTACATAGTTGGGTCTGGTGCAGTGAACTCAGGTGCAGCTCTGCTTGGAGAGGCCATGATAAAGACGCCAGCCCCTGAGCCTCTGATGCGAGGGGGCCCCTGATCGCCACCTTGCAGCGCTTGAGCCATGGCACTGACCCAGGTGGGGCTGTAGAGCGATTAGCACAATGCTTGCGAGTAGTTTTCTGGTGTCATTGTTCCCTCCTTGTGCAGTAGCTGCTCTTTATTTGCATATACTGCTTACAGAGAACCAGGTCAGAAGCAGGGAGAGGGAAGGGAGGATTTGGTCCAGGAATTTTCCTGTGTTCTTACGTGCAGCCCTTGAGGGGAGCCTGGTGTTGGCTCTTTGTTTGCTGATCAGCTGACCCTGGCCTGGGGTTCTATTCAGTTGTAATCCATTATCATTTCTAAATCTGTTGGATGAGTCTTCTTCACACTTCTATCTTCCATAAGAAAAATGTGCTTCTTTTTTCCTTTTGAGATGAAAAGCTCTGTCTACAGAGAAGTCAGCGGTTTGATGGATTTGTCTGCCTGAATACTGACTCATCTACATACCAGGAATCAAAATATGAAATTTATACCATATGTACACTCTTATCGCATGGAAACAATTCAGGCTAACAGAAAGACCAAACAGCTTCTATAATGAATGTGAATTGTAGAAACTATAAGAATGACATTTATGTATAGAGAGATGACTATGGGAATGAATCTCTTGACTAAGTTTCCTCAGGATCAATGTATAGAGGCGATTTTAGTAGACTCTTGGTGCTGTCAGTCAGTGTTTAGCTCTCCTAGCTTTACTGTTTCAGACTCACCTTGATCATAGAATTATGGGTAATTGAATCCCTGGTTAATGCTTAGTTAACCGAACTCTCTCTGCTTAATCAGTGGTCTTTACAGGTCAACACTGTGGTCCTGTCGACCCTGTAATGCTTATGTCACTCAGTAAGTAACGCATTTACTGATCTGCCTATCTTTCTGGAATAATTAAACTCCAGAAGGAGCCTAATACATTGATTTCATCTCCAAATATAGTTCAACTATGAATCGCTTTGTCAGAAGCCAGGAGATAGAGCCAAGACTGAAGGAACTCATAGGAGAGAGACAGGATTGCTCTGCACAGGTGAATATTTCAGAAGCAAATGCCCAGGAAACCTAACCCTAACAAAACACGCAAATTTATGAATCTCTGGCAATAGTTCTAGGGAGGAATTTAAAGCTGTGGTGTTTGGTTTGAAGAATTCCAGGCTGGTTTTTCTTTGCAATAGATGATGCTGTGTTAATGACAGAGCATCCGTTTTAGCATGCTAAGAGCCTCACCATTGTCTCCCTGCTAATTCTGTTTCATCATCGCAAAACACACAAAGCAACAAACAACTCTGGAAGCTGAACACTTTAGAAAAGGCCTCACAGGTATGTAGGTGAAGCTTGAGCCAAATCTTTATTGGATCAAACTAAACAAAAGAATTGCCAGTGGGTAATCGTCACTGGAATATGGGCCATAAAAATGTGATAACGAGGAATCCACGTCAAACACATAAAATAAGCCCCAAAATGTAAAGTCACTTGGTTTCTGAAGGACAGAATCACTTGATATATGGAGGGGTTTGAAGCACTGGATGAATACCCTGTCTGGCTTCTGCCCTCAGAGTTCCACAGAAACAGCTTCTGCAAAGGTCACTGGTTGTCTTTACATCACCAAATTAAAGAGGCATTTTCTTCTTTCTCCTGTTTTGAAAGTCCGGCAGGATTTGATGTAGTGAACCATTTCTTCCCTGAAATGCTTTCTTCCTTTGGGCTCCACAATACCCCATTTTTGTAATTTTTCTCATACCATGCTGGAGGATCTCCCTTAAGTGTTGCCTTTCCCCCAGGTTCTTATCCAGGTTGGCAGCTTCAATTGCCATCTAACTGCTAATACTTCCCATTTGAAATTTCTGGCTCAGACTCATATATCTAAGTGTTTATTAAGCATTGCCACTCAATGTTTCAAAGCACCTTAATCGCAACATACCATGTTGTGGGAGCTGGGTCTTCCTTGCCCTCTTTCCCCTGTGTTCACCCACTGTGTCCCCATCAGCCCGCTTTAAGCTCCCATTGATCCCTGAAGGGTTCCTTCCTCTACCTGTCTTGCCATTCATCCACAATGGCAGACCATGGCTATTTCAAGCCTCCCCCAGAAGACTTGTGATCTGTTAATGGAACAACTGTGCACTGGGAAATGGGGGAATACCCAGATTTCCTAGGGATTATTAGGTAATTCCTCTGGACAGGACATTAATCCCTAAAGCCAGTTTGTTTCTGTTGACCAGAAATGGATTTAAGGTAGCAGGTGATAGATTCACAGCATGAATCTGTTCACAGTGGGTCCAGCTAGGCCGTTGGGCTTCACTTGTGGCTATTTCTAAAGCCCTGGAGGCTATTAACACATTTAATAACTGTCAGAACCCTACATAGGTGATACTACTGTCAGAACCACACATGGGTTCTATTACCACTGGAGTGAGGACTGTTATGGTGGGAGGCCCCAGATGGACGTATCCTCAAAATAGTGAATTGGATTATCGGGAGAGTTTGAGAGTTGTGCCTTCGTGGAGATGGCAGGATGTGGAGGACGGGATTCCTGTCTCACTCCCCTCTAACTTGTACATTTGGCTGCTGGAAAAGCCAGATGGATCTTGCAGAGTGACTTGGATTATCACAGATGTAATCAGCAGTGATAACAATCGCAGCTGCTTTACCAGATGTGGTATCTTCCTTGGAATAAATCAGCATAGCCTCTGGCCACTGCTACCTGCCATGTACCCATTGGTTGAGTAAACGCTTTCTTTACAGTGCCAGACTATCAATAAAGATAGTCAGACAGAGTTTACCTGTATCTGCCAGGGAAGCCATAAACCCTTAATGCCACACCACAGAGCTATGCCCAGCTTCCTGCTTCTTGACCCCAGTCTGCAGATGCTTTGACTATCCAGTAAAATAAAACACCAGTTATACCAGTTACCTCATACTAATAAACAAACAAGCAAGTAAACAGTTTTGTGAGCCAAGATGCCAGCTGAAAGGGAGGGGGGCCATGTGCATCCAGTGGAAGAAGGAAGCTAGGAAGGTGAATTTAGGTCTTGTAAAGGAGGGTCTGTAGCATCGGTGTTGTCCGTTTATCCTTCCTTTCCTCCCCCTTCCCTTCTGTTCCTGCTGCTTTCCATGAAGGGCTCTGGATATGCATCCTATTATCATTTTGGTTCCTGGTGGAAGTATGATTAAGTGGATAACATTCCATGAGGATACAGTGGTTGATGGAGACTGAGTTTCCTTGTGCTGGGTATGCTAAGTTTTACATCTGAAAGGAGAAATTGTTTGCTAAATGGCGAAAAGGACAGATTATGCCGGTGATTGTCTTCACGTCCCTCCAGATCCATTTCCTGCCGCTTTCTGCTGTCTGTACTCTGAGATGCTCGCCTCTGTGAATAGTATCAGTTGGTCTTCTTGGCCTCTGATGAGTACAGCCAAGAAGAGGCATAGAGGAGAGAGGGTAGGGGTTTTTAATCCCCCCGTTCCCTCTCTGCTGGGCCATGGCTTTGGCAGTGCTTAAAAACTTTTAGGCAAACTGTCTGAAGCACACTTTCATCCCTGGATGGGGCCATCAGTGATTCTGGACAAATTGGCTTCAGGCCAAGGGATCGTTACTACTAGTGCTTATTCTCACAGCTTCACTGGTGATTTTCTAACCCTTTCTATAACTGTTGCAAATAGTCTTTGTATAAACCTTGTCAGTTAACCCTTGCTAATGTACCATCTGTACCATCTGTTTCCTGCCAGGACCCTGATGCACTTAACACATAGCTCTTTAATCTGTGTACTTTTTTCAGTCTCTGCTTATACAGTGAGCTTGGACTGCTCTGATAAAATACCAAAGGCTGGGTGACTTAGATAACAAGCACTTAACTTCTCACAGTTCTGGAGGCTGGAAGTTGCAGATCAGGTTGGTGCAAGTTCAGTTCCTGGTCAGAACACTTTTCCTTGGCAGCCACCTCTTTACTGTCACAGAGCCAAGAAAGAGTGCTCTGGTGTTTCTTTTTCTTTTGACATTGTGGGGGCGCACTCTCATGGCCTCACCTGAATGAATTGTTTCGCAAAGCCCCACCACACCGGGGCTTAGGCTTCAGTGTATGAGTGTTGGGGACACAGACATTCAGTCTGTAGCACATCTCTTACCACCTGCAGTCTGTGCAACATGGCACCTGCTCTGCTCTTAGTGCTGCTTTTGATGTGCACTGTGCTCTGTGTGTGTGGTGGATGATCAGGGCTTCCAAGGCACTGCTCCTCTCCAGCAGGGGGTCACTCTTTCTTGCAGGGCCTCCCAGCAGAATGTTCAAAGTACGAATCTCATCTCATTGGTTTTGCTTCAACCAGTGGAAAGCTTTAGATCCTCACTTGAAGAGGCCCTTATTGTGAGCCGCCCTGGCCACTCTGACTTTGACCATCCAGTGAGAAGTACCGGCCCTGGCTTGCTGTGGAATGATATCAGCACAAGGGGCTGCCCGGACACCACCTTCAGCCTAGGACAGGTCTCCATCACCGTGTTTCTTGGAGTGCATAACTGAAAGTTATAACTTCTAACAGCTGAGGCATTTGTAAGTAACCTACTAACGTGTGTCAGAGTCACAAACTGTTATATGACAACAAGTCTGTTTAGTTGCTGAGTCATATCTGACTGTTTGCAACCCCATGAACTGTAGCCCACCAGGCTCCTCTGACAATGAGATTTCCCAGGCATGAATACTGGAGTGGGTTGCCATTTCCTTCTCCAGGGGATCTTCCTAAACCAGGGATCCAACCTACGTCTCTGCATTGCAAGCAGGTTCTTTACTGCTGAGCCACCAGGGTGGCCTGTATGACAGACAAAGAGGAGGTTATAATGGCCATAATATGAGATCTGATAGGAAGATAGGCCATTAAGTAGAATAGATTATCCGTTATGTATGGAATAGACAAAGATTACACATAGAGGAAAGTTAGAAAGAAAAAAAATAGAACAAAATTGTTAATAGCCATTTGCCTTTCTAAACAAAAAATATTTCAGTTTCTTCATATTTGAAGCAATTTGGTGGCTCAGATGGTAAAGAATCTACCTGCCAATGCAGGAGACCCAGGTTCCGTCCCTGGGTCAAAAAGATCCCCTGGAGAAGGAAATGGCAACCACTCCAGTATTCTTGTCTGGAGAATTCCATGGACAGAAGAGCCTGGTGAGCTACAGTCCACGGGGTCGCAAAGAATCAGACATGACTGAGAGACAGAGCGACTAAGCACCCAATGGAATAGAGAGAGCAAGAGTTTTGAAATTACACAGGTCTAGACTTGAATCTCCACTTCACCAGTCATTGATGATGTGATATTGGAGGTTATGAACATCTTTGAGCCTCTGCTTCCATAATTGCTTCTTCATCTTTATCTTGCTTATTTCAAAGACTGTTGGGTGGATGTATGAGAAAGTGTATGTAAAACATCTGCAACTGGTTCTGTTTTCTTCATCTTATATATTTTAAAAGAAAAAAAATAGAGGAAAGGGAGGAAGGAAAGAAGAAAGGAGGAAGATCTTTTCCTCAGGTGAGGAGAGTTACTGTCTCTGTGGGAGGGGCTGGCCGGGAACCCCCTTGGTGGTGATAGACAGCCCCCCAAGCAGTAATAAACATACAGTGACACCCACGAATGTGGATTTTTAAAGAGTTCCACAGGTGCTGTCATTAGCAACCAAATCTGGCACCACTGTGTGGGACTCCGAAAGAACTGCTGTATTCTTACGGGAAGTTTTACACAAACTTGCCAGTAAGCCCTGGAAGCTGGTTGGTGGGCCTGGGGCTGACTGGAGTATTTCAAGTTAGTTCAAGTTTCTCAGCTACTTCTAAGAAATCAGGCCAATCTTTTCCCTATATCTTTTTGTGAAAACAAAGACAAAGGGTGAAGGAAGAGTAAATTAAGAATGAATTTGAAAGGCTATAATACTCAGTCTTTATTGTTCAAAAGAGAAACTCAACAAAGCCGATGGGCCAGGCTAGCCTGTTATTCTGGAAGCTGCCTCCTTATTTCTCTGTTCTGAGTACAGACAGGGATGCATGTCACTGCACCAAGACACCTAGCAACTGGATGTTTCTTGATGGAATTTTCTGATTTATAAAACTTTTGGTGACCACTGGGCAAAATATTAAATGAGTTCTGGATGATGATATCTGAACCAAGCCAAGTGTTTCTATCACCAGGAATTGATCTGCCAATACCATTTAGATGGAGTTTGCTTGTTTTATGAAACGTAGAGTCTGTTTGCCAGGATCATCGAATCAGCGGGGAAGGGAATGAACGGCCATTCTCCGCTGTCCTCTGAGGGACTGCATGGGTCAGGCAGGATGGCTGAACAGCCACAGCAGCAGTACACAACGCTGAATGGTGCCTGTGGATGAGAAGTTACCATCAGACCATAGGGCTTCCCGAATGGCTCAGCTGGTGAAGAATCTGCCTGTAATGTGGGAGACCTGGGTTCAATCCCTGGGTTGGGAAGATCCCCTGGAGAAAGGAAAAGCTACCCACTGCAGTATTCTGGCCTGAAGAATTCCATGGGGTCGCAAAGAGTCAGACATGACTTAGCCACTTTCACTTTCACTTTTCATAGCAGCACAACCCCAGCACAAGGTGCAGTCACCTGTCCCCTAGCAAGGAAATGGGGAGATTACTAGAGCAAAGGTACAAATCCCTAGTGAGTCAGAGTCAAGCCTTAGAAACAACAGATTGTTGAAATTTTAGGACTCTAGATTTGTTTAGCCCTGTGAGTCCCTATCAGTTGGAAATTGTCAGCATTGTGTAAACTGTATAAGGGACACATTGGTAATGCTACATGCAATTTGATTCAGTGAGAGAATGTGTGAAGTCCAGGGCTTCACATTTAATGAATCTCATATTTCAATAAACTTTTTACATTGGAACACATTAGAGGGGTGAATTTGACTTCTGATTCATCTTTACTAAAGTCACAGAGAAATTTCTGTAGATATTATAACTGTGCTAATACAATAAGTACTTGAAAAATGTGATGAATTTCTTAAATATGTGCTAGGGATCACATAGATCATCAGATTTCTTGGCACTCAGACTTGCCTTGGCAGTGGGTGAGTAGCCTTTACTTGATTATTTAAAGAATGAAAATTGCAAAAGGTAAAGTCAGTGGTTTGAGGTAATAATGGCCTCTGGAGGGTTTAATCCATCTAAATCTGACTTACATGTATAGGTTCCATTGCTTGTGAAGAAACTGAGAATACTTGTATCTGTGACGGCCTCTTGGAGTTGAAATTTCTGTTGTTCAGGAAGCTGCTCTTTAAGTGAGACATAGCCTTTTTATTCATCATTTGAGAGAATTATTGGTCTCTCTGGCTTGTTTTGCAGTTCTCTTGAAGACAGAGGTTGCTATGACATTTCTTGCTGCCCTTGCCCCTTGTGAATATTTATCTGCTGTCTTGAGAAAGTGTTGGAACCGCTGTACAGACTATTCTGACCTCACCGAGACTTCCAGAGCGGGCTTTAATCTCGCTACTGCCAAGTGGCTGCGTGACCCAGAGCTGGCTGGCTTTCATGCCTAGGCCCCTCATTTATTTGCTGTCTTCTCAACTGAAAACAAAGTTTTATTAATTATGTAGAACATTACCCCCTGGTATAAATACACACGATACTTGAACCAAAACATTGACTTTTTGAAGAAGGGAGAGGGAGCATTAGCTAGAGCTAGTCGGCTTTAAGCATCCATCAGTCTGAGTCTACCCAGGGCAGTGAAAGGTCAGCATTTCTTTGAGAAGTTTGGGTTGAGGAATAAAGAGATTTTGGGCCACTGTTGTGATTGTTTAGACAAGCATCTTAGCAAATTACCTTATTGCATTTTTCATTGTAGAAAAAATACTTGTGTTTGGAGGAAAAGTAAGCTATTGTTGATAAAGCCTGCACGTGGCTGCAACACTGTGGACACAAGAAGCATGTGGCTCCTTCAGGGAAGCAGCATGACTCTGGACTCAGGACTTTCTCCTCTTACCCAGTATCCTTGGCAGAACAGGTTGATGGGCTCAGTGAGTCTGATCCCCATTCACACCTTGCGATACCTTCTAGCCTCATGGGATTGTTTAGAGATGAAGCAGCACTCTAAAGCACCCTTGGTAGCCCTCCACAAGAGTTAACTCTATATATGTTATTTTCTCTTTTTGCTAAGACACCCATGCATTGTGAATTTCTGTGTTACTGTTCATTTCAGTCAAAAGGTGTGTGTTTAGCTAATGACATGTGAGCTCCTGTGGTTTCATGTACAGTTTGAATTTTTGCAAACTGGAGCTACTACCTTTGCTGTGCTCTCGCAGTTCCTGGTCTACTAGTGGGTGAGATATTTAGGCAAAAGATGGTACAAATAGGCAAAGAAGGAAGTTGTCGCCCAGCATGTCACCTGATACACACCCTGCTTTACCTTTCGCCTGAGAGGTATTTTCTTTCCTTACAGTTATTTACATCAGGCATATGAACCAAGCATGCCCTTGTTTGCAAATTATATGGTCAACTCACCTTTGTTTTCCCTCGAAGATTCCTCACTTCACATTGTTGTGCTGTGATATGTGAGCAGGTATTGAAATATTTGAAACAGGAGTATCTGCTACTGTGAAGAGCTGTGGTTCACTGCATGCCAGAGTAAATGAGTAAATGAATGAGTAAATGAATGAATAAAGGCATTGTTGACCACCGTTTTAGTTCCTCTTTAAATGAAAGTAAAACAGTTCAGAATTCTAATTTTCAGATATCCTTTTTCTCAATAAGAAGTTTCTTTGTTTCACATTTTAAACAGTGTACCCATTTATTTTGATCACCCTAAACACAAGCACCTTTTATATATGAATTTTGTCTTTAAGAATATAACTTTTTAAAAATATTTTTTTATATGGCTGTGCTGGATCTTAGTTGTGGCACAAGCGATCCTGGTAGCAACATGAAGAATCTTAGTTGTGGCGGGAGGGATCTAGGTCCCTGACCAGGGATTGAACCCAGGCCCCCTGCATTGTGTGCATAGAATCTTAACCACTGGACCACCAGGGAAGTCCCCAGAATGTAATATGTTTCTAAAGCAAGGGGAATTCTATCATTTGCTTTCAATTCTTACACACAGTTAAGGGGAGCATTGGGTAGAGGAAGTGAAAATGCATTGGGCTGGAAGATTGGATTTTAGCTTTAGCTCCAGCACCTGTAAACTGCTTTAAATCCTAGCTTCTCTAGAGGTAAAATGGAATAAAAATTCCTCTTCTCAAACGTAATTTCTATTATAAGCGAAAAAGAAAAAAAAGTGTGACTGCTTTGAAAGCTCTGAAGAACTGCCTCAGTTCAGTTCAGTTGCTCAGTTGTGTCCTACTCTTTGTGACCCCATGAACCGCAGCATGCCAGCCCTCCCAGTCCATATCCAAATCCAGGAGTCCACCCAAACCTGTGTCCATCGAGTCAATGATGCCATCCAACCATCTCATCTTCTGTTGTCCCCTCCTCCTCCTGCCCTCAATCTTTCCCAGCATCAGGGTCTTTCCATTGAGTCAGCTCTTCACATGAGGTGGCCAAAGTATTAGAGTTTCAGCTTCAACATCAGTCCTTCCAATGAACACCCAGGACTGATCTCCCTTAGGATGGACTGGTTGGATCTCCTTGCAGTCCAAGGGACTCTCAAGAGTCTTCTCCAACACCACAGTTCAAAAGCATCAATTCTTCAGCACTTAGCTTTCTTTATAGTCCAACTCTCATATCCATACATGACCACTGGAAAAACTATAGCCTTGACTAGACAGACCTTTGTTGGCGAAGTAATGTCTCTGCTTTAAAAAAATTTTTTTTTTACTTTACAATACTGTATTAGTTTTGCCATACATCAACATGAATCCACCACGGGTGTACATAAGTTCCCACTCCTGAACCCCCCTCCCACCTCCCTCCCCATACCATCCCTCTGGGTTATCCCAGTGCACCAGCCCCAAGCATCTTGTATCCTGCATCTGTTTTTTAATATGCTGTTTAGGTTGGTCATAACTTTCCTTCCAAGGAGTAAGCGTCTTTTAATTTCATGGCAGCAATGACCATCTGCAGTGATTTTGGAGCCCAGAAAAATAATGTCAGCCACTGTTTCCCCATCTATTTCCCATGAAGTGATGGGACCAGATGCCATGATCTTTGTTTTCTGAATGCTGAGCTTTAAGCCAATTTTTTCACTCTCCTCTTTCACTTTCATCAAAAGGCTCTTTAGTTCTTCACTTTCTGCCATAAAGGTGGTGTCTTCTGCATATCTGAGATTATTGATATTTCTCCCAGAAATCTTGATTCCAGCTTGTGCTTCTTCCAGCTCAGCATTTCTCATGATGTACTCTGCATTTCAGTTAAATAAGCAGGGTTACAATATACAGCCTTGATGTACTCCTTTTCCCATTTGGAGCCAGTCTGTTGTTCCATGTCCAGTTCTAACTGTTACTTCCTGACCTGCATACAGGTTTCTCAAGAGGCAGGTCAGGTGGTCTGGTATTCCCATCTCTCTCAGCATTTCCCACAGTTTATTGTGATCCACACAGTCAAAGGCTTTGGCATAGTCAATAAAGCAGAAATAGATGTTTTTCTGGAACTCTCTTGCTTTTTTGATGATCCAGCAGATGTTGGCAATTTGATCTCTTGTTCCTCTGCCTTTTCTAAAACAATCTTGAACATCTGGAAGTTCATGGTTCACGTATTGCTGAAGCCTGGCTTGGAGAATTTTGAGCATTACTTTACTAGTGTGTGAGATGAGTACAATTGTGCGGTAAAACGCATTCTTTGGCATTGCCTTTCTTTGGGATTGGAATGAAAACTGACTTTTCCAGTCCTGTGGCCACTGCTGAGTTTTCCAGTTTTGCTGGCATATTGGCATATTCACAGCATCATCTTTCAGGATTTGAAATAGCTCAACTGGAATTCCATCACCTCCACTAGCTTTGTTCATAGTGATGCTTCCTCAGGCCCACTTGACTTCACATTCCAGGATGTCTGGCTCTAGGTATTAGGGAAGAGTTATTTTTCAACCCAAGTATATCATTCTTGATTTTATTTCTAGGTAATGTAGTCATGACCACAGAAAGGAAAATGTGAAATATACTCAAATATTAGTCTCCGTTGACCAAGAGAAAAGTCCAGGGGAGGATGAGCTCTGTGCACACAAATACTGCAGGTTACCCGTGAGCCATGGTGGCTACTTACTATGCTGTAGAAGTTGAGATTCTCAGTACACTAATTCAGAATTTGCAGTAACAGAGATTGAAGCTAAACTGAGTTTATTCCCTGCATTCAGAGCTCCCAGGTGACTCAGTGGGTCAAGAATCTGCCTGCAGTGCAGGAGATGTAAGAGTTGAGGGTTTGATCCCCAGGATGGGGAGATCCCCTGGAAGAGGGCATGGCAGCCCACTCTAGTATTCTTCCTGGAGAATGGATAGAGGAGCCTGGCAGGCTATAGTCCTTAGGGTCACAAAGAGGGTCAGATGCAACTGTGGCAAGTGAGCTCACAGGCACACACCCACAATCAAAGAATTTGCTAAATTAAAAAGTTTGTTTACAGAACAGTGTTCTAAAGTACACAGTGCTGCAGGTGACCCTTAGGAAGTAATTGAAAGGCTATGTGAAAATAAGCTCTGTCTTTTCTTAAAACATGACTAAGGAATCTTTTAGTTACTAAGTGTCAGAATTCAACCTCAACTCCTTACCTGGTAGATGAGGTAACAGAGTTCTTTGTCTAAGCAGTTTCTGAGAATATAATTTTCCTACTGATGGGGGTATTGCAGAGCAGAACCTCCCAACGCTGCTACAGGAAGTGGAGAGTCTTGTTAGATGGTGACTAACGGGTCTCTTTAAAGGTCCAGGGTGATAGACGGTAAGTCACTCTGATACTGATGCCCAAGGAAACAGCAGAATATTGAAACAGCATTCATCGCCCAGCTTCTGGAGCCTGTGTTTTCTTTCACTTCCTCTTTTTATTCCTCCTCCTCTCTTCACCTCTGTTTCTGTCCTGAATTTATTTCTTCTACCTTTTCTTCCTAAATGGCTTTTAAAGAATACTGTGGAGTGAATTAAATATAGTATCTCCTGTTTTTCAGTTTGCTCTTTTTTTTTCAGTTACAAACAAATAGGAAATGCCAATCCAACAGTTATCCAAAGAAAAACTGCTTAAAATCATGCCAGCTTGCTGTTGTCAGACCATTCCATGCTAAGCATACCTCGAGTTTCTGCAGGGGAAGTCTCCTGTTAGCATATGTGTATTTAGCTTCACCACGTGGAATTAATTGGAATACCTATTAATGTATGTATGGGAATGATTTGGGTCTATAAGCTAAATATTTGGTTACATGCCTAGTGAATTATTTTGAGTTGTTGACATTCTGTCAAAGCATATAATCATGGTACCAACATTGGCTTGGTCACATTTAAAGTTAGAAATGACTGCATACAAATCATATCTTCCAAGAAGACATACTATGTGAGCTATGGGTGAAAATCTCTATATATTAGAAGGATCCACTTAAATAAGAGTTTTCTGCCTTTTTTTTTTTAGTATCTAAACTATGTTAAGATGAAATCAAGATTTGACTTTAATACTCTGTGTTTTTCTCAAAAAGAAATGCCAGAAAGTTTTCTTTAGTTGTGCTGATACATCAGAACATTCTTGTAACCAGTGAAAACCAGGCTGATTACAGATTTTGGTTTCCGAGGTAATGTACGTTAGACTTGGAAACAGTTGGAGTTAGGTATCAGCAATCTTTGCTTGGTACAGTTGGGTCCAATGTAGCTTCTTTTATTTTTCTTAAGACTTTATTTTTTAGAGAAGTTTTAGGTTCACAGCAGAATTGAGGGGAAGGTACAGATGTTACCCATGTATCCCTCCCTCTCTCACAGTCTTCTCTTGCTACCAGCACCCCTCACTGGATTGTACGTTGATTACATTGCCGACCCCGCACTGACACATTGTCATCAAACAGATGCCACAGTTTACATCAGGGTTCGCTCTTGGTATGTACATTCAGTACGGGTTTGGGTAGATGTGTAATGATATGTCCCTGTCCTTGTCCTATCATACTGTAAAAATCCTCTGTGCTCTAACTGTTCAGCCCTTCCTACTTCCCAAAGCACTGATCTTTTTACTGTCTCTGTAGTTTTTCTTTTTCCAGAATGTTGTAGAATTTGAATCATACATGTAGCCTTTTGAGACAGGCTTCTTTGACTTAGTAACATGCATTTAAAGTTCCTCTGTGTGTTTTCATGGCTTGATAGCTCATTTCTTTTTTGTATTGAGTGGTACCCCCATTGTCTGGATGAACCACAGTTTATTTATCCATTCACCTACTGAAGGATATCTTGGATGCTTTCAAGTTTGGGCCATTATGAATAGAGCTCCTGCAAACATCACAGTGCAGGTTTTTATGTGGACATTAGTTCTTGGCTCCTAACAAGGAGTGCAGTTGCTGGGTTATATGGTCAGACTTCCAAGAGGCGGTACCATTTTACATTCCATGTAGCTTCCTCTAAAGTGGAAATTAATTCTAGCTCTCAGTGTTCTTAGACCCAAATGCTGCTGTCCATTCTGTCGGCTGCAGTGTCTGGGGCTGTGTGTTAATATGCAGACCGTGACCACCTTGTGGGGGAGACTGGCCACCCAGGATCGATCTGTCCTTGCGCATGTCAGCCCTACACATCCCAGAGCAAGTCTGCATCCCTGCCGGCTGTGTTGACCCTGAGGGCATCTTAGTTCCCTGTGCCCTATGACAGTGCCCCCTAGTCCACGGTACACTTTTCCTTTTGTTTTCCCTGCCCCTCTAGCAAACGGAAGAAGTGGAAAGATCAGACTGCTTCTCCTTGACTCCACTCCCCACAGAACGGCTGCTGCAGGCGAAATCCGGAGCACAGCTGCCTGGCCCTGGTGGCTCCGCAGCTCCCCGTGGACACCCCTGTGAGAGCAGGGGCCAAGCCCCATGGTACCGTCGGAAATGAAAAGGGAAAGGAGAGTGAGACGCCGGGAGTGAGGAGGAAGGCAGTGCTTCTCTGGATCTTTTTCTTCTTAACTCTCACTCTTCTTACTACTAATGAGCTTCACCCCTTTGCTTTGTTTAGAGCCAGCCGCATGGTGTTGGGGTCATAGCTGTGGGGACGCAAGCTTGTAAGATGCCCAGCCTTAGCTGGCACCCTGGTCTCCTAGTGACACACCAGCCTTCTCAGAGACAAAGCCTGCTTCACGGCAGAACCCGCACGCTTGACATTTACCACTGACAGGGAGCTCTTTATTCCCCTCTTTCTCCTGTGGTGCCCAGTCTCTCCTCCACTCTTCAGTCCTGAACAGCGATTTCCTCGGGGGGAGTCAGCATCCTGTTGACTCATCAGGGGTCAGGCAAAAGAGCTTTCAGCCTCCTTGTCCTAAAACCTGCCCAAATCCATTGTGTTTATTATTGTAGAAAAATTTAGAGATGACATTATTTATTTTTTTAAAAAATAAAGGCAGGAAATGTAAATGTGGCTTTTGAGGACATTCTTTTCCTGCCCTTGGTGTGATTTTGACATGATTTTGATGGCTCAGAGCGGGGATGGTTGGGAGAAATAGGCCTCGACTTTTACAGCACAGGCTCCAGGGACATTAGTAGATAAGTGAGTTCAGACTGATTTGACTTCTGGTTCAGATACTGTGTCAGAAGACAGCCAGGTCACCAAACAGCTGAGTCCTTAGCATTCTCATGGCTTCAGAACGTTCACATGGGCTGGGTCATGCTACCACAAAGTTGCCATTGATGGCGACGGTGATGCAGACTTCTGAGCCAACTCAGAATTCTTGGCAAACTAAATGAGAGTTGTGTTGGTAGGCCAAGACCTGAAACACGGTCACAGAAACCATTCAGTTGTCCCTAAACTCTGCCTATGATATATCCCCAGTGGCTTCCTGAATTTAGTCCTTAAAGTGCTAACAGTTCCAGTTAACCCCAAATAGCAGTTCTGAAAGTGTGGACTGTGACAGGAGGACAAGGATGTGGGTGTGAAAAAGAAGGCACTCGCTGTTATTTTAATTTTTAGTTAAGTATGCACATACTGCTGATGCTTGATGTTTTCTGATGGTTTGTCCATGCCCACACTCACATAGAGCTGAATCTGTAAGGCAGGGCATTGAGGCTGTTGTTCAGTCACTAAGTTGTGTCCGACTCTTTGAGACCCCATGGACTGTAGCATGCCGGCTCCTCTGTCTTCTCTCTGGGGCATTGAATAGCTAATCACAATTATTATTCATATTTGCTTATTGTTGTGGTCCTTTCAGGAAGCCATACCGGAATACTTGTACCTGGGTGGCTTATAAACCACAGACATGAGTTTCTCCCAGTTCTGGAGGCTGGAAGTCCAAGATCAAGGTGCCGTCAGATTCAGTGTCTGGTGACGACCTGCCTCCTGGCTCATAGACAGCATCTTCTCACTGTGTCCTCACCAGGAGGAAGGGATGGGAGAGCTCTCTGGTATCTCTTCTATAAGGACACTAATCCCATCCTGACAGTCTTATCACCCCCACCAAAGGCCCCACCTGCTAATATCATCACCTTGAGGGTAGGATTCAACATGTGAATTTTGAAATGGGGAATGCAAACATCCAGAGAATAGTACTAGCATATTCACTGAAGAATAGAGTTTGTTGCCTCTGCTAAAGAGTAGAAGGCAGCAAACTCCGAGAAACAGTGAAGCACAGGGAAGCTTGGCGTGCTGCAGTCCATGGGGTCGCAGAGTTGGACACGACTTAGCAACTGAATAGCAACAACAGGGTCTATCTTGAGCCTCATTCATCACTCAGATACAGTTGTGAGCACAGAGAGGAAGGTGCTGCACATGAGGAGCTGTGTGAGCGTTACAAGCCTGCCCAGGCATCTACGTGCATGTTCACAAGCGTCCGTATTGAGTTCTCTGGAGGCCAGTGCTGAGACGGCCTCCGGAGTGCAGGGTGTGAGTCTCGGCACCTGGGAGGCAGGAGGTGGGGAGCGAGGACCCAGACTGCCTCGTGTCCTACCTTGGATGGAATGGCCAGCTAGAGCTGCCTGCTGACCCCACTCCTTCCTGGAAGGGCATCTGGGGGCACAGCTCCATGTCCACCACACTGGCTGAGGACCAGACAGGGCCGGAGGTAAAGGAACTCGGGACAGTCCAGTTACTGGGGCAGCAGATGGGGAGCCTGGGGTGGTGGTGGATGCCTCACAGAGTGGGGAGAGAGGGTTTAACTGCCCTGTGAAGGAGGAGTATGATTAGACCATCAGAGAGCCAGGCAGAGAAGAGTGCTTAGCAGCAGTGTGGAGATGTGAGCACACCGAGGACAGGAGGACCTTCTGGATGGACCCTCTATGATCCCCTGTGTCTGTGAGGAGGGGGTGGTTTGGAGGACTCCACGCACCATCAAAGAGACCTGTTATGGGTCCTTGGGTGCTCTGGAAGGCCCGTGAGTCTCACAGCAAGATGGGGATGACAGTGTTCTTATTAGGACGTGGAAGAAGCACGTGTGGCCTGCAGTCATAAAGCACGTGGGTTTGTGTTCTGTGTGTCCATACTCTGTGTGTGACCAGGGCCTCCCTTAGTGATCCTGAGCTCTGAGTTCCTTCATCTGTAAGTGAGACAACCTGGGCACCCTCACAGGGATTATTCACATCCCAGTGGACTCCCGAGTACAGCAGGACAAGTGTGGACCTCCAGGCACACAGTAGGTTCTCAATCCAAGCTGCATGAGTGACTAAACAGGGATGAAGAGGAAAGATTCTTAGGAGATGATTTGAGTGGTTAAGAGGTGAGATAACCTACTTCAGCCCGGGAGGAAATAGTGAAGTTGAGAGGGATGGTGTAGTGGAAGAAGGAGGCATTTAAATGACACAACCCCTCACTGGACTTGGGGGCGGGAGCCAGATGAGAAAGAGGCGTTGAAGTCAATCACCTGGATGAGGTCGTAGCCCCTGTAGCTGCCTGCAAGTAGCTGCCCTCAGCCGGTGAAACCATCCTGGTTCTGGCAAAATCCTTTGTGATGTTCTGTGTAACTAGGCCTGCATTAACCTTGTCATTGAGCCGGAGAGCCACAAGGGTACCCCTAAAGCAGCATAAATCATGGTACCAGGCAGTGGTCCAGGGTTCAACAGGGCTGTAGTAGTTTAGCTTCAGGTAAATTGTGTTTGGGATGCTTCCGGAAGTTCAGGCTTGAATCTCCCAAGAGAGACCAAGGTCATTGAATAGAACTGAGACCGGTCTATAGATGTGAAGCCCAGAGACCAAATGCATTCACCAAGTGGTTACTGTTCACCCTAGACACAGCTTTACCTCTCCAGGCCCAGTGCCCTCTCTCTAGTTCATAGCCTTGTCCTTTCTTCTTGGGTTACTATAACGAACACAGAAGTGGTCTCTCTGTCCCCTGGTCTTCCACTCCCTGCAGCCATTCTCTACTCTGCTACTTAAATGGCGATGTATCTGATGAGGCGTCTCCTCAGGTGGAGCTGTCCCAGACTTCCTCTGCCGTCTACCACTGCCTTCCTCACACTCCAAGTTCCCGCTCACTGACTCGCTCATGTCCCTTCTTCACCTGGGTCTTCACTTCTCAGGACTCAGCTGACTGGGATGCTTTATTCACCAGCCAGTCAGGTCTCTCTTTTGCAGGCTCGTGTTTTTGGCAGAGCCCTTCCCCAGCTGGCTGTGCTATTGCCTGGCTAGTGCTGGGCCCCACCCAGTTGATAGGGCCAGGCAGGCACTTCAGATCTGCAAAGCCTGCAGGCACAGGATGGCAGGGAGGGGTGAGAACTGTGCAGACTTGAGTGAATCCAAGCAACCAGCTAAAAAGAAGCCACAGTGCTGGCTGAAGAGGCCTTGTCCATAGACTTGCTTGACCTGTTGATCACAGATTATGACCCTCAGACTGGACGGGTTTCCTGAAGGCAGAGACTAGAGAGAGATATGCCTGTTCCTGAAGGAAGGAGGTGATTAGCTTCAAGTATTGAAATGTAAAACGGTAAAGGACACAACCTAATAAGAAGAAGATGCAAAAGAAGTTGTTATTGTTCAGTCTCTCAGTGGTGTCCGACACTTTGCGAACCCATAGACTGCAGTACGCCTGCAGGGAAGCACAGTCTTCCCTGTCCATCATCATCTCCCAGAGCTTGCTCAAACTTATGTCCATTGAGTAGGTGATGCCATCAACCATCTTGACCTCTATCATCCCTTTCTCCTCCTGCCTTCAATCTTTCCCAGCATCAGGGTCTTTTCTAATGAGTTGGCTCTTCGCATCAGGTGGCCAAAGTATTGGAGCTTCAGCTTCATCATCATTCCTTCTAATGAATATTCAGGATTGATTTCCTTTAGGATGGACTGGTTTGATCTCCTACAGTCCAAGGGACTCTCAAGAGTCTACTTTAACACCATAGTTCAAAAGCATCAATTCTTCAGCACTCAGCTTACTTTATGATTCAACTCTCACATCCATACATGACTACTGGAAGAACCACAGCTTTGACTAGATGGACCTTTTGTTGGCAGAAGAAGAGGAAGACACAAAAGGAGTTTATGCAGAGCAGTTTCTTAACTATTGAAAACAGGGAAATGTTCAGACTGAAGAGGTGAGCAAAATTACTGAATACTGAATATGCTTCAAGAAAGGAGGATGTAGAGAAGACAAGTTAAAATGACCTGCTAAAAAAGAAACATAATTTTACCAGTTAAAACAGTCCCTTCTCAGACTTTCTGGTGGCACAGTGGATGAGAATCCACCTGCCACTGTAGGGCATACAAGTTCAGTCCCTGGTCCAGGAAGATCCCACATACCACAGAGCTATTAAGCCCGAGCGCTGCAACTATTGATCCAGTGCTCTAGAGCCCAGGAGCTGCAACTGCCGAGCCTGCATGCTGCAGCTACTGCATCCCGCACGCCCTAGAGCCTGTGCTCCCAACAAGAGAAGCCACTGTAAGAGGAAGCCCGTGCACTGTGAAGAGTAACCCCTGCTTGCCACAACTAGAAAAAGCCTGCATGCAGCAATGAAGACCCAGAACACCCAAAAATAAATAAAACATTAAAATTCCTGCTCATTATATTAGTAGAAATTTTAAACCAGAATGAATAGAAAGAAGTCAGTCTGAGAAGGCTGTGCTCTGGGAGCTCACAGTGCTTTGCCAGTGTGGAAATGCAACAGACAGGACCTATGGGCGGGAGGAGGGAGGCATGGCACACAGAGGGCACTCCTCCGAGATACCAGGTAGTGAGAGGGAAGAAGGACAGCAGTGGAGGAGATCTAGGCGCTAGCCATGATGGAAATTGAATGCAACACCTTTAATGAGCCTTCCAGAAGCTGCTTCCCAGATGACTTCCTCTTAACACCTCTGGGGTCACTGCTGCTACTAAGGGTGACCATATGCTTTGTCAGACTAAGAGCACTTTTGAGAGAGCCATGTAAAATATTACTGATAATTGTGACAGTTCATCAGGCTGAAGAAGATGCTAGCATGGGCCAACCAGAGACTGTGGCTGACACCACCCCTAGGAGGTGAGGAACATAGTCTTTGAATTGAGCAGTTTGCTGCCCCATATAAACCACTTGCTTTATGAGTAAAGGAGAAGGGAAGATGGCCACTGGGTGCATGACAGGCAGTCCTGCCACCAAACTTACCTCCAGCAGTGTATTATAGATGACTGAAAATTGGTTGCTTAATATCATTCATTTGTGCCTTCTTCCTTGTTAAGGAAACAGCCCGATCAGTCCCTAACACTTTAGTCTGAATGACAACACTTTTGCTGTCTTCTGACTGGTGAAAGCCTGAAAGACTGCCATTCACAGGGAGCAGAGAGACGAGGGTTTCCATAGATGCAAACTCAAGGTGTGGGTGGGAGAAGGCCGTGGAATGGATTCCCAGATGGAGGAGAGGATGGGCAGGGTTACACACACTTTCACTTATAAACCCTCCAGCTGATTTCAGGGGGAGAGGACTGAGGCTGCCAGTTTGGGACTAAGTCAATCTGACAGCTACAGCACCACAGGCAGTTGGGATATTAGTTTAATAGGGGTGCCATGCGAAACATTGACAGCCGTGGGCGGAAATGATGAATCAATCCGATGGATCTGTAATCCAATTAGAAATGATTATTATCCAGCTTGTCTTTTCTCCTGCTCATTAGGATAAGTGGTGCCCTCTTGGGTGAAGAGCTCTGTGTAAAAAAAGCATGAAAGGCAGCATGTAAAGTCACATGGATCTCTGGCCAAAGACAGGGCCTGGTCCTGCTGGGAGGGGAGGGGGCATTTTCTGCTCCCAAGATTGGCAGTCCTGCTGGGAGCTGACAGGAGACACTTAGGACCTAGACTCTCAGTGGTGCAGCTCCTCACTTGAGCAGGAATGTTTGGCTCAGAGTTTTCCCAACTGATTCAGTATTTAGATGACAGGTTGGGGACAGTCAGGCTCCTGATGAGGTCCCTAAAAGCATGCAGCACCAGGAACAGATTTCTCTGGACAAGACGGTACACCTGAATCTGACTCAGGCCTCTGAGTGACTTCCAGTTTATGAGAATGTGAGGTCAGGGAACGGCTAAAGTACACCATGAAGAGACAGATCTAGAATGTGGGGTTTTTCCAGCAGCTCAACTGGTTCCTTTAACATGTCAGGGCCATGAAAACAAGGGTAAAAAGGAGGTGTTGGTCTAAGTTAGAATGTACCAGAGAACCATGTCTACCTGTTACTGCGTGGGTGTTATTCAACCTTAGTTTGAAAAAAAGAAAGCTCTTAAAAATACTTTATTGAAATCACTTTTGAAATTAGAATATGGATTGTATGTTAGATCTTAACAAGGAATCATTAATTTTGTTAGGTATAAAAATAACATTGTGTTTATGTTAAACAGTCCTCTTTTTAAGAGATGCATAGGGAAGTGTTTAGGAATTAAATGATGATGTCTCTGATTTGCTTTAAAATGCATCAAAAAAGAAAGAAAAAAAAAAAGGAGGGTAGCTTAAGTAAGTGTGGCCACATTTGGGGCAGTGATCAGTTTGAGAAACAGGCCTCTGCAGTTTCATTGTACTATGTGTTCAGCTTTGGCATATTTTGAAATTTTTCATTAAAAATTGAGCAAATATAACTTTAACAAGAATTATCAGTTATCTGTATTATGTGTTTTATTAGCCATTTTGCCAAATTCCGTATACTAACAATTGTTTATGGTCAGAATGGCTGACGTGAACTTTCTGAATGACTGTGGAGGGCAATTTTGTCAAAGAGACTAATTTTCAAAAATGCAGAGTGACAGGGTTATACTTTATCCTTATGAAATGTGTAGATTCTAGGTTTCTATATCTATGCAGCTAGAGGCAGAACTAAATTAAGGAGATCTGGAAGATTCACCCACCAAATTGAGTGGTTGGAGGCATAGCTTTGCTTCACAGAATTCTTTACGTGACTTGAATGTCGATGGCCTGACTCAGTGAACTAGTTGCATGTGTATTTCTGTAATATACACATATATGTGTGCATATACATATACATTAATGTTCTTATAGAAACCTGGGGGTAATGTCCCACCTGAGATTGTACCTCTCTGCTTCTATAAACACCAGCAGAAAGTCACCTCGGTTCAGCTCTGGTGAGAGCTGGTGTCAGAACCCAGCTGACAAAATCTCTGAGTCCTGCCCAGTGGCCCTGACGACCTTTGTTCTCACTGTGCCTCAGTTTGCTTCTTTATGGCATGAATGTGATAATACCACAGATTTCTCCTGCTGTGAGCAATGGTGCTTTACCATATGTGCAACACCCAGGGAGTGCCAGCACTAGGAATGAGAATTCTCTGCTCCTGAAAGCTCTCAGAACTGCTCTGAAATCTTAGATTTCAGTTTTATGGGATTGTAGTTTACTTATGACAGAACTTTAGGATTCCAGTCCTAAAAGATCTACCTCAGGATGCCCTGTGCTCCTCTGCACTTCTTCCATCCTCAGTGCCTTCCTGGCCCCTGGTCACCGCACGTCTACTGTCTGTCATTTACATGAGTTTGGCTTCAGCTGGAATTGGCCTTAGGAAGCAGTACTACCAATAAAACTAGTGGAAGTAATGGAATTCCTGCTGAGCTATATGAAATACTAAAACATGATGGTGTTAAAGTGCTGCATTCATTATATCAGCAAATTTGGAAAACCCAACAGTGATCACAGGACTAGAAAAGGTCAGTTTTCATCCTACTCCCAAAGAAGGGCAGTGCTAAAAAATGTTCAGATAATTTTGCTTTCTTCCCATGCTAGTAAGGTTATGCTCAAAATCCTTCAAGCTAGACTTCAGCCGTACTTGAATTGAGAACTTCCACATATACAAGCTAGGTTTAGAAAACGCATAGGAATCAGAGGTCAAATTGCCAACATTCATTGGATCATAGAGAAAACAAGGGAATTCCCCCCCCCCAAAAAAAAATCTACTTCTGTGTCTTTGACTACTCAAAAGCCTTTGACTGTGTGGATCACAACAAACTGTGAAAGATTCTTAAAGAGCTGGAAATACCAGGCCATCTTACCTGTCTCCTGAGAAACCTGTACACAGATTAAGAAGCAACAGTTAAGCGCTTACCTGAAACAATGGACTGGTTCAAAATTGGAAAAGGAGTATGACAAGGCTATATATTGTCATCCCGTTTATTTAACTTCTATGTAGAGTGCATCATGTGAAATGCTGGGTTGGATGAGTTACAAGCTGGAATCAAGACTGCAGGGAGAAATAGCAACAACCTCAAATATGCAGATGATACCACCCTAATGGCAGAAAGCAAATAGGAACTAAAGAGCCTCTTGATGAGGTTGAAAGACAAGAGTGAAAAAGCTGGCTTAAAACTCAACATTCAAAAAACGAAGACCATGGCATCTAATCCCATCAGTTCAGTTCAGTTCAGTCACTCAGTCGTGTCCGACTCTTTGCGACCCCATCAATCGCAGCACGCCAGGGCTCCCTGTCCATCACCATCTCCCAGAGTTCACTCAGACTCACGTCCATCGAGTCCGTGATGCCATCCAGCCATCTCATCCTCTGTCGTCCCCTTCTCCTCCTGCCCCCAATCCCTCCCAGCATCAGAGTCTTTTCCAGTGAGTCAACTCTTCACATGAGGTGGCCAAAGTACTGGACTTTCAACTTTAGCATCATTCCTTCCAAAGAAATCCCAGGGTTGACCTCCTTCAGAATGGACTGGTTGGATCTCCTTGCAGTCCAAGGGACTCTCAAGAGTCTTCTCCAACACCACAGTTCAAAAGCATCAATTCTTCGGTGCTCAGCCTTCTTCACAGTCCAACTCTCACATCCATACATGACTACTGGAAAAACTATAGCCTTGACTAGATGGACCTTAGTCGGCAAAGTAATGTCTTTGCTTTTTAATATGCTATCTAGGTTGGTCATAACTTTTCTTCCAAGGAGTAAGCGTCTTTTAATTTCATGGCTGCAATCACCATCTGCACTGATTTTAGAGCCCCCCCCCAAAATAAAGTCTGACACTGTTTCTACTGTTTCCCCATCTATTTGCCATGAAGTGATGGGACCCGACGCCATGATCTTTGTTTTCTGAATGTTGAGCTTTAAGCCAACTTTTTCACTCTCCTCTTTCACTTTCATCAAGAGGCTTTTTAGTTCCTCTTCACTTTCTGCCATAAGGGTGGTGTCATCTGCATATCTGGGGTTATTGGTATTTCTGCAGGCAATCTTGATTCCAGCTTGTGTTTCTTCCAGTCCAGCGTTTCTCATGATGTACTCTGCATATAAGTTAAATAAGCAGGGTGACAATATACAGCCTTGATGTACTCCTTTTCCTATTTGGAACCAGTCTGTTGTTCCATGTCCAGTTCTAACTGTTGCTTCCTGGCCTGCATACAGATTTCTCAAGAGGCAGGTCAGGTGGCCTGGTATTCCCATCTCTTTCAGAATTTACCACTGTTTATTGTGATCCACAGAGTCAAAGGCTTTGGCATAGTCAATAAAGCAGAAATAGATGTTTTTCTAGAACTCTCTTGCTTTTTCCATGATCCAGCGGATGTTGGCAATTTGATTTCTGGTTCCTCTGCCTTTTCCAAAACCAGCTTGAACATCAAGGAGTTCACGGTTCACGTATTGCTGAACCCTGGCTTGGAGAATTTTGAGCATTACTTACCCAGTCCCATCACTTCATGGCAAATGCGGAAAAAGTGGAGGCAATGACAGATTTTTTTTCCTTGGACCCCAAAATCACTGCAAATGGTGACTTCAGCCATGAGATTAGAAGATGCTTGCTTCTTGGAAGGAAGGCTATGACAAACCTAGACAGTGTATTAAAAAGCAAAGGCATCACTTTGCCAACAGAGGTCTGTACAGTGAAAGCTATGATTTTTTCAGTGTCATTTACGAATGTGAGAGTTGACTCATTAAGAAAGCTGAATACCAAAGAATTGATTCTTTTGAACTGTGGTGCTGGAGAAGGCTCTTTAGAGTCCCTTGGACTTCAAGGAGATAAAGCTAGTCAATCCTAAAGGAAACAACCCTGAAAACTCACTGGAAGAACTGATGATGAAGCTCCAATACTTTGGCCACCTGATATCAAGAGCCACCTCACTAGCAAAGACCCTGATGCTGGGAAAGATTGAAGGCAAAACGAGAAGGGGACAACAGAGGATGAGATGGTTGGATGGTATCACCAATTTAATGGACATGAATTTGGGTGAACTCTAGGACATGGTGAAGGACAGGGAAGCCTGGTGTGCTGCAGTCCATGGGGTCAGACATGATTTAGTGAGTGAACAACAATAAGAATCTTATATAAATAAGTTATACATAGGGTGTGATCTTTTGTTTCTGGCTTCTTTCATTTATGTAAATGTACTGCGGTCCACTCATGCTGTTGTGTGTTATCAGTAGTTTGTTTGTTTCAGCCAGTGACTTGTATTCCACTGTATAGATAGATATGTATTAGCTTATTCATACATTCACAACTTGACAAATGATTGGGTGGTTTCCATTTTAGGCCTGTTTAGTTTTATAAGAAAATTCCGAACTGCTCCGCAAGGCGACTGCACCATCTGCATTCCACTGTGTGCAAGTTCCAGGAGCTCCACATCCCAGCCTGCCCTTGGATCGTCAGCATTTTGTGTGTTGGTTCATTTGATGGATTCTCTAATAGGTGGTATCTCCTTGTGGTTTAAATTTGCCTTTTTCTAGTGACAGTGTGGATTATCTTCACATGCTTCTCACCATCCTGTGTCTGCTCGGGTTGAAGTATTTGATCAAATCTCTTGCATTTTCTGTTAAGTTTGGCATTTTTATTTTAAATATTTTCTCCAAATCTGTGCTTGTGATTTCATTGTTGTAATAATGCAGAGGTTTTAAATTTTGATGTAGTCCAACTTATCAACATTAATACTTTATAATTTATTCTCTTGTATTCTACTCATGATATCCTTGCCTATGATTGAGTCAGATGCACAGAATACACATGTGTAAAATACTGAGTCTTTCGACCTGTATTATTCTTTATTTAACTCACCTTTACTTTTTATAGCAATGTTAGTTTCCAGTGTGTAGTTTTTACACATTTTTGTTAATGTATCCTTAAATTATTCACCATTTGGATATTATTGTCAATAACATTAAAACAGATTTATTCTTGTTGTTCATTGATAACATATAGAATTACAAGTCATTTTCAAGTATTAATCTTCTACCCTGTGACCTTGTAAAATTATTTATTCGAGAATGGTTTTAAAGGAATTCTTAGCAATTATTTTTGTTGACAGTCACCTGTGATTAAATAAAGTTGTGCTCTTCCTTCCCAGTCTGTTTACCTTATATTTATTTTATTTTCTCTTCAGTTCAGTTCAGTTCAGTCACTTAGTCGTGTCCGACTCCTTGCGACCCCATGAATCGCAGCACACCAGGCCTCCCTGTCCATCACCAACTCCCGGAGTTCACTCAGTCTCACGTCCATCGAGTCAGTGATGCCATCCAGCCATCTCATTCTCTGTCGTCCCCTTCTCCTCCTGCCCCCAATCCCTCCCAGCATCAGAGTCTTTTCCAATGAGTCAACTCTTATTTTCTCTTAGCTCAGGTTAATACCTACAGTAAAATGAGTAGAAGGGCTTGAGAGCAGACTTCCTAGACTTGTTCTTGACCATATGGGGAAGTAATTCCATCATGACAGTAAATATGACGTTAGTTGTTGGTTTTCCATAGATGTCCTTTTTCATATTAATGAAGTTCCATTTTGTTCCTAGTTTGTTGTTTGTATTTATTGTTAATTAATGTTAAATTTTGTCAAGATTTTTTTATACATCTGTTGAGTTGATCATATGATGTTTATCTTTTATTTTGTCAGTATGGTGAATTACATTGATATTTGACTGATGAATCAACCTTGCATTTTTGTGATTAATCCCAGTTGGTCATGATATATTATCCTTTTTACATACTGATGGATTTGATTTGCAAATATTTTATGAAGATATTTGCAGGTATGCTCATGAGGAATATTGATTTATGGTTTTCTAGTCTTTTCTTATTATTATTTGGTTTTATGTCAAGATACTACTGGATTCATAAGATGGGTTGGGATATAATCCCGTTTACACACATTTTTTAAAGGGTTTGCATAGAATTGGTATTATTCCTTCTCAGTTTTCATGGCACTCACTAGTAAATTGTCTGAGCTTGGAGTATTCTTTGTGAAAGTTTTTAATTACAAAACAAATTTCTTTAGTGGATATGTAGCTAGTCATATTTTCTATTTCTTCTTATATCATTTTGTTAAATAACTTACATTTTCAAGGAATTTGTCCAGTTCACCTAAAGTCTTGAATATATGGGCATGAAGTTTTCATAATATTTCTTTGTACTTGTTCTGTAGTATATCTTAAGTAGTTATATGATTGTAGTTTGCTATAAGTGACTGACTTCTTGGACGAGAAGAAGGGATGGATAAACTTCTTATGCAGACTTAAATTACCAGTAAAAAGTCAATTAGAAATGTTCATTTCTGAAAATTGTTAGGTAAATCAGTTAAATAACCAGAATAGAGACTAAAGTGGGGAAAGGGTGGGGGACTGAGTGGGATTGCAGAGAGGAAGGAGGGCACTGCACAGATTAGCAGGGAGGCTCCAGGAAGACAGAACCCCGCCAGAGCACTCAGGAGCAGCCGGGGTGTTTGAAGAAGTTTAAGAGGGGATGACTGCGGTGTGCCAGGTGGCTGGGGCTCATCCCTGAATGGGGATGTCACGTCATCAGCGTCTGCATCTCCTTTGAATGCAGCTCCAACAGAATTTGCCCACAAAGTCTGCAAGGGAGAAGGAAAGAAGGCAGGTCAGGGACAAAGAATACTGTGCTTTCACACAGTCTCTGTCACTAACTGGCTTTGTGACCATGGCTGGATCGCATAGCTTCACTGTGACAGAACTGAAATTGAACTTTGGAGTGACTCTCAGTATCTTCGCGTATTAGGTAGTGATAACAGCAAGCCGGTGTATGGTGCTACCTAGGTGCCGAATATGGTTCTTAGCTACACATTTGTTACCTGATTTATTCTGTACTGTGATTTTTTGAGGCATATCATATTTTTCTAATTTAGAGGCAATAACACAGGAACATAGAGGTGAAGTGATTTGTCCGAGGTTATCTAAGTAGCACACAATCAAGCCAGGATTTGAATTCTGCCTTGTAATATTGTGTGAACAGGTAATAAAGGGCATAGAGAGGCTCCAGAGTTTGATGAAAACATGTTGATACACAGTTTACATACACGGTGGTTTCTCAAGCTGTAATTTAACGATACTAGATGGATTGCTCTGATGGTGGTAAGAACAGAAGGAGCAGGTGATAAAGAGACCACATGTACATCTGATGGACCTACACCAAAATGTGTTTCTTTCCATCTCTGAAGGTGTTACAAGTATGTGACTAATTCTACATTGACATAACTTTTTTTTGTCTCAGAAAATCAATACGCTATTTTTCTAGGCTGTAGTTTGACAAGGACCTGTGACCTAAGAATCAGATTACTTAAAATCAATCCTGGCTTCCCGCTGGCTAAGCGTGTTGTACATAACCACGCAGAACATCTCAGGTCCTCTCTGCATTTTCAGAAGGCACTACGTGAGTCTGAGTGAACTCCGGGAGTTGGTGATGGACAGGGAGGCCTGGCATGCTGTGATTCATGGGATCGCAAAGAGTCGGACACGACTGAGTGACTGAACTAAACTGAACTGAACAAGACCTTTCAGAGGTCTTGGTACTACCTTCCCAGAGTGCAGAGCGCACACAGAGTTAAGGTCTGCAAGCACTCAGTCCTGTGCTTACATGCCATCTAAATACTAAACAGCACAGGTCTCCTGTGTCGTGCAATTCTCCAAGAAACCCCATTTGACACGCTTCTAAGGATACAGGTAAAATTTTACGGTGTGATATATTAGTATCTTTTGTCTTCTCATTTTCTTGATCTGTTACAGAGTTTCTCCAAGAGTTAAAGCATGTCACTGCTTAGTTCAGCTTTATTGGTTTTCTTGAGCCGCAGCACACCCAAGAAGGGGGCAGGATGGTGCAGCACCCAGCTTTACTCCAGCCCTCTGAGCTCTGTGCCCATCGGGTTGTTATCTGATTCTCTAGCTCCCCACACTCTGGAAGAACAGCACGGGAGGTAATATGCCTGATTGTTTAAAGGGAACTGGTTGGTGTCAGGGGAGTGGCAAAAGAAATGGAGCATTGGGAAAAACTGATCAGAAAAGAAAAAGAGGAACATAGTTTAAATACCCTGTCAGTGAAATGAAACAAAGCAGGCATTCCCAAGCCAGAGCCGCCAGTGTGGGTAGAGTAGGGAGGGATTCTGAAAACAGCACGTTCCCCTCTATCATGATGTGTGTAGCCTCCTTTTTGGGGACAGATGGAGAGAAGGGCGGCCATGAAACTTTTCCTGTGGAATTTTATCCAGGTTCTCAGCACACACCTCCCCAGTTAGTGCTTGAAACTGGGACAAGAAAATCTTGGACTTTCCTGTGGAACAAAGACAACAAAGGCTTTTATCTAGGAGGTAAATTATTAATCATTGTGATATATCTCTCTTGACATCAAGGAAGCCAGAAAAATCAATTTGTCTTGATCAGGTGGTGGCCTGACTCTGTGATGGAGGTCAGTCTTGGACTGGACACTCTGAAACCACCAACAGGATGGAACACATGAGTGTGCTGCAGAAGGAGAAGTTCTCCTGTGGCTGCAGAGTAAGGGGAAGAAGGGCAGTGGGCGAGGCTGCAGGGGGAGCGGCCAGAGACGCAGCGCTCCCCGCTGAGCCATGGCGTCATCCCTACAGTTGTGGGTGTGGAATGAAGTGATGAGAGCCCCTCGCGAGGCACTGAGTGCACAGCTTCTGCCTGTGGCCCCGCTCCAGGCAGGAAGAAGGCAGTAGCTAGTGAGGAGATGAGGCAGCCTGGATCTAGCTCAATTTTGCCAACTGCAGTTGGTAAAAATTAAGACTTTCCCCAAAGAGGGAGCACCAGAGTAGAAGCGGTGTATCCTCCAGCTGTTTCTGAGCAGGAGAGAGGAAAGGGAAAGAATGCTTGATCCATTTCCCTTTTAAAAAAATGCCAGTAGGCTACTGCGGTTAAAAATAAACCTCAGCTGGATTTCCCCTTGTGCCTTGCTGCCCACTCATGTCAGTAAAAACCAGCCCTTGGAATGAAGAGCCTGTTCTCTTTGACAAATAAGCCTTGTGGCTAGACCATGTGTTCAGAAATCAAGGTCAGGAGACAACACAAGACTCTCTGGGGGCCTGCAGAATGGGCGCCCTGGTCCCCGAGCCTGTCCTCGGTCCCTGAGTGTGTCCTCGCTGTTTGCACTCAGGGCTGTTCCCCGATGTGCGGGCGCTCCAGAGAGCCAGTAGCCTACGTGGAAGCCTCACACTCGCTGAGATGGGGCTGCTGCTGAAGCGTGTACTGTGCACGCTACAGACCACTGCAGGACACGTCCTCACCAGGCATCCTCTGAGCTGGCTTAGTGTGTAGGGCAGGGATGCTCCGACAGCAAACCTGGGTAGACAGGGATCCTAGTGGTCACCGGCGCTGAGTTCAGTGATCATCCCAGGCCCACCCTGGGGGAGTCAGTGCCTGGACTCAGATCACTGGTCATCACTTTGCAGTCCCCCCCCCCATAACAAGTGCACCTTATGGATGTAAAGGTTGATATGTCATATGGCCCCTCCCCGACTATATTGCAGTTGCTGCTGCTGGGGGGTCCAAGTCATCAGGACTCTGAGCTCAGTAGATATAAACTCAGTGCTAGCTTGAGCTCACAGATTATGCAAGTTGGGGGTTGACATTGGCAGAAGGCTTCTCAGTGTGCATCTGGGAGAGGTGGCCCGACCCAGGGCCAGAGCTGTCTCTTCTCACAGGCTACAGCTTTGCTCCTGGTGGCTTGGACCTCAGCTGAGCTCTTGGCAGTTGTTGTAGGCTGAGTTATGTCAACCCCAAATTTGTGTGTTGAAATTGTAAACCCTAGGACTTCAGAATGTGACTTTAGAGATAGAGTCATTAAGGAGGAGATTAAGTTAAAATGAGGTTGTGTGATTGGCCCTAGTCCGGCAGGACTGGTGTGTTTGTAAGAAGAGATGAGGACATAGACGCACACAGCCGTGCAGAAGACACAGGGAGACGGCATGCTTTCAGTGCCATCCAAAGCTGGTGATCCTCCCTGTAAACAGCAAGCCTGGAACTCTCTCCTGAATCCAGACTCTTGTATCAAGTTGCATACTCATATTTCCACCTGAATCTTGTATATCTCAAACCAGGTGTGATCAATACAAGGTCAGTCTTTCTCCTGAGATATTTGTTGTTTGTTGCTGCATAACAGTATTACCACCAATTTAACAGCTAACAACACACATGTATTATCTCTGTGGGTCAGGACTCTGGGTCCAGATTAGCTGGGTTTTAATCTAGGTGTTCGAGCTGTGGTCTCACCTGAGGCTCACCCAGGGGCATGTCTGCTTCTCATCTTCTCCGGGGCTGGCAGCATTCAGTTCCTTCCAGAACTCTGGACTGAGGACCTCTGCTTCTTGTTGGCAGTCAGCAAGTGGCTGCCCTCATGTTCCTGCCACATGGCAGCTCACAGCCCAGTGACTTGCTTCTTCAAGGCCAACAAGAGGGAGTCTTCTAACAGGTCGAGTTCAGTTTCCTGGGCTTAATCACATGCCCACAGCCACCCGTATCTGGCTGTACTCTGTTGGTTAGAAGGAACTTACAGGGCCCCCCACTGGAAGAAGGAGGATACAGGGTGTGAACACTGGGAGCCCCCGAGCTGGCCTTCACACCCGAAAAACACCCTCCTCCCGTAGTTTCCCACCTCAGCTGAGGGAAGCCTGACCTTCCAGTTGCTTGGTCAGAATTCCAAGCCTTCCCCACACTGACGTCCCACGTCAAGTCTGTCAGCAGATGGAGCTGATGCTGCTTTAGGGTGGTGCCCGAAACATGACTGCTCCCACAGCAGTGGTCCCTTAGGTTCCAGCCCACCATGTCTGCCCAGGTTTGCTGCAGGAGGATGGCCTCCTGACTGTTCCTTCCTCCTGCCCTTGCTTCTTCAGAAAGCTTCAGAACAACAGGTAGACGAGTGCTATAAAATGCACATCAGGAGTGGATGAAACCGTTTCCTTTCCACACCCTCCAGTGATTTGCGTTGAGTCTCAAGTCTTCACAGAAATTCAGAGCCTCCCCCTCCAGCTCTGCTCCTCCTCACGGTCCCCTGACTGTCCCCTCACAGTGGGCAGTTCTTTCTTCTGCCCAGAGCTTCGTGTCTCCTGCTGTTTGCTCTGAGGCTTCCTCCTCCCAGGGGTCTTTCTTAAGCATCCTTTTAAAATGTCAGCGCCCGCCTGACACGCTCTGTCCCTCTTCCCTGCTTGTGCATGAACTAGAGAAAAAGTACAGTCTCGTGTGCCACCAGGATGTGCAGGGCTGCCTCCCCTGGGTCTCTGGCCTCACCAGCCCCACCCCTTGGCTTCGCAAGTGGCCTCAGGTATTCACCTGAAAAATTTCATTAGGATGTGTTCAGGTGTGACCTCAGACTCGCCAAGTCACATCAAGCTCCTATCATGGGTATTGCTATGAATTTCCTTTACTATAAAATGTCTCCTCAGCTGTACTGTTAGTTCACTGAGGAATATAAATTAAATGAGTCACTATTTGAAATGTGCTTAGACAGGGCCTGCAAGTGGAGGATACGAATAATTGTTTAAAAATTAAATGCAAACAAGTGCATCTTTCATCTGTATACCCTGTTCAAGGACCCTCTTCCAGTCAGTGAGAAATTGTAAGGCAAAGAAGGAAGCTGACAAAACAGAGATGAAAAGAACAGAAAGAGAAGTAATTGTGCAGCCACAAAAGGGTAATTTTTAGAACATGTTTTAGTACGTGCACTTCCATTGCCTTCAGTGTCCTCCTAACCCCCAGCCTCCCAGCCCCACCTCAGATTTCCTAAAGAAATATTCTCCAGAGCTCTTGAAAGAGCCTCTCTCTCTGGTTTAAGGGCCTGAGCCCCGTTCAGACACTCTTATCCACAATGTGTATTGTGGGCTTATTTTGTAGAAAAGCCTTCACTTCAGACAGATTTATACTGATAGCTTCTCAAGTGCTTAGGAACAATTAATTTTCCCAGGCAGGTGAAGTGATATACCTATAATCCTGTTTGTTCTTTTGCTGATCTGATTATTTTTGCAATGCAGGCCTTGTTGGAATGATCACAGTGGCGTCTGGAGTAATAAGGTTTTTCAGTATCTTTAATTATGTGTAAAAGTGTCAAGATAATGATGCCCTCACTTAGGGTAGGACAAAGAGAATTAATTAAATGTGAAAAAGTGAGACACGGAGGTCAGATGTAGGATAGGACTTCCTGTCTGTGAATGTGGCTTCACACCCAGGCTTGTGCTGGGGGTGGATTAGGATGCGTGCAAACCTTTGTAGATTAGTTCTGTTTATATTCGTCTGGCTTCACAGCCCGTGGTGTCCTGGAGGCCCCAGTTATGGAAGATCTCTCAAGGACCACGTGCACACCAAGGTGCTCCAGGTTTATGATTTCATTACAGTTATTTTCTGAAGAGAGGAATAGTGAGGTTGTTTAGAGAAAGGTATACAGCAAGGTTCATATCTAAATGAAATGCCTGAAAATGAATATTCTAGGAACTGTCCATTGTTTTTGTGCTAAATTTGCTTTTTTTTTTAAATAAATGAACTCAAATTAGACTTTCTTTCACATCTAAAAATGCTTTCCAACGCGGGCTCATCCTTTCTCTCCATTCTTTTGATGACTTTCTGTGACTGTACCAATCATTAAGAAAACCTTGCTTTTTAAAGAAACAACGTACCCTTGGCTCTTGAGCACCTTGGCCAGGCACGGGAGGGAAGCGTGTTGTTTCTTTGGCAGCAACTCCCATCTGCTTGGCCTCTGCCCCCTCAAATGGAAAATGGGTTAATTAGTTAATTAGAGGCCTGGTGTTCCCCTCATGGAAGCTGTTACACCCGTCTAGTATGTCTTAGGAAGCCACACCAGTTCTCACGCCTGCAAGACACTTTGTGAATATTTATACCAGGTTAGTGGCCTATCTGCTGTAGCAGCTGGAACTCTGCTGCTATGGAACCACCCAGCCACATCCAGCTACATGCCCAGGGATATATTAATGTATCATGCACTGTGAGGGCACATCCTCAACCTGCATTTCTCTGACTGTAGAACTCTTCTCAGTACATGCAGCTGTTATAAACCCTTCTGAAAGATCTGATCCCAATCCATCTGCTTAACCCCATATGCTTTTACCAGATAGATACCAGAAAGATTTTTATTGGCAATATAGAAACAGTGAAATTATTGGACAGTGAAACAGGATAATATTTTTATGTATAAATACAGTTTGGGCTATTTGAACCCAGGGATATGTGCCAAGTGTGGACATGTTTGCCAGGACCAAATACCAAAGGCCATTTGTCAGGGACCGGCATGCTCCAGGGCATTTTTGATAGGATCACATCTCCAAGACCTTCTGGTGTCTTTCTAACCTGTGACTCTCAACTTTCCGACTCCAGTCATAACCTTCTCTACACACTTTTCTTCAGTTGCCTATTTGGCAGATCCACTTAGATGTTTATCAGCATCTTAAACTTACCAGAATGTTGTCTTGTCACCCCGTCTTCCCCATCTCAGAACACACATCAGTAAACACAGTTGCTGAAGCTAAGACACTGGAAACAGCATGCTTCCAGAACTCCTCTCAAATCCCCCTTCCTCCCATCTTTCCTACAGGTACAGCATCATCTCTTCCTGAACCCCCTGACATTTTTTCTTACGGGGTCTTCTTTATTTATTCTTTATTCTTCCTGCATACCTTTCTCCACACAGCCGCCGAGGTGAGCTACAAAAATATTATAATCAGATAGTACCACCTTCTTCTCATATCCTACCAGTGGCTTCTGCGTGTTTGTACCTAAGTGGTCCTGTATGATGGGGCACCCACCCTCTCCCACCTGTGTTCCTTTCCCACCACCCCTGCTCCCTTAGTGTCCACTCTCACCCTGGTCACACTGGACTTCTTGGTGTTTCTAAAACAGCTAAGCTCCTTCTTAGATTGTTGTTGTTGTTCAGTCTCTAAGTTGTGTCTGACTCTTTGCGATCCCGTAGACTGCAGGATGCCAGGCTTCCATTCTTCACTATTACCTGGAGCTTGCTCAGACTCATGTCCACGGAGTTGGTGATGCCATCCAACCATCTCATTCTGTGTCACCCCCTTCTCCTCTTGCCTTCTATCTTTGCCAGCATCAGGGTCTTTCCCAGTGAGTCAGCTCTTCACATCAGGTGGCCAAAGTATTGGAGCTTCAGCATCAGTCCTTCCAATGAATATTCAGGGTTGATCTCCTTTAGGATTAACTGGTTTGATCATCTTGCTGTCCAAGGGATTCTCAAGAATCTTCTCCAGCACCACAGTTTGAAAGCATCAGTTCTCTAGCACTCAGCCTTCTTAATGGTCCAACACTCATATCTGAACATGACTACTGGAGAAACCCCAGCATTAAATATATGGGCCTTTGTTGGCAAAGTGATATCTTTGCTTTTTAATGCATTGTCTAGGTCTGTTGTAACTTTCCTTTCAAAGAGCAAGTGTCTTCAAATGTCATGGCTGCTGTCATCATCCACAGTGATTTTGGAACCCAAGTAAAGAAAATCTATCACTGTTTCCATTTTTTCCCCCATCTGTTTGCCATGAAGTGATGGGACCGGATGCAGTGATCTTAATTATTTGGAATGTTGAGTTTTGAGCCAGCTTTTTCACTCTCCTCTTTCACCTTCATTAAGAGACTCTTTAGTTCCTCTTCACTTTCTGCCATTAGAATGGTATCTGAGGTTGTTGGTATGTCTCCTGGCAATCTTCATTCCAGTTTGTGATTCATCCACCCTGGCATTTCACATGATGTACTCTGCATGTAAGTTCAATAAACAGGGTGACAATATACAGCCTTGACATGCTCCTTTCCCAATTTTGAACCAGTCCATTGTTCCATGTCTGGTTCTAACTCTTGTTTCTTGATCTTCATGCTTGGTATTTGGGTTCGAGCCTTTAAATGAATCATGTGGCTGACTCTTGTCAGGGCTTGGTTTCATGTCACCTCTCAGAGGGGCCTTTCCGCATGACATCCTCTCTAAAGCAGTCTGCTGAATTGTTGTGATTGCTTCTCTGTTTTTATCATGTCACCGCTCTGCTTCTGACGTTGAAGTTTTCATTTGTCTGTTGTCCTTCTTTCTCCCTTCTAATGGAAGCTCCTTGAGTTGGACTGCTCTGCCTACTCGTCATGGCAGCCCTGGAATCCAGAATAATGTCTCATATTACCGGAGGCTCACAAATTGTGTAGTGAGTGAGTAGATGAATTGATGACTATTTCTTCAATTTAAGTAGAATCCAAAGCTGGATAAACACAGGAGAGAAGGATAACCTTCACTCATGTTCTGCTGTTGACAGTCAGTCCCTAACTCAGCCATATTTTCACCTCTCTCTCTCTCACCCCCTCCCTTCCCCCATCCACATATATGCAGGCTCATGTATCTGTTTGTATGTGGTATATTTTTCACGGCTTTCCATGCTGTATTGAATACCCAGTGTATTAAGACCACAGTCTTTCAACCAGTGTCCTGATCATGTGTAAACTTATAAAAGACGAATCATAGTATATGAAATAACCTACAAGTAAGAGGGAAGAGGTTGACTTGTAAGAGGGAAAGAATGCCTGCTTTTTTCAAAAAGCAGAGAATGGAGCAGAGGAGCAAAGTCTGCTTGATTACTGATCCATTTCATCTCTTTTTCCTTTCTGAAAGATTTCCAGAAACCATGGGATTTCAAAGTCATGTTCTTCTGTACTTGGAAATTCTGAATGATATAAATAATTCTCAGTAGGAAATAAAATGACTGATATACATAAATAAGAAAGAAATGTTCTTGGATTGATTTTTCCAGAAGTTTTCCAAACCAGCTTCTCATTTTGGCCTAAGAGCATATAATCAGAATTCCCATCGGCTGACTCAGGCCAGTTAGGGCAAAAACAATGGCAGTTTCAACCTCTTCTCACATTGCCGAAACATGTAGATGATCTCTGAGAATTTGGCAATGTTAGCAGCAAAGGGAAATGATCCAAACATAATACAGGTTGCAAAGGTATGGGAGAAAGAGTTCTAGAATGGCGTATATTTCACCATGATAAGGTTGGCAGACAAAATGGAAAAATAATGACCAATAGGCATTTTAAAAATTATCAGAATTAGATTCCAGACTCCACAGGGGCATCCTTATACCACAGTGGAAATGTCACTTCTTCCATTGCAGAAAGAAATACTGGATGAAAAAGCAAAAATTGTGGATGAAAACTAACGGGTAGAGGAAAATTATATTCTGCTTCTTTAAATTCCTCTTATAGTCAAGGGCTTATTTTATGGCAAAATGCTATTCTTAACAGCCCTTCACTTGGAAACTTTGAAGTTAGAATTGGAAATAAATTCTAGTTCGAAGACAAAAAGTAGCAATCTCTTTGCACACCTTCCCTGTAAATACCACTGTAGTAGTAAAGTCATATTTCAGAGGAAAATGTAACTCATTCTGCAGCTGTCCCTCATAGCGACACTTGGAAGGTGCTGACTGGTGTCACATGGCAGCCCCAGACAGCACCTGAAGAGCAGTTTATGGTGACAGGTTTTGCTCTCACTTTCTTGCTGATGTCATCTTTTTTTTTTTTTTTTAGTGAATTTATTTTTCTGTGTGTAGACATTGTTACCATTTCAGTTTATTCATTTATAGCTTTCAGGTTTACAAAATGTAAAAGGAAAGAAGTTGTTAAACCAAAGCCGTTAATTGTATTTCCTAGTTTGGACAGGAGCGACTTCACTTTCACTTTTCACTTTCATGCATTGGAGAAGGAAATGGCAACCCATGTACATATTAATACATAGACATTGTGTTCTTGCCTGGAGAATCCCAGGGATGGGGGAGCCTGGTGGGCTGCCCTCTATGGGGTCGCACAGAGTCGGACACGACTGAAGCGACTTAGCAGCAGCAGCAGCAGCAGCAGCAGTCTTACCTCCCTAATGCATGGAAATACATCTCTTCAAAGATTCATCCAGTCACATTCAGCCAAAACAAATTTATGCTTTTATTTTCTTAATAACGAGAAAAAAGAATACTTATAAATTTTCTAGGTGGAAAGAAAAAAATTAATTGTCACTTTAATCTTTTTGTTTGTTTTATTGTGCTCAGTAAGTTTTAGAAATTCTTATTGTTTTGGAAATTGATACCCTGTTAGCCCCTGTGATGGTTAAATATATGTATCAACTGGAACTGGACAAGGGATATGCAGATAACTGGCAAAACATTCTAAGTGTGCCTTGAGAAAGATTCTGGAAGACGTTAGCATCGGAATCAGTAAAGGAGATCAGCTTACAAATGCTGGAGGCTATCAACCAGTCCTTTGAGGGCTCAGAACAAGAAGGCTGAGGAATGAGCTGAGCTGAGATGGCCATCTTCTCTTGTCCTCACACTAGGGCTCCTGCTTCTCAGGCCTTGAGACTCAAACTGAATCTCACCTCCGGCTTTCCTGGGTCTCTAGTTTGCAGAGGAAGCCTTTCTGGCCTCCGTAATCATGTAATCACCATGGTGTGATCACTCACCTAGAGCCAGACATCCTGGGATGCGAAGTCAAGTGGACCTTAGGAAGCATCACTATGAACAAAGTTAGTGGAGGTGATGAAATTCCAGTTGAGCTATTTCAAATCCTAAAAGATGATGCTGTGAAAGTGCTGCACTCAATATGCCAACAAACTTGAAAAATGTAGCAGTGGCCACAGGACTGGAAAAGGTCAGTTTTCATTCCAATCTCAAAGAAGGGCAGTGCCAAAGAATGTTCAAACTACCTCACAGTTGCACTCATCTCACACACTAGCAAAACAGTGCTCAAAATTCTCCACCCAGGCTTCAACAGTATGTGAACCAAGAACTTGCAGATGTTCAAGCTGGATTTAGAAAAGGCAGAATAACCAGAGATCAAATTGCCAATATCTGTTGGATCATCTAAAAAGCAGGGGAGTTCCAAAAACCATCTACTTCTGTTTTATTGACTACACCAACACCTTTGACTGTGTGGATCACAACAAACTGTGGAAAATTCTTCAAGAAACAAGAATACCAGATCACTTTGCCTGCCTCCTGAGAAATCTGTATGCAGGTCAAGAAGCAAAAGTTAGAACTGGACATGGAACAACGGACTGGTTCCAAATCAGGAAAGGAGTACGTCAAGGCTGTATATTGTCACCCTGTTTACTTAACTTCTATGCAGAGTACATCATGCGAAATGCCAGGCTGGATGACGCATAAGCTGGAATCAAAATTGCCAGGAGAAATATCAATAACCTGAGATATGCAGATGACACCACTCTTATGGCAGAAAGCGAAGAGGAACTAAAGAGCCTCATGATGAAAGTGAAAGAGGAGAGTGAAAAAGTTGGCTTAAAATTCAACATTCAAAAAATGAAGATCATGGCATCTAGTCCCATCACTTCTTGGTAAATTGATGGGGAAACAATGGAAACAGTGACTTTATTTTCTTGGGCTCCAAAATCACTCCAGATGGTGACTGCAGCCATGATATTAGAAGATGCTTGCTCCTTGGAGAAAAAGCTGTGACTAACCTAGACAACATATTAAAAAGCAGAGACATTACTTTGCCAACAAATGTCCATCTAGTCAAAGCTATGGTTTTTCAATAGTCATGTATGGATGTGAGAGTTGGACCATAAAGAAAGCTGAATGCTGGAGAATTGATGCTTTTGATCTGTGGTGTTGGCAAAGACTCTTGAGAGTCCCTTGGACTGCAAGATCATACCAGTCCATCCTAAAGGAAATCAGTCCTTAATATTCACTGGAGAGGCTGATGCTGAAGCTCCAATACTTTGGCCACCTGATATGAAGAACTGACTCATTGGAAAAGACCCTGATGCTGGGAAGGCTTGAAGGCAGGAGGAGAAGGGGATGACAGAAGATGAGACAGTTGGATGGCATCACTGACTTGATAGACATGAATCTGAGCAAACTCCAGGAGTTGGTGGCGGACAGGGAGGCCTGGCGTGCTACAATCCATGGGGTCTCAAAGAGTCGGATGCAACTGAGATACTGAACTGAATCATGTGAGCACATTTCTATAAGATATCTCCAAATGCATAGTTCATATTGGTTCTGTTTTCTCTGGAGAACCCTTACTGACACACCCCCACTCCATTGTCATTTCTGTTTTCTCACATGGGCCCTCAGTACTTCGGAGGGGAACACATCATTTTAGCCATGTGGTATTATTGCCATCAAGCACTGTCTCCTGTTACAGTTTTCATGTGCATATTAATACATAGACATTGTTAGGGTCACTAGGTGAGGTCCATCCTCAGTCATCTATTCTAGAAGACCATCTGAGGGATGCCTTGCAGGAAACAGCTGACCTCCTGTCCCCTTAGAAGCACAGAGTCAATAACCTTCATATAAATTACCAGAAGTACAACAACAGGCTGCTCCCTAAAATGTGTGCTTTTATGCAAATAAAACCAACAGATGATAAATATAAAAACAGTAGATGATAACAAGAGTAGAAGTGCCTATACATTTTCCAAAGCTTTTAAGTAGATTTTAAGTCTCTTCTGGACTGCAGTAAGGGCTTCCCTTATGACTCAGATGGTAAAGAATCTGCCTACAATGCAGGAGACCTGGATTCATTCCCTGGTTCGAGAAGATCCCTTGGAGAAGGGAATGGCTTCCCTCTCCTATATTCTTGCCTGGAGAATTCCATGGACAGAGGAACCTGGTGGTCTGCAGTCCTTGGGGTCGTGGAGAGTCAGACATGACTGAGTAACTTATGTACACATACAAACTGCAGTAAGAAATAAGGTGATTCTGATACTCACAAGTCATTTAACTGGCTCTGAAGTTAAACTGTGATTTAATGAGGGATTCTCATCTCAGAAACTTATCTATAGTCAGCTGAATGAATTCTTGGCAAAGGAATCTAACGTGAAGGAAAACCTGCATCAAAATCTGTTTTAATTATGTAATAGGGGAAATAGGGCAGGAGTCACAGAAATATTGGTAAAAATCTAGACAAGACACAAAGAATCTCGAATGCCATAATAGAAAGCTTCAATTTTCTTCTGCAAGCAAGGGTGCTATATAGGAGGTTTTAAAACAAGAGGCATGAGATAAACAGATCTTTGGGGTGATGGTGTAAAAGTAAACTGAAATGAGAAATCAGAAGTTTGGGAGCATTTGAGTAGTTACTTTGACAAGGGATATATTATGCTTGAATTAGAACAAGGGCAGTGGAAACAGGAATGGCAGAATGAAGTGATGGACAGTCTACAGGTTTGGTGATGTGTTGTAATTAGGATGTCTGGGGAAAGAAGGAAGTAAATGATTACCTGGAGATGTCTGCCTTGGCAGCTCGGTGGTCGGTGATGTTATTAATCACGTCAGACTTGCATTGTTGAAGCAGGCTGGAGGGAAATTGGCACATGTGGAATCTGATGTGCCTACAAAATAATCCACGTGCCCATATCTTGCAGGGAGATGAAAACATGGTCTTGATTTCAGGAAAGTCATTAGGACTGGCAGTTCAGATGAGCCTCAGAGTCTTAGAAGCTGTTGAAAATGCTCTGAAAAGATGGAGAAAGAGAAGAGAAAAAAGGGGTTTTAGGAAATGCAATTAAGGAGAAGATAGAAGATGACAACTTAGGAGGTGGAAGAAAGATCAGAGAGGTGGGGGGAAAGCCAAGGGAAAGTGGAGAATCAAGGGATGACAGGGCCCTCCAACCGTCTGTGAAGAAGCACTCAGGGCTGTAGACAGGTGACAGGTGATAAAACAACATTTCATTTGTAAAGTGAGATATTTATGTCCACCTTGAAGGACTTTTGTGAAGCTTAACTAAAGATAGTTTTTATAAAACATGCAGCATAGTATGTGGTATGTAGTAAGTTACCAGTTTCTATTTCTATTTGTTTTCTTGTTTTTTCTATTTCTGTTATTGTTAGTTATTATAAAATCCAGAGTAAGAGATGAACGTACAATGCTGTATAAAGGGGAACACACATGAAGGGAGGAATAGACAGACTATACTAAAGAGCTGGGGCTGACTGTTTTGGTGTAAAAGCCCCATGATGAGATGGGGTTAAAAAAGTTACAGTCACTGAATTGTTTTTACAGTCCACCAGCCTTCTGATAACAAATGCTTGGGTTTTCCACACCAAGAGCCAGTTGTCCAGCTCTCTGGACACCAACTGGATGTCCTGCAATTCAACTCAGCACTGATCTACCGGGGTTTAGCCCACATCCCACGGATTATGGGCTCAGTCCCACAGGACTGGTCCACTTCAGATGCACTTCGCAAGTGCTGCCCTTCTGTCCAGTTTGGCTGCAGGGGTTCCTCCAACCCCCTCCTCTCGGGTTCCATAATTTGCCAGAATGGCTCACAGAATTCAAAGAAGTGTTTTTTTTTTTAATCTGTATTTTAATTGAAGGAAAATTGCTTTACAACGTTGTGTTGGTCTGTGGTACAATAGCATGAATCACCCATAATTACACACACATCCTCTCCTCTTAAACCTCCCTCCTCCCCCACCCCACCCCTCCAGGTCATCAAGGCACCAGGCTGGGCTCCCTGTGTTGAATAACAGCTTCTCAGCAGCTGTCTGTCTTACACATGGTAGTGTATGTATGTTGATGCTGCTTCCTGCATTCGTCCTACCCTCTCCTTCCCCCACTGTGTCCACAAGTCCTTTCTCTAAGTCTGCATCCCCATTCCTTCCCTATAGATACATTCACCTGTACCGTGTTTTTTAGATTCCATAATGTGTTAATATACAAGATTTGTTTTTCTCTCAGAAAAGTATCTCGTTCACTTGCTATCATCAGTTCATTACAGAGGATGCGAGTCAGGAGAGGCCACATGAAGGAGATGTATAGTGGGGAGAACAGGGGATGGAGAGGGATATAGAACCTTTGGGCCTTCCTGGGCACCCCACTCTCCCAGCACTGCCTTCTGTCTACCAACCAGAGTGCTCCTAGACTTGGCATAGTGGGGTTTTTACTGAGATTTTAGTACATAGACATGGCTGATTAAATCACTGAATCTCCAGCCCCCTTTCCTCCCTGGACTCGTCTTGTGGCCCCCAGCCGTCACTCATCTAATTAGCATACAGAAGACACTCTTACCACTCCAGAGAGGATGCGGGTCTTAGGAGAAGTGTGCCAGGAACCACATATACATTTAACACAGTCATTCATATGAGAAGGAAAGTTGTGTGTGTCTATAAGTGTGTGTGATGGCATGATTTAGGGGAAAGATGAATTTGAATAAAACAGAAAATGAGGAAAGGCGAGTTTACAAAATTTAGGAAGAAAATAAGCTAGCAGGAAGTCTGAAAAGAGTCATGTTTCTTTGACAAACTGCTCTTTTATTTGAACTGCAACCTGGGATTTAAGTTCATTGATTTGGGGTCCTATAATATTTAAATGTATATACATCATATGTATAATGAAATTTGCCTTACATAAAATAAAAACATAGTTATATGTAAGAATGTACAGATTATCCATGTAAAGTGGCTAATTGCAGCAAATAAAATAACCAGAGAAGAGACATAAACTTGAATGGCTGTACCACCATGTCAGTTTCATTTCAGAGACACTTTTTCGGAAGATCCAATGTTAATCCCGAAGAACCTGGCTGACCTAGTTTCATCTGGACTCTCGTGTCCCGAGGGTCAACTCTGATACTGGCCATGAGTGGCAGTTCTCTTTCCAGACCTGGCATCATGCAGTATCTTTAATAGACATTTGATGCCTCTGTGTGTGTGTGTACGTGTGTGTGTGTGTGTGCCCATGCAGACTGAGGCTAGTGCCACTGTTGCTGCTGCTGCTAAGTCGCTTCAGTCGTGTCCGACTCTTAGCGACCCCATGGACTGCAGCCTACCAGGCTCCTCTGTCCATGGGATTTTCCAGGCAAGAGCACTGGAGTGGGGTGCCATTGCCTTCTCCAATGTATGAAAGTGAAAAGTGAAAGTGAAGTCGCTCAGTCGTGTCTGACTCTTAGCGACCCCATGGACTGCAGCCCACCAGGCTCCTCCGTCCATGGCATTCTCCAGGCGAGAGTACTGGAGTGGGGTGCCATTGCCTTCTCCGAGGGAACCCTGCTGCTGCTGCTAAGTCACTTCAGTCGTGTCCAACTCTGTGCGACCCCATGGACTGCAGCCTTCCAGGCTCCTCCATCCCTGGGATTCTCCAGGCAAGAAGACTGGAGTGGGTTGTTGTTTCCTTCTCTGATGCACGAAAGTGAAAAGTGAAAGGGAAGTCGTTCAGTCGCGTCCAACTCTTTGCGACCCCATGGACTGCAGCCCACCAGGCTCCTCCATCCTTGGCATTCTCCAGGCAAGAGTACTGGAGTGGGGTGCTCTCTCCTTCTCCGAGGTTAGTGCCACAGACAGGCTTTAATCTCAAAGACTGACTTCCCTGAATCACAGGCAAAACTGGTACCACCTGGCTTTGCATATTCATGCAATGGATCGCATCAGTATGTTTTTAAGAAGACCTTGGCCCTTTCTTGAGCCTTTTTTCTTGGCTAAGCATGGATTTCTTTTTAATCACACCTGAAACAGGGTGATTACCTGGGACACAGGCCCCAAGCTGGGCTAGTGTTCTCACACACCTCACAGAAATCACTCTCATCAGGATGCGCTATTTTAGAGCAACCTCAGCTTTACTTAGATGCTTTCATGAAGGAACAGGTAAGTCTTCAAGCTCATAAACCGTTTAATAAACTTATGTTTGCTGAAGCTATTTTTATCTACACCTCTGCTCCATCTCTGAATTAGGGGGTTCCCTAAAATAGTTCAGCCTGTGAGCTGGTTGTGCCTCCGCGAGAATTTCCTTGTCTGTTAACAGGAAGTGCTGGTAGTTTGTGCCAGGATAATGTGATGCCTAAATTTTTACATTAATTATTTATTGAGACACAGCATAACATACAGAAAAGTACACCTATCAACAGACCAGCGTATTGTGAATTCTTTCCATTCCCAGCCTTGTTGTTAACCTTTCAGGGATTCTCAAAACACTATTCATTCTAGAAAATAAATTTTCTTTTACACAGCAAATTATTTTACGACTTCCTTCCTTCTTTGCTGAAGAATAGCCAATAATTCAACTCTTGTTTTATAATCTTATAACTTGGCTCCTTCCATCCTTAGAAAGATAACTATCATAACATCACTCAACTCTCATATATCCTGTCTCCCCATCAGTGCATGAAATTGTACATGTCAGCACAAACTAGAAGCTTTCAGTAACAGTGAAGCTGACCCCCTCCTCCAAGAATATAAAAAGAACAGAGGTGGTATGGAGTCTGGCTGGCCAGCAGCCAGGGTGAATAAATTGCTGTGGACAATTGCTCATTTCTCTCTTTTTTCACCCCAGTGACCCAAAGAGTGTGCTTATCTGACTGTCCCAGAAATGGGCTATAATGCTGGGCCTCAAGGGGAGCCTAGGGGGCCTCAGACAGCTGTGTCTGAGGGGGCCTTTGCCTCTTGTGGGACCCCCCTTCCCATCCAACTCATCCTCTTTCCTTTGTTGCCTTCCTCCCCTTGAAACTCTTCCCAGGCTCCATGCTCCTGTGGTCTGATGTCCTCTGACGCCCACACTGACATGTCTCTGTACTAGCCTCCAGTCTGACCTGTCCAGAGTTCTCTCCCTGTGATACATAGTAGCAGGCAGTTACCCGGTTATTAGGGTTTTTAATGATAGAATGCAGAGTTGAAAGCAGAGTTCCAGAGAATAGCAAGAAGAGATAAGAAAGCCTTCCTCAGTGATCAGTGCAAAGAAATAGAGGAAAATAATAGAATGGGAAAGACTAGAGATCTCTTCGGAGAAGGCAATGGTACCCCACTCCAGTACTCTTGCCTGGAAAAAATCCCATGGACAGAGGAGCCTGGTAGGCTGCAGTCCATGGGGTAGCTAAGAGTCGGACATGACTGAGCGACTTCACTTTCACTTTTCACTTTCATGCATTGGAGAAGGAAATGGCAACCCACTCCAGTGTTCTTGCCTGGAGAATCCCAAGGATGGGGGAGCCTGGTGGGCTGCCGTCTATGGGGTCGCACAGAGTGGGACACAACTGAAGCGACTTAGCAGCAGCAGCAGCAGAGATCTCTTCAACAAAATTAGAGATACCAAGGGAACATTTCATGCAAAGATGGGCACAATAAAGGATAGAAATGGTATGGACCTAACAGAAGCAGAAGATATCAAAAAGAGGTGGCAAGAACACAGAAGAAAAAGATTTTCATGACCCAGATAAGCATGATGGTGTGATCACTCACCTAGAGCCAGACATCCTGGAATGTGAAGTCAAATGGGCCTTAGGAAGCGTCACTACGAACAAAGCTAGTGGAAGTGATGGAATTCCAGTTAAGCTATTTCAAATCCTAAAAGATGATGCTGTGAAAGTGCTACACTCAATATGCCAGCAAATTTGGGAAACTCAGCAGTGGCTACAGGAATGGAAAAGGTCAGTTTTCATTCCAATTGCAAAGAAAGGCAATGCCAAAGAATGCTCAAACTACTGCACGATTGCACTTATCTCACATGCTAGAAAAGCAGTGCTCAAAATTCTCCAAGCCAGGCTTTAACAGTATGTGAACCAAGAACTTACAGATGTTCAAGCTGAATTTAGAAACGGCAGAGGAACCAGAAATCAAATTTCCAACATCCGATGGACCATCAAAAAAGCAAGAGAGTTTCAGAAAAACATCTATTTCTGCTTTATTGACTATGTCAAAGCCTTTGACTGTGTGGATCACTGTGTGGATCAATAAACCGTGGAAAATTCTGAAAGAGATGGGAATAACAGCTCACCTGACCTGCCTCCTGAGAAATCTCTATGCAGGACATGAAGCAACAGTTAGAACTGGACATGGAACGACAGACTGGTTCCAAATCAGGAAAGGAGTACGTCAAGGCTGTATATTGTCACTGTGCTTAACTTCTATGCAGAGTACATCATGCGAAATGCTAGGCTGGAGGAAGCACAAGCTGGAATCAAGATTGCCGTGAGAAATATTAATAACCTCAGATATGCAGATGACACCACCCTTATGGCAGAAAGCAAAGAACTAAAGAGCCTCTTGATGAAAGTGAAAGAGGAGAGTGAAAAAGTTGGCTTAAAACTCAACATTCAGAAAACTAAGATCATGGCATCTGGTCCCATCATTTCATGGCAAATAGATAGGGCAACAATGGCAACAGTGAGAGACTTTATTTTTGGGGGCTCCAAAATCACTGCAGATGGTGACTGCAGTCATGAAATTAAAAGACACTTGCTCCTTGGAAGAAAAGCTATGACCAACCTAGATAGCATATTAAAAAGCAGAGATATTACTTTGTCAACAAAAGTCTGTCTAGTCAAGGCTATGGTTTTTCCAGTGGTCATGTATGGATGTGACAGTTGGAGTATAAAGAAAGCTGAGTGCCGAAGAATTGATGCTTTAGAACTGTGGTGTTGGAGAAGACTCTTGAGAGTCCCTTGGACTGTAAGATCAAACCAGTCAATTCTGAAGGAAATTAGTGCTGAATATTCATTGGAGGGCTGATGTTTCTGCTGAAACTCCAATTCTCTGGCCACTTGATGCAAAGAACTAACTCATTTGAAAAGACCCTGGTGCTGGGAAAGATTGAAGGTGGGAGGAGAAGGGGACAACAATGAGATGGTTGGATGGCATCACTGACTCAATGGACATGAGTTTGAGCAAGCTCTGGGAGTTGGTGATGGACAGGGAAGCTGGCATGCTGCAGTCCATGGGGTCGCAAAGAGTCAGACACGACTGAGCGACTGAACTGAACTGAATGATAGAAATGTCTTGATGTGTCATTTGCTTTAAACCAGGAGACCTCTCATGAATGACATATCCAGCGGATTGTTTTGCTAATAAAATGTAAAGTCCTTTCATTATAAGCACTCTTTCTCCAGCTCTGATTATATGCCCAGAACATATAAAATTTAAGTCTCCTTTAGCAATAGTCATATAACATTGACATTACTATGACAGTTTTCATAAACTTAGTCTCATTAAGTGACCTGTTCAGGGTGACATAGCATGGCAGTGGGAGTGAAGGGATTAAATCCCAAACATAACTGAGTTCAAAGTCAGAACCACCAGGATTATTTGAAGTGATCCTTCATCTACACCGGCCCTGAGGTATACCCAAGATCCTGCGTCTACACAGGCCCCAAGGTATACCTGGGGGAGGTGCCTGTGGTCATGCAGTCGGTAATTCTTCCCTCTTGCTCCTGACTATTCTTCTCTCCCCGATGTTACTGTCACAGTGATCTCAAATGAAAAGGAGAAACTGTACTCATGGAGGCAAAATGGCCAACCACATCACTGTGGCTAGAATGGCAAGAGGACTGTTTTTAAAAAGTGTGAAGGTAAGCATTAGATGGAGAAACCTTCTTTTTTTGTATACAGCCTAGAGGGGAACCCCAGAGCCCCAAGTATCAGGGACATCAGTTTTGGCCAAGTGTCACCCTTAAAGGCTCCTGATCACCTGCAGAGTCAAGTCTCAGTTCCCACCATTGAGTAGAAGGCCCAACTCTGAGTGGTTCATGCCATCTGTTCAGGCTCGTAACAGTCCCTGTATCTTCTTTACTTGATGTTTTGTGTGGTCACTATTTTAGAATATTTAGTATGTTAATTACAACATGAATTTCCAAACCCTTCGGAGACTCTGACTGGAAGTGTCTTCCTATACCTTGTGGGAAACAGTCCTGTTTTAGGGTCCTGAGGGTTCCCAACATGGCACTGCCCCCTGCAGCACGTGTGGCCCTCTGATGTGTCCCATGTGTGGTATCCTCCATGTCCCCATGTCCGACACGTGGCATCCTCCATGTCCCCGTGTCCCACACATGGCCTCCTCCATGTCCCCGTGTCCCACACGTGGCCTCCTCCATGTC